>NC_073704.1:5367843-5670873 GCF_023634085.1 Falco cherrug | reverse complement strand
TTTAGATGATTTAAAAAAAAATAAAAATAATTAGTTTGTGTAAAACGTCTGCTCTAAGCTGAGGCCACTGCTGTTTATCCAGATAACTTTCTCTGCCACATCTTTAGCAACTGGGGACTCCATTTCAGTGTTACTTGTACTGATAGATTCATTGATGAGTGACATTGATGGCTTCTTCTGATAGACTTTTAAAGAAACTGTGTTTCTTATCTCAGTATTTGAATTTATACCAAACATTTAAATTCTATAATCAAGTCCATCTGGAGACGTTGAGTATACACGTCATATTAGTTACATATTTGGCAGTTGTATTTGTTTCATAAATTTACGTAAATACACAAAAATATTTATATACATTTATAATTGGACTTTGTTTTGTTCTGCACACACACCATAATTATTTTTTTTACTTTCAGCCCGTGTAGCAGTAGTGAAGTCCCGTGATATGCACTGGTCACTTTTGGCTCAGAGGGATCAGAGAGATGTCAGTCTGAGCTCTTTACGAATGTTAATAGTGGCAGATGGAGCTAATCCATGTGAGTATGGATGCATTTTCTGAGTGTCGGTCCAAGGTGAGCTGAAGCACGCTGTAAATCACAGATCTTTGGATCTGGACTGTAGGACCTCAGCAGCACTGGCTATAGTTCGTCCTCAGCAAAACAGACAGCAGCAATATTTCTTTGCCAAGGACACTGGAGCAAAACTTCCATAGAAATTGTTCTGAAGGATCTGTTCTTCATAGAAGGAATAGTAGGCAATGTGATTTGAAAGAGGCTTTTAAAAATTTCAAGTAAATTGTAATGCCAGTTTCAAAGTAGTTGCTCATGTATTGCATGTAGACATAAAATCTTTGAGTTGCAGTGTGTCTGATTCTGTACGTGACCCTAGGGCTTGTCTCAGTCACGTGCAAGGACATAAAAATGGGAGCAATCACAGCCTTAACTCAAAACCATGACAACTATTAACTAGAATATGCGGTAGGTTCTTGCCTTTTTCTGTCAGTTGTATGGTGGTGGTTTACAGTAATTTGAGAAAGCAGCTGGGAGGGTTGGTGGTTTTTTTTGGGTTTTTTTGGGGTTTTTTTTGCAAGAGGCAAGAATATACCTACCTTAGTTGCTTAGTTTTGCTGTTCTCATACACCAGAAAATCAATAGTATTTCAGGTTCCTTGGAGTTGCGTGATGAGAGGTCAGCAAGGTGCTGGCAGAAGGTGAAAGCTTGAAATAGTCTTGCTATGATTGTATTTGCTGTAAGCATTGTTTCAGAGCTGATGCTTGCAAAGTTAGGCAGTTCATTCTGTAATGAGATGCTGTTTGTAAGCTAGTGATGCTGCTGCTTTTTCATTGCTGTTTGCTTTTCTTAGCTGTGTAAATTCATGGTTTTTTCAACTTCATACTTCCGTCAGTGCTGTACTCTTACATGAATTGACATGAAATGATACGTAGGATGTCATATAATCAGTGAAGTTTGCTGGTTCGTGTTATATGCTGCTGTGCCACAACTGTGCAATACAAAGCTGTAGGTGATGAGGTAGCCTCTTGCATTTTGGGCTGAGTGCTAAAGGCCAGTTAGAGTTCTGAACTGAAGATATGTCAGAAGTATTTGATGTTAATTTCTAAACGCTTTGGTTCTGTGACCTCTGTGAGAAACACTCCTATAGGAGCTATATAGGAAACTGACAGATACAGTTACCCTTAGTGACAAAATACTGTGATTGCTGAAGGACTGTCCATAAAGTTAAGTGTTACAGAGCGCTCCCAGAGAAAGAGAGTATGCAGTTGTTTTTTCTCCAAATTGTAACACATAGTAATAGGCTGGAATGTCTTTTAGACAGTTTGAAAGTATATTGGTTTTATGCGCAGGTACAACCATATTTGTGTAGCTGAGCTAAGTGTAGACTTGGAAATCCTATGGCTCAAGCTTTGGTGAAATGTTTCTAGTTGTGCGATTGTTCTTTTTAGGGTCAATATCTTCATGTGATGCATTCCTGAATGTATTTCAGTCCAGAGGCTTGAGGCCAGAAGTAATCTGCCCCTGTGCTAGTTCTTCTGAGGCACTAACTGTTGCTATTCGCAGGTAATTCTCTTTTCTGAGAAGTGAACTGCATTTCTTGACTATTGAAACGTATCTGACTATTGAAACGTTAAAATGTTAGTCAGAAAAGACCATTTTCTGCATAAAGGAGCCCAAAGACCCAGACAGAGGAAGTCTGAGGCTTGCAGGTATCTCCCTCACCGAAGGATGGATGGGTTTTGTTTGGTTTTGCTTTAAAAAGTTTAATATTTCCTAAAAGTAGTCAGTCATGAGAGTTTTGGGTTTGGGCTGGGTTGGGTTTTTTTTACTGCTTGGGAAAAAGAGGTCTCATCCTCACTGATGTTGCTGGAAGACCTTTATAAAATACCCCCAAAATCAAGACTGTTACTTATTTGGGAGGAAGATGATGATGCTGAATCTTCAATTGCTTATGTACAATGTCTTGTAAACAGGGGGCTAAAGAAAGAAAAAAATATTTGTAACTGGTCTGAAAAATACCATTGAATTTCTGGAGATAGCAAGGGGTGCTCTGAAAAAAAGGAAATACTTTGATTATTAGTAGACATATGGATCGAATATGCTGGAATTTTTTATGGTGGTTTTTGATCAAAATGTGCTTTTTCAGAAAAACAATTTAAGAAAACTTGAAACAAAAAAGTTTGAGATTTTGGAAAGTACTTTCTCTGATGGGAGGACTGACATTTCCTAGTTTTAAAGAGTTGTGCTTACCTATTTTTTACAGCAGCACCTGGAATCTTTTGCTCTGTTCCTTCCTGAAAGTTGAACAGTTACACAAAATGGAGTTGTTGGTCCTCAGTCAATTCTGCTTAGAGTAAGAGGTGTCAAGCCCTTCAAACACTTGGTAATTTTTCCTGGTGTTTTGAAAAATCAGCCTTCAAATGCTTATTCTTGACACTTCTTTGTCCATAATAGAACTAAACCTTCTCTGTAACATTTTAGAGTGCAAGGAAGCTATGTGATGTTTTGTGATAGCTCTTTTTTCATCTAGTTAAAATATATTACCAGTCTTGAACTCTGTTTAAAACAAGAAACCGTTATTTCTCTTAACCTTAACAAGCCTGAGAGACTCACATGCTATTTTTGATGGCCATATTGCCATTGATTTGTGGATTCATACCTGATTTGACTTTCTGTTTTCAGACCTCCAGAACTGGGTGGGCCTCCTCCAGGAAAAGCAGTGCTGTCTATGAATTGTCTGAGTTTCGGCGTGATAAGAGTGGATACAGAAGAGAAGCTGTCAGTGTTAACTGTGCAGGATGTTGGTCAGATTATGCCTGGAGGTAAGAAAGCATTTCATGTAGGTTTAAGCATACTCCACGAGAGTTATCTACTATTTTATACTTGTGCTGGTGAAATAAATAAAAATGTCAAATTGTAAGTGCCGTTAAGGTAGTATGACTTACGTTTTGATGCATTACTTAAACGCGTGACGATTAAGTACTGTCTCAACTGGATTATTCAATGTTTTCAGTAGAGGTTAATCCACAATAAATTTGAATGACCACACATTTTGGTATGGGCGGACGCTATTGGCTGGCCTGCAGAGTTGTTTTCTTTTTCACTGGTTAGCATTAGTGCTGACATACAGCTGTGTAATGACAAATACAGCAGAACAAAACAAAACGTGAAGCGTAGTAAGAAATACTGTCTTTGATCCAGAAGTGACAGTCCACGCGTTAGGATGAAATAGAATGGAATTTAATGTTTTGTTGGAAGGGACCTGCAATGATCTCTCTAGTCCGACTGCCTGACCAATTCAGGGCTGACCAAAAGTTAAAGCACGTTATTAAGGGCATTGTCCAAATGTCTCTTAAACACCAGCAAGCTTGGGGCATTGACCAGCTCTCTAGGAAGCCTGTTCCAGTGAGTGACCACCCTCTTGGCAAAGAAATGCTTCCTAATGTCCAGTCTAAACCTCTCCTAGCACAGCTTTGAACCATTCCCGCATGTCCTATCGCTGGATGCCAGGGAGATCAGCACCTCCCTCTCCGTGTCCCCTCCTCAGGAAGCTGTAGAGAGCAATGAGGTCGCCCCTCAGCCTCCTTTTCTCCAAACAGGACAAACCCAGAGTCCTCAGCAAGGAAGACATCCCCTTGGTAGAAGAGCTGAAGTTAAGGAATACTTAAGGAAACTGCACATGCACAAGTCCATGGGCCCTGGTGGGATTCACCTGTGAGTGCTGAGGGAGCTGTTTGATGTCACTGCGAGGCCACTGTGTGCAACACTGGGCTTCCTAAAGGGGGTAGATATGGGTATTGTTCCCCAGCCCATTAAGTGGCCTGAAGCAAAGAGACTTTGTCTCTTTCCTGTTCTCTTTTGAGGCAGGGCTGCTGAGTCATGTCCTACTTGGAGAGGAGAGCACTCTGAAGAAGATTAATAAAGTTAGGGTGCCAAACTAGACCTAGGGCTCTGGACATTGACTGGGATCTGTGTCCTGAAAGACCACTTAGGGCCATCTACTCCAGAAGTGAAGATTGCAACACTTAGGCTGGTAGTGTAACGTTCCCTGGCACTGTCTGTCAGAGGTAGCTTTGCTAGCCTCAGGCCCTGTCCTGACCTGGGTTAGGTGTGCTTGGAGAGGATGAGAGACAGATTGTCTGGAATTCTCCTTACCCCTTCAGGTTTACTATGTAATGAACAAAGAACCTGATTTGTTCTGGCCATGCCCTTGGCACCTGTGGCTTTGCTGTTCTTGGTCCCAGTAAGAATAGGAGAGGAGGGTTCCCAAGCCCTCCTCTCTGTAGAGCGTATACTCAGGGTGAGGGTGGGGAGCCATCTTGTGCTATTTCAGCAACCAGCTCTTCTCCATACATCAAGGCCCTCGATACGAGTAAGGAGGCAGACACCTTTCCAGTCTGGTGATAACAATTTCAGCCGTCACGTAGCAAGTGGTACTGATCTTGTTCATTTTCCTCATTGCTCCCAGAACCACTTTGCAACCAATAAGGTTGGTGGATCGGTTATTCTTGCTGAACTTCAATTCACATTCAGATCTTACTCCTGCTACTAATAACAACTTAAGTAGAAGCTCTGCACTTCATACCAAAATAAAGGGGAAGGAGCTGTTCCTGGGGGGATTCATGTCCAACATACTTATTTAACTGCAGAGAACTGAACATCTCTATTGTGACCTTCTAGGTAGACAGGATACTAAAAATGTTCTGGGAGCAAGGACTTTGTGACCAGCCAGTGAGTTTTAGTACATTCCTAGACGTGTTCATAGAACTGTATGTATCCTGCAGATCCTGCTGGAGTTTAGTGTGCCAGGCACCCTCAGGCAGGTGGTATCTGGGTAGGTCTGTGAAAAATCCTTGTGTCCTCTTTGCTGTGGCAATTAATTAGATCACCATCTCTCTTTTCTGCTCTTGATCTTTGAGCATACTATAGCATTGTGGATCTGAGACAAGATAGATGGGCTGGGTAATTTACAGCAAAATAACTTCAACTTAATGCTCTAGGAAGTAAGTTTGTTAAGGGCAGGCCAATGTGAATACAGCCATTGAGGGTAATGACTGCTTTGTTGTGTGGCCTCAGTGTGAAAACATGAGTGCAGGGAAAAAAATTAAAAAAAGATGAGTGTGGTTTAATGGCTTCTGAATTGCTTCACCTGAGTGTTCAAATTCAGATGGTTACAGTTGTCTGCAGAGACCCAGGTCAGCTGTGACTGGCCTCTGTGTCTCAACAGAATGGTCATTTTTCCACTTCAGTGAGATTACAGGTGGCATGGTCTACCACTGCTGCCTGGTTCGGCTGTTCACACTACTGATGACCCCTTTAAACCCCACTGGAATTTGGCTGTGCTCCCAGTCTTCTACACAGAGCCTGGGTTAGTCACAGGAACAAGAGGGAATAAGTTTGCATGCCCTTCAGGTAGTCATGGATCCTTTGGTGAACTGGCTAAGGTTGAACTTGGTGGTGGTCTGGTTTTTGAGAGTTTAAAAAAGTGGTATTTGATGCAGGATCAATTAAAATCTTCCTTTGGATCAATTTATCACATGGAGATCCTCCTGGCTTCGCTGTAGGCTTGCTGTCTGGGCAGTGTGCTTGACTACACTAAGGCACAAAGCAGCCTACAGTTGTGTTGCACCTTAAGCTACGCTTCGTGTTCAGCCATTACAGCTGTAAGTCCCCTTGGGTAATCTTCCGTAGTGCATTTGCTCAGTGGCAGGTTCAAGTGTACCTTATGATGTTGGAAGAATTACCTGTTTGTTTGTGGGTAAGTAATTTCACCTTCCTCTTCACAGTCATTAATGAAAAACATGTCCCTGTCCTTGTTAAATGCTTAATTGGGTAGTGAGAGGGATCTTTGTCAAAACTCCTCTTCCTTTGTCAAATGCCTGAGCATTGTCTGGCAAATCTAACAGACCCTTCTGGTTTAGGATGCCATTGACAGACAGTTGACAAGACTACCATGACTTTCTATACATTAATAAGAAACATCAAGTTACTCGTCAGGTTTTGTGAGGGGAGAACAGTCCACTGTGTGTCCATTTAGTCCCTTGAAGTGATATGACTTGTAATTGATGGCTATTGCTATTTTAAAATACAGTAGCAACTGGCAAAACTACTTGTAGGTTAAGCAGAAGTTGAGCAACTTCATTCATTAACTCTTTCAAAACTGTGTTCAGCATTGCGCTATCCCTATATGGGGCAGATTAGCTTCAGTCTGACCTAATAATAAAAGTTCCAGGTCTGAAGGTATGTTTTTAGCAGAAATTTGTCTGTACGTTCCTTAGGTCAGAACATGCAGTTTTTTCTAGACAAGAATCCAATGACTTTGTTCCCTGTGACTGTTTCCTAAAAAAAAGAAAAAAAAATCGAAAATTTAAAATTGTTAAAAGCTTCCAGAGTAGGAAGAAAGTAAAATCACTAGCAGATATTTATAGATGTGTGTCAAATGAAAAGAAATTAAGGAAATTAATGACTTATTTTCAAGTGAGTCCTGCATGTACATTCTAACAGTGGATATACTTTTGCCTTACCTTGTAAGATTTGTGCTTTTTCCTGTGTAGTATTCATGGAGGATGTGCTTTGTCCATTCTCACGTGATGTTTGGCATACAGGAGAGAACATACCACCATTTCCTTTCTTGTTAGTTGCCCTCTTGAATTATTCTGCTGACAGATGAGTCTTGCTCTTTATCTGGTTTTGGGTTTGTAGGTTGGGTTTTTTGGGGTTTTTTTTTTGTTCCCTTAGATTGCTGTGCTTTCACCAAAGGCCTAATTTGAGTCATGTGCCATCCCTGAAGGCTTTGTTCCATCTTCTGATCCCCACTGAAAACATTCAAGGTCTTGAAAGGGGCTACATGCCCAGTCTTTCAAACGTCTTAGGACACAGAAGCTCACATTTCTGAATTTCGTTTGTAGTCTCCTAGCCAAGAACTAGTAAATCATGCTGAGGCTTGTTCAGTCAAGCCAAGTGGTTTTGATCTCATAACCCTGGAAGATCCTGGTGTATTTCAGTCAGGAACCAGCTGGTTAAAAGGTCCACTTTTGCCCTCCTTTTCTTCAGATCCTGCTATTTGTTCTAAGACACTGAGCCCACCGGCTTAGGGGATCTTATTCAACAGACCCCTCAGCACCAGGATCACGTCTTACATCACTGCTGTTTAACCCACAGGCCACTCTTGATGCCACATTCACTTCAGTTGCCTCGGCTGTTCACTTTCGTTATCTATCGTGAATGCCAATCACAAGAGCCACCAGGGAAGTGCAAGCACCCGCGAAGAAATCTTCCCATCCCATCAAAGATAGCATGGGAATTCTTGAAAGTGAACCTTGTATGCATTCCCCTGGAATCTTCTCCACAGCTGATGGAGGGATGATGTTTTGCCTCACCTGTTGACCACCTTGGGCTATTCTGCATGGTTTTTCTCTGGGAAAAGCAGTATTTGGCTCATAACAGTCTTCAGTTCGTTTTTTCAAATTGGGCTGATAAAGATGGTAGGGAGAGTACCAAACCTCTCTTCTTCTGCCTGTTTTGTGCCTCCAACTGTCACATCAACTGGGATGTGATATGTCATCTGTCATCTTAGAAGCTTATTGTACCTTGTGTTTGGACCTGGACATGGATACTTGGGATATTCAAGTTAAGTTTGCCTCCCTGCTGCTTCCTGACCAAGCATTTCTATTTTTACTGGGATCCTTCTCACATTCTTTCCTTGACAGGAGAGTAACCCACTCTAATCCAGAAGATCTGTGTCCCTGTAGCTCCTAATCATGCAAAGCCTGGTTCATAGGACTGCTGCAGCAGCTACTTTTTTATACTCCAGCAGAAAACCTTGGGTTGGTGCCAGATCTTGGACTTCTGCAAGATGAACATGCATATACAGTTTCAAGTTCCGGATTGTGACTGTATTCCGTACTTTTCCCAGAAGTTCAAGGAGGATGGTCGGAATTTCTCAAATATCAGAATGCTTACTTTGTCTCCAGCCTGTGGATGTCTGGGATGTTACTGTTTCTTCTGTCCGCGTCTCAGCAAACATTAACCTACGTTCTGGTAGTTGTTAAAATACATCTTCACTGCAGAGGAATCTGGTTGCTTTATCTTGGTGCCTGATTCGTGAAAGGAGTTGTTACAGAACAACTATGTGAAGCTTTCATTATTTTTCCTTAGGTTGTGAATGCGGGATAGCAGTGCCTCATTCCTGCTCAGTCCTTAGGATTTATCATAGTAATCAGTTCTGCATGTTCCACTTGGCTTCAGTCTGTCACATGATGGCACAACAGAATGCAACACTGCAGAACTTCTCCTGGAGATCTGTGGCAGTGTGCACACTTGCGTTGAGATGCTTGCTTCCAATTTAATTGTTGTGCTTTGCATGCTTGTGTGACCACCTCTAGAGTCTAAATTCTTGTGCATCCTTATCTAGGAAGTTGACCTGCTTTATGCCTATTGCCCTTCTCAGAGGAGCAGGGAAAGGTTCAGGTCCCTGCGCTGGACATCCCCATGTGCTGCTTTCTTCAAAGATTAGGTTTCTCTGGAAACCCTGCAGATACCTTCCAGAGTGGTGGTAGAGGCATTACATCCTGGCCTGTTAGTGCTTTTCCTAAGGCTTTATCCTCCAGAGCAGAAGTTCTAACTAAAGACTGTAGTGCAAGGAGGGCCCTCTTGTTTTTTTTCTCATGGACTCAGGGCTTTTAGGAAGACTTGCTTGCTACAAGAAGATCCTGGAGTTCCACTGCTGGCACACAGTAACAGTCCAAATGGATATCAGTTGCATAAGGATCCACTGTGAAACTGAGAAAGTGGAACAAGAGAGCACTTCCTAACACTCATCAGGCGCTTTTTGGTAGTAGCCACCTGCTGTGCAGGCCTCGGACATTCTTCTTACATCATGTTGTGCTGGTCTTGAAACATCAAAGCTGAATCCAGTCTTTGGTAGGGCATCAGTGCAGTCATTTGTTTGCACAGTACGGTTCTCATCCTCTGCCAGAAGTCTCATGGCAGGGCTTAACCGCTGAGCGTCATCATCTATAAGAATGTACATGTGGACTCATTTGAAGAAAGAAAACTTTCTTATCAGTAATCAGTGTTCTTCGTGATGTGTAGTCCACATGTACATTCCCGTCCCATCTGCTTTTCCCTTCTCTCTAATTCTTTTTCAGATGCAATGCTGTTGAGAGAGACTGAAATGGTGGTAGATGCACTCTCTTGTATGTCACATGAAGCAGGAAAAGAAGGAGAAGCGAGAGTACAGGCTCTACAGATACTGCAAAAGGAAAACCTTGCAGTATCACATGGCAGGGCAGAACTCTGCCTGCTGTTAGAATGTACGTGTAGACTACCTGTATCATACATTGGTTACTGGTAAGTATTTTTTCTTACTTGATCAGGGTGATAGGATTGTCCTTGGGTTTCATGGATGGAGCATCATTTTGGGACTGTAGGCTAATCTGTTGGGTTTTCCATGTTTGTGAATGAGTTGAGGACTGCAGCATTTGTGTATGCCTGCAAATTGGTGTGCTTTCTCTAGTTATTAACACTTATCTCTGCATCATTGCTTAAAAGTTTTGCGATTAACTCAAGTTATTTCCTGTGGTAATAAACTATTTATTCTGTTTCGATTTACCATTACATTTTAAATGGCCTTTTCTTCCAGTTTTTCCTCCTGAATTGCAAAATGTATTTTTTTTTTTCATGACTAATTGATATAGTTCATACAGTATAATTTAACTTCAGCCTTCTAGTTGATACGTATGATTTTCAGCAACTGAAACTCTTCTAGTTCCGACTTGGACCTGTGTCATGGTGTAACCCCGGCCAGCAACTAAGCTCCAGACAGCTGCTCACTCCCTGTCCTCGCACCCAGAGGGATGGGGAGGAAAATCGGAAAGGAGTGTAAAACTTGAGGGTTTTACTTGAGGGTTAAAAGAACAATTTACTAATTAAAACAGAATAAAAATGAAAGAACAATATTAACAATAATGACGATCAAAGTTATAGTGAAAGGGTAAGGGGAAAGGATAAAATGCAAAGGGAAAGGGAGAAAGAAAAACAAGTGATGCACAATACAGCTGCTCGCCACTGCTGACTGATGCCCAGCCAGTTCCCGAGCAGCGATCAGCCAGCCGTGGTGCTTGGCTGCTGGCCAGGGTTAAACCGCAACGGTCCTTTTCCAACTGCCTTGTCAGTGCCCCCTTCTTTAGGGAGTGATCCAGCTGCGTGGCTCCCCGACCTGCCAACTCTAAACTATTAGCCCCATTATCCCAGCAAAAAAGCAACCAGGTAGTAAATGTGTTCACCTGGTTGATGGACATAATCTTTCCACATGCGCCGGGGTTAAACCACAACAACCTGTACCAGAATTTGAGTGTCATCTCCTTATTTGGTCACCAAAGGTTATCATTGCATGATTCCAAACATTTTATTCATTAACGCTAGTTGTTCTGATAGATATTTTTTATAAAACCAAGGTAATTTACAGGTTGATCTATTGGTAGGGTGAATTATTGTCTCTCCTGTTCAGACCTAAGTTGCTGAGAACTGAATACTTCTCTGAGATTTGAAAATGCGCCTATGAACCTGTTCTGCCAGCAGAATTCTTGGTCCGTGCTTGCAGTGGCGCTGGCTTTATCATGTGTTAGTAGTATTAAAGGAATTTGTGATTCCTCTTCCTGCTAGTTGGACAGTGGTAAAACTAAGGGCTACCTGTATATCATTTAAGATTGGCTAAATTAGAAAACAGTGATACAGTCTTTCATAATGGCTGTTGTAAGCTTCGTCTGGGCTTCCGGTCTGACTTATGTTCCATGGCCAGAACATTCCAAAGGAGCTGATGAAAATAAACCAACTTCCTGATACCTCAGGTGTCTCTTGGCTGTTTTCTTGTCTTTAATATAGTGTGCATTGACCACAAAGTACTCTAATCTGTGTTGGAAGCAGATGCAGTGGGAAAGGGCAGAACATGTATGGCACAGTCTGCATTATTTTTCAAAGGCTGTGTTTATTTTATATTGACCCAGGTAGCCATTTTGGTTTCCTTGCTAATCTTGAGTCTTAAGTGCTAAGCTAAACTTCTTGCTTCATCATGTCTTCTGCCTCCATATCCTTTTTCCTTTCCCTTTCAGCCTAGGAAAGGACAAATCCAGACTACTTAAACAAGGGCTCTGCTTAGCCAGAGAAACCGCTCAGAAAACAGTGGCTTCAAAAGTAAATATAGCCGGTGGCCAGAGCAAAGTTCAGTGTAATAGCTGGTTTGCAAGTCTGTATATCCTTGATTAAAAATAAGATAAAGTGTAGGAAGACTTGAGAGATTTCAGAAGAAAACTGATGAAGGGTAATAGCAGTAGGACCTTCATGAAATGTAGTCCTTTAAATGAGCTGAAGGTCATCATCAGACTGGGGATAGTGAAGAGAGAATGTGCAGTGGCAGGAGTAAGTTCAGTAAGGGATAACTCTGACCTAAGTTGTCTGTGTTCTCCAAATAATAGTTGGCAGACTGTCCTGCTTTAAAAGAAGATGGGACATAGTGCAGAAAAATCATTGACCTGACAGTGAGAGAGTAAAATAGCTTTGTTTTCTCTCCATTTCTAATGTGTTTCTCATGTAACTTAAGGGGTGATGCTATGAATACTGAAGTGTGCAATAAATAAAAGGAATGGTAGGTCTGTAAATGCTATCTTCTTGTTTTTCCTCTTTATTTTCATACGTGCTTGTACTTGATCAAGCCATCTGCCTTCGTGTTGAGAAGCAGTTGGTATGGTTTTGGATTCAGTGCAGCTGATATGTAGGCTGTAAAGCACTGTAAGGAAAAAATAATTGCATTTGCAAACTTCCATCTTTCCTCTTGGAGAACACGTTACACAGGCTGTCAAAAAGATGGACAGAGCTCTCTTGCATGCTGTGTTTCTGCTGTAACTGGTAGATAATTGATCCCAAAACCTTCATCTGCCTGTCAGTGGCGAAGCAACTTCTGTGTCAGCTGCTGCTGCATACCAACGCTGTGATTCTGTGTTCTTCCTCTCCCTTTAGCAAATGTGTGTGTTGTGAAGGTGGATGGGACTCCATATCTGTGTAAAGCCGATGAGGTTGGAGAAATATGTGTGAATTCAGGTGCAACTGGCATGGCATATTTCGGCCTTGTTGGAATCACCAAGAATGTGTTTGAGGTTTGTATTTCTCTTTTCATTGTTAAATTTCTAGTGTTTCTTCTTGCAGATAAACTTATTTGTTCCTTAAACCTCCAATTTTATTAGAAAAAGCCCTGCCAAATACACTTTGCTTCATTCTCTATCAGAATGTGAAATTCTGTCTCTTAAAACCAAAAATCCAAAGTACCATCAGCACTCAACTAGCTGCTTGCATACTCTGCAATCCAGTGTTGTGCCTGTGTTAGCATTGTAATTCATCTTGGTTCTGCATTAACACAGCAGTCTTATGTAGAGTTGACCTGAAGACATTTCAAGTTTATTGGTGCGCAGCTTGAGATGTAGAGTTCCAAGTAGGTCTGATACTTGCGAGCTTCTTCCAAATACAACTAAAATGTATTTGTGAAGATGCAGTAACTTAGTTCTAAAAGTTTCCTCTGTGTATTGCAAACAGTATGTGCTTTTCAAAATGAACTTTATTGGTGATCTGCTGTAATGCTTAGAACACTAGTTTGCTGTGGGATGTATGACATTATGTTCCTAGGTATATGGAAGAAGAGACAGTAAGGATGATACAGCATTAACAGTCATAAGCCTTGTAGTTTGTCACAGTAAAGCAAAAGTGATCTTTCTGCCCAGATTTTTCCTCACAGTGGCGCCCCAATTTCATGTTTTCCATTTCTGGCAAGAAAGGAGCGAAAGTCCTTTGGGAATCACACACACAGTAGTGTTACACTGGGCAGCAGTGTGAAGACTTGGCTGAAGTATGGAGTTCTACCTGAGAGATGAAAGAAATGCTGACCATAGTCTTCTCTTTCAAAGAAAAGCTCTTTTCTCTCGGCTTGCCAAGCCTCAACACTTCAAACACGTTAGCTTTCAGCACGGTCCTTAGCTAGTGAGAGAGCAGTGAGAAACCTGCTGTAATGGAAGAGGTGGGGGGTGAGGGGAAGGCAAGGAAACCACCTGGGCAGGTGGGAGGAACTTGCTGATGAGCTTAATGCTTTCGCTCTCTTTCTCCATTGAAGGCGGTGGTCCCATAATTGCAACAACTTGACTTCGAGTCTAAGTTTCTGATAGGTGTTGTTTGTGCAATGGAAGCAAGGTGCCTGCATACAGATCTCATGGGGGATGTTAGTAGTAACAACAGAGTATGTGCTATAAGAGTCCATACTGGAACACCTGTTTTAAAAAGCAGCGTGAACTCTTGTTATGAAGGCTAAGCAGCTGAGAAAAGGAAGAAAGCAAGCTACCAGAGCTAAGAACTGGTGTGTTCTTCATTATTCAAAAACTGTTGTACATACTTCACGTGATACTCACTGTTGTATCAGTTAATTTTTCAACTGAGTGTAGAGCTGCAGAAAGCATTTTAACTTCACTTTTCTTATCAGTACTGTGAGTGTCTGAATATTTGTTTTTCAGGCCATTCCAGTGACGGCAGCCGGCGTTCCTGTTTCAGACCAGCCCTTTACAAGAACAGGATTGCTTGGCTTTGTGGGTCCTGTAAGTGTGAATGAACTGTCCGGGGCTCGGTTTTGTCCTGACCCCAAATCTAAGTGGTGCCCCTGAATTCAGCAGAACTTTGTGTCAGGGCAGTGACCTCATACAGATCTTGAGAATATTGTTGGTTTTAGTCAGGCGTGTATCGCCAGGAGTCCGGAGCTACCCCCCTCTATTTATAATCTGTCTTCTTTACAGGACTATTTGGTGTTTGTGGTGGGAAAATTGGATGGCCTAATGACAGTGAGTGGCCGCAGGCACAATGCGGATGATGTGGTAGCCACCGCGCTGGCAGTCGAACCCATGAAGTTTGTCTATCGGGGAAGGTGAGTATGTTAAAAATGTCACCGCTACTGATGAGACTTTTTTACTCCTTTTTTCACCTGGAAATGATCGACAAGTAACACAGTGTACACAGAAGCTCTGCATGTGAATTGTTACACGTGTATTTTGTAGGAAGGGTGGCACTAGGCTGTGATATGCCAGGTGAGAACTTGGCTGTCCCTGTGAACTTGGCAGACACCCTCTGCATACATAATAGGTTCACATTCCCTTTCACGTAGTATAAACACAGATCTTGGAGTGTCAGTTTAAACCTTTCAGAGCTGCTCTGAAGACAGTCACATGACGCTTGTATGCCACATGTAAAACACAACTCCCCTTTGTCCACCTGAGCCTTTCATGCAGGGTGGCCAAGGGAAGAACTTTGCAGCACGTTTTGAAGAACAGACGAGGAGTGTTGAGGCTGCTGAAAGACTTTCAAAGACAGTATTTGTTGTATGACCAACCTTACTGCTCCTCGCTGGTCAATGGCTCAACGTCCAGATGGACATCAGTGATGAGTGGTGTCCCTCAGGGGCCCGTACTGGGACCTGTACTGTTTAGTATCTTCACCAATGACACAGTAGGATCGAGTGCACCCTCAGCAGATTTACAGATGACACCAAGCTGAGTGGTGTGGGTGACACACCTGAGGGACAGCATGCCGTCCAGAGGGACTTCAGCTCCAGAAGTGGGCCCATGTGAACCTTATGAGGTTCAGCAAGGCAAAGTGCAGGGTCCTGCAGCTGGGTCAGGGCAGCAATGGAACACCTCTCCTGTGAAGAAAGGCTGAGGGAGCTGGGGGTGTTCAGCCTGGAGAAGGCTCTGAGGGGACCTTCTAGAGGCCTTTCAACACCTAAAGGGGCATTATAAAAAAGATGGGGGCAGACTTTTTAATAGGGCCCGTTGCAATAGGACAAGGTGTAATGGTTTTAAACTAAAAGAGGGTAAATTCATAAAGAAGAATTTTTTTACCGTGAGTGTGGTGAAAAATTGGCACCGGTTGCCCAGAAAAGTGGTAGACGCCCCATCCCTGGAAACATTCAAGGCCAGGCTGGATGGAGCTCGGAGCAACCTGATCTAGTTGAAGATGTCCCTGCTCACTGCAGGGGGGTTAGACTAGGTGACCTTTAAAGGTCCCTTCTGACCCCAGCCATTCTGTGATTCTATGAAGGTCAAGCTTTTCTCATTTTTGCATCACTTGTGCAATTCATGTATCATAAAAATAACAGCACATACCTGGTTGAGACATTATTAACATTTTACCTTAGAAGATGCAAGCCTAAAACTAATTTAAGTCACAAGTGAGAGTAAGTATTTTTCAGTGCGAGCACTACAGACGTGCTGGTCAGTAATTTGGCATAGTGGTTGTCTTTCAGAGGGGACTTCATATGTAGGTGCAATGAGTTTAGCGTGCATGATGGTTACATGAGCAAGGTTTGCACAGCCCCTGCACGTATGGAACCTGCCTGTGTTAAACACATGCTACATTGGTGACTGCAAATTTGACACCCAACAGAAAGAAGTTACAATAATGAACCTATTTTGTTATAAATTTGTCTGTGATTTTGCGATGATCTGGCATGAATAATGCTTGTGTTTGTTGAAACGGTACCACTAAAGGTTGCGGTCCTTTCCACATTATAATAAGCCATGCTATGTTCATCATATGTTGCATCCTATCATTCTTCTGTCCTTTGCGTTTTAGGATAGCAGTGTTTTCTGTGACCGTTTTGCATGATGATCGAATAGTGCTTGTGGCAGAGCAGCGCCCTGATGCATCAGAGGAGGATAGTTTTCAGTGGATGAGCAGGGTTCTACAGGTAGTCAGTCTGTCCTTTCTCTCTTTTCAGGTGAATAAGGCTGATGTATGAAATGAGAATATTAGAGCGTATTTTTTTTTCCATAAGAAAAACCTATCAGTGTTACTACATAAAGTTGTAATAAGCTGACTTCAGAATGTATTTCAGGGTCAGTAGTTAACAGAATTTTGTAAAAAGTAGGATTTCCTTTCATAATGTTTTTTAACTTCATACTACTAGTTCTAAGGATGATAGTTTTTGGTTTAATTCTGCACATCTCTGCTGATTTCATACTGGCTGGGAGAGTTAAGTCTGAAAATGTTTAAGGGTATTCTTAGTGCCAAGTATCTAAAACAGACCCTGAAATCTTTTTATATCACTAACATCCCTATTCTAGATCTCCAACAGTAAGGTTAAAAACTCTACCTTGATTACTTTATTGCTGTTCTGGGGGAGGGGGCAGGAGGGAGGGGAAATCTGGCAGATTTGCATTTGAGGATTTTGGAATTAATTGAGCAGTTCTAAAGAAGGTAAAGAGTGAGAGCAATTATGGAAGAAGACTGGTGAAGGGACAACTGAAGGGAAAGCTAGAGAGAACAGCTTAAGGAAGGATTCCTCTTAACAGTAAAGCAGTTGTGCAATAATGGTTGCTATCTACTTTCAGCTTTATAATCTTTTTAGAGGGAATATCAGGTAATAGAAAGGCTGTTTTTCATGGGAGAAAACACATATTTCTCTTTTTAGAAGTGTCATAGCTAAAATAGACACTTAAGTTTTAGACAGCAAGATGTTTCCCTCTATTTTTGTGGTTTTATGTTCTACTGCGCTTCTGTGATTGTGCCATACGTGCTAAATTTGCTGTGGTATAATTTTGGCTTTTTAAAATCTCTGCACTTTTTGCCCACTTTTAAGAGACTTTCCTAATCCCTGATGTGCAGGTGGCATCCCCTTGATAAGAGTGCACAAGCAAAGTCCTGGGTCTGCTCCTGCTCCCATTGAAGTCATGGCACAGCTTCTATGAGTTCAGTGAGTGCAGAATTGGACCCTTTATTTGCAAATTGTAGTGCAAGTAAAAATTTTAATGTTACTAAATGACTGAATTCAAATTCTTGCTCTAGCTACATCCCAGTTGATAATGTGGAATGTTTTTGGGTTTTTTTCTTTCTTTCTGTCAAGGCAATTGATAGCATTCACCAAGTGGGCGTCTACTGTCTCGCCTTGGTGCCAGCCAACACTTTGCCAAAGGCTCCACTTGGAGGAATTCATATTTCGGAAACCAAGCAGCGCTTTCTAGAAGGTGCTCTGCACCCTTGTAATGTCTTGATGTGTCCACATACTTGTGTTACTAACCTGCCTAAGCCACGACAGAAACAACCAGGTGAGTAAACCGGAGCGCGTTCCTTAGCTCTGCGCGTCTGTCTCCAAGGGTGTGCGTGGAATATGATCCAGGGGCAGTGTGGCAGCTCAGGGCTGTGCATGTTGGGTGGCTTTAAGCTGCCTAACTTGGCAGAGCTAGTGGTGATGTCAGAGCAGCCCAGAGCCCAGGGAGGGCGTTGTCTTATGCCTCAAATCCCAGGTAAACGCAAGGGCGTACAGCATGTACCCATTTCATGCTTCTGTAGCTGTGTTATCAATTGTTCCTGTACTGACCACCTTGCAAAGGCCAGTAACTCACTCTAAATATAAAACAATAACACTGAAGTCCAGGCAGACCTCAATCTGCTGAATCAGCGTAGACTGATTTTTAATGTGCTCTGCTGATAATGGGCGGATTTTTAGTGTACCATACTAGCCTCTTCTCTCTTTTTCTGTGCAGTGTGATCCTTGGTTTTAGCTTTTCATCTTTTCAGATCTGTGTTACATACGGCATTTATAGTAATGCGCAGGCTGAATTCTAGATTATTACATGTTCCTTATATTACTTTTCCTCATTTTGCACTGTGTTTTTCAAAATGCAGATGTTGGTCCTGCTTCAATGATAGTAGGAAACCTTGTTGCTGGAAAGAGAATTGCACAAGCCTCAGGGAGAGATGTTACCCAGTTGGAGGATAACGACCAGGCAAGAAAGGTAACACTGATGTCCTGGTATTGGTAAATATTTGAATTGGCTAATTCAAAATGAGAGAAAACCACTTATGGTATTCTGCTGAAACTAAGCATGCTGCATTTTGAGTGAATCTGAGTGTCTCCTTTTTTTCTGTTTCAGTTCCTGTATTTAGCGGATGTTCTCCAGTGGCGAGCCCAGACAACTCCAGATCATCCCCTCTTCCTTCTGTTGAATTCCAAGGTGAGATGCACTTTAGGTCATACTTGGAGATTGAGATCAGCAAAACATCGTTTGGATTCTAAGAAAATTCCAGCTAGAAGTCTTTTCCTAAAACGCTTCAGGTTACTTTGATGAAGCAGACAAAAATTGCTCATTAACAAGCAGCAGAACTTTTCCACATCTGGAATTTCAGTATGTATTCTGCCTAGCTTAAAACATTGCAGTAGTTGCATTTCCTGCTGGAACACAACTTTTGTCATATTAATGGAAGCCACTACTCTGTCTTTGTCCCTGAGCACAAGTGTAACTGGAAGTTCGAGCTGCAGGACCTTTCAATTGGAAGATCTCGAGCCTAAGTAGAGAACCCTTGGGACACCTTTGGAGCCATATGGTTCAGCACTGCCCACCCTTCAGGAAACACTGATACCTTGTCCTTGGCCAGGCTCTGCCCCCAAAAAGGATAGCACTTAGGCACTCCAACATGAACAAGCAAACGCCTCAGTTTCAGAGCACAGGCTCTACATACTTACAGGCTCTATATTCTTGATTATTCAAGGGCTGTCTGAGCCTTTATGACATACAACAAGGCAACAGTCATGTTTCTCAGTAAATGCATCATTTTTGCTCATAAGCCGTTCTGCATGTGACTTTCAGTAGTTTTGGAGCATTTATGTGTCTGGTGCATCCAACACTTTGTACAGGGGTGTGAAAAAATGTGCACTTTTCTATGTTCCTCAGTATTTCAGCCTCCGTGGGCCTGAGGAGCACTACTGCTGTGCATGTTTCAGAAAACTCAAATATTTTAGATACTTCTACTGCTGTTCTGGCACTTTTTTTTATTCCCCTTCTTTCTTTTCAGGAGGCAGAGTTGGTCAATTGTTTTTTTGAGCCTGTACTTGGTAGCTTCCAGCAACTATAACAGCCCAGTGACTAACCGGTCTGCCTTGTGCTGTGCTGTACTGCAGACGTGAGACAGGGAATGTGCCTTGTGAAGGTCCAGCAGCAGTCCCTGGGAAGTGAAGGGTTGGCCTTTGGGGGGCTCATTCAGACAGGCGGGATGGTATAGGATGTGGTTTGAAGTTCTGACTTTTGTCATGAGACTCTGCTTTAGCGAAAGAAACTGCTTTGATATGGTTATTGTTAAAAGCCGCAGAATTGGTTTATTTTACTCTCAGAGTAAAATGGCTTTTGAGGGAAGTTTTCTAGTACGAAGAAGGCCCTTTCTTGGTCACTTGTTCAGGCCACCTGTACCCTTCACAAGGAGACTCTGCAAAAAGGAAACACAAAAATTAGGCACAAAGAAACTACCTGTTGGTGAACACATCTTAAAATAGCAGGGGACTAACGAGCTACAATGCTAAACATTAGAGTGTTCACAGGTCTCCATGAGAATCTCTTTTACACCTTTTCATGTCTAGATTTTTCTCCCAAGTCCTTGAACTGCTGCTGTTCCTGTATCAACAATCCACCGTATTTACTGTTCTGATTTTGCATGATTTTAGCTCCCAGGCTTTAACAACAATATCCTTAGTAAAACTGAGCAGTGCCAGTGCCATCCTGCATCAACTAGACCTTGCATCAGAGAGCTGTGCGCTTGGGCTGAGGATTACATGTGGCAGCTTGCCTTGGACTTGAAAGCAGATGCTTGTATTGCAGACATTTGCTGTGATAATCCTTATCTGTATAGTGGGAGGCTTGATTCAGTCTCTGTGTATTTCCCTCTGAGGTGGTTGTCCCACCAGTTTTTCCTGTATCAGATTGTAGTCTTGGAAAAAAGGGTACATCCCAACCTCAGGGGCTTAATTAAGGCTAAGGCGTCACTTCCTAGGCTGGATAGCAAAGTGTGTTTTCTGTCTTCACATCTAAGGTTTTTGGTATCCTCATGACTTTGCAACTGCCTAAGCAATCCTAAGATACAGCTGCTTCCATGTGAAGACCTCCCAGATGCATAGTTGTGGGAAATACACTTTCAGTAGACGCACTGAAGCAGAAGTAACAGTGCATAACAAACAGAGCTCAGGTTGCCTCTCTGACCCTTTGAAAGAGTATCTGTACTAAAGACATAGCAGAGTTCCCTTCGCACTTCTAAAGACTGCTGATTGCAAAAGTATGTAGAGGTTTGGCTGTGCATGGTAGAGCTGATGCAGTGCTCAGCTTGCTGCTAAAACAATTGTGTTCTTGCTACTGCTACTGTGTTTTCTCCCTTGGACGGTGAAATTTCAAATATTTGTAAGATACTCGTTTTGTGATACCAAATACATTTAGAAGCTGCTTTGCTCTCTGACATTCACAATAATATGTATAAAATTCTCTAGCATCCTAGAAGTTCATGGTACCAGCAGCATGGCTTCTGAAACACCAAGACAGAGTCTTTAAGTGTGCTGCACTGTTAAAATAAGGACAATGCAGTATTGCACCTGCAGCATGTACTTTGCGGAGAACAGTTTGAGTAAAGTTGTCTAATGTTGCTTCTCTTCTGTGCAGGGCACTGTAGCTAGCACTGCATCATGCATACAGTTGCACAAGCGCGCAGAGAGAGTGGCAGTCGCACTAATGGAGAAAGGGCGACTGAATGTTGGTGACCACGTGGCCCTAGTTTATCCTCCAGGTAAGGCAACAGACAGCAGAATCGGTCAGACATCACAAGAAAGGAACTAAGGGTGTTCAAACATCCGTTTAATATCATGGTATATGGCAGTGACTTGGTATTTCAAAGAGACGTCCTTTTTGGGTTTTTTATTATTAAGTTGCTTGTCCTAAGTGGCAAACTACATGTAGCAAACATTTCATCTGACTGCTCCAGATGTCTGGGCAGTTATGCAAAAGTAGGTTGATTTAAACCACATGAAAGATTCTCGATTTTCAGCCTCAAGAATGGAATAAAACTGCCTAAGTATCCTTGGGAAGCTAGGTGAGGGATGTCAGTGCACAAACACCCTTCCTTTCCTGAAAGGCTGTCTCCAGAAGTCAAATGTGAACCCCAGACTTGCATTACTAGTGTGTATTTGCAAATGTACCTCATGAAAGTTGGGTGATGGTGTATTTCAGAGTCATAATGGTGAAAAGCAAATGTATGCTTTTTAAAAGAGTCTGAGTTGTCATCTTCATAACTTACAATACCTTGTTTTGTTATTTTTGTCCATGAAAATATATCCCCACAAATTTAAAGTTTGCAAGGTTGGGTTTTTTTTAATTAAAAAAAAGAAGTAATTTTTGCTAACCTTCAAATGCAAAGTTTCTTAACCTTATAGAATTGGGCATGGCCAAGAACAGCCTGTTGATTTGAAGAGACATTTTTGACAAGTCCTTACATCCTAATAAAATAAATCAGTGTGTATTTTGGCTTTGGTGAATGAGTTTGGCCTTTTGTTTTGATAAAAATGGCTTTAATTTCACAAATATCCTTTACAGGAGTAGACTTAATAGCAACTTTCTATGGCTGCTTATATGCTGGCTGTATACCTATCACTGTTCGCCCACCTCATCCACAGAATCTTGCTACCACTCTGCCCACTGTCAAAATGATTGTAGAGGTATGTATAAGACATTCCTAACGCTTTTGGTGGGTGTAAGATGGTTGATGCAGCCTGATAAATTGCTTTGCCACAGTCGATGTAAAATAAACTAGGGGTAAAAAAAAAAAAAAAAAATCAGTATGCTGTGGCTGAGTCAATTAATACTTTTTTTCAGAAACTTGTTTAAAATGTTCTTTCTATTGTGATGTTTCCAATGTTTTTTTCTTCATCTGTTCAGCTTACTGTTTATCTCATCTGGATGGATGTGTGATCACTTGAGCATTCTTTCACTAGTTATTTATAAATGTTTTTAATGCTGTGTCTTTTACAGGTCAGTAAGTCTGCATGTATACTGACCACGCAAGCGATAATGAAACTGCTGAAGTCCAAGGAAGCTGCAACAGCTGTAGATATTAAAACATGGCCCACTATTTTGGATACAGGTATGGGATGTTTGCCTATTATCCAAAATTCAAATAGTCTGAAGGCTGATTTATTTATTTTATTATACCAAAACCGCCTAATTGAATGGATGTATCTTGCTTTGCATCGAAACAGCTGTCCAGAAACTATCAAAAGCACCTGGAGTTAATGCTGTAAAGATACATTTTTTGACCTGTGCTGTTTTTCCAAAACAATAATATGATATTTTTCTCTTCTTAAATAGATGATATGCCTAAAAAGAAGCTGGCTAGTATTTTCAGACCTACATCTCCAGATACGTTGGCATACTTGGACTTCAGCGTGTCTACTACTGGTATATTAGCAGGAGTAAAGGTAGAGTAACAAGAAAGATATTACTATACTTTATCTCCTTATATATAGGTATATTCCACATTTATTCCTCCTGCTAGAGAAGAAATACAGAAATGTAAACAGACCATCGTAGTGTTCAGGAAGCTTATTTTTAAGTTTGCATGACATAAAAATTTCTTGTGCTTTTTGGAAGCATTCAGTCTTACTGGCCCTATGGGAGCAATCACTTGAGGGGTCTAAATGGAGAGCGTTTGTTGGGAAGTTCATTAATGTTTTCTTTTGCGATTAATTATAGAGACGTCAGATGTCATTTGGCACCATTTGATGTCATGACAGATGTCATTTGCCACTAGCTTGAAAAGTACCTGTTAAATTTTGGGCTCGTTTGCCTTTTCCTGTTTTATTAAAGGTGCTTAAAAAAACTCAAACCATTACGTGTTGCCATGCCTTCTACGATAAACATTCCTATCAATTATTACATGATACCCTTTTTTTTAAAAAACAAAGTAGTCCCTGAGAGCACCTGGTTTTCTTTTACAGATGTCACATGCAGCTACAAGTGCCTTATGTCGCTCTATAAAGCTACAGTGTGAGCTGTACCCTTCGCGCCAGATTGCCATCTGCCTCGACCCTTATTGTGGCTTGGGGTTTGCACTGTGGTGCTTGTGCAGGTATGTCATTTGAGTCGTAGGCTTTCCCACGTGTTCCCAGCCTTCTCTAGAATCCAGGGGAGCAGTTGTGGATGAAACCGTCAGATAAACCCAAATTAACCTTTTTATAGGTATTTCATAAAATACCTTTTGTGGTAACAAAATTCATTTAAGTTAGTTAGTTACTTGAGTAACTTGGGTTTTGCAAATGGAATTCATTAGATGCCAAATCCAAGAAAAAAAAAAAAGACTTCACTGTCTATTTTACAGATTCCTTTTAAAATCTTTTGAGATTATACCATATCTTTTTAGAAAACCCGTAAGGTATTAACTGCAAAATTGGCATGTACTAAGAAATACTACTAAAGGAAGCAACTGAATGTTTCTTAAAATAAGTAAGATGTGAATTGATTCAATCAGATGGCTACTACAGTGCAGCACATCTTGCAAAGCTGCAAAATTTTCCCCAGGTGGAAAGGAAGTGTACTGAAGGAAAGCAAAACTTTTAACTTTGGTAACGTCTGATGATTTATATCATCAATAAAGTGAGGGAGGGTCGAGGGAGAAGGAACCTCAGTGATGGAAGAATTAAAATCTAAATGGATTTAAAAGAATATTTTTAGGGAAGGGAATTAAATGTGTCATGCTTTCTGTAGAAGAGTTAATACAAGGTCTGTTGTGTTTCATCTGAGTTAAACTTAGTTTTAGTTTGAAAGACTTTTATTACAGAGTAACTCTTTTTCTATTTTATAGAATATTTTAAAAGATAAAAAACCAACCAAACTCCTCCTCACATTGCCCATAACAGAAACACATTAACTCTAGTCAGGAGAACTGGCAAGCCTGTTACACTACCTGTTGAAAGCAATTAGAGATATTGTTATTTTTTTCAAGATGCATTGGTTTATCTAAGCCTGGTTTTATGGAGGGTTGTGTCACTGATTTTGTTGATAGTAACTGATCTAAAAAAACATCTGGTAATTTAAGACTGCATGGTCATGACATACAGTGTCTTGAAATGAGTATATAATATTTAAAAAAAAGTGAAAAGGTGGTGTGATTCTGAATTTGACTTTCTGTCCACTCATGTTAACTGGTATCCAGGTTAAGAATTTCACATAAACATTGTTTAAAAACAGACACCCATGGCAAAGGCTAGAAAATTGCACAAGAAACTTCAGTGGTGCAGTGTAGGTGTTAAAGACTCACGTCACTCAAAGCAAAAGGTGTATTTTCCCTAGAATGACTCACAAAAATAAGCTCAGTTACCAACGGTGATCTGTAATTGGAGTGATGTCTCAAATGTTAACATTTTAGTGTTGGAAGTTCTGTCTACTCAAGGTATTCAGTATTTGTCTACAGTTCAACACAATTTACTGAGGGCAACACACATATACTCTCGTTAAAGACTGTGGCATAACTCAAACCTGTGGTTCTTGGCTAACTAAGAGATATTTGCTCTCTGCCAAGAAGCTGCAGTTCAGATAGATACCAGGCTTACAGTTTTCCTGTATTTGCTTCATTTTAACTTCATGTAACTTTGGAGGTTTTTACACTGGCTTGAAGTTCTCATGTTTCTTTTTCTTCCTCTCCCTAGTGTATATTCGGGTCATCAGTCTATTCTAGTCCCTCCTGTGGAACTGGAGAGCAATGTGTCTCTGTGGTTGTCTGCTGTAAGTCAGTATAAAGTGCGTGTCACGTTCTGCTCATACTCTGTGATGGAGATGTGCACCAAAGGGCTTGGAACACAGACTGATATACTGCGGGTGAGCAGACTTAATTTGTCAACACACTGATGTATAAATACATGTATCTTTCTAGAAATACTGCATTCTGGCTTGCAGAAGATGGGCCCTTTTGTGTTTCTGTGAAAGCTTTTCATTATGACTTGCTTTTTGGGAAATGTTGAGATTGCTGGAAGTTTCAGCTCTCATGTTTCTGGTGGGGCAAAAAAGAAGTCTGATTTGTGCCACCTCTGTGCTGCTGGATATTTCTGAGATTTGGGGGCAAAATCCGTAGCAAGCCTATCAACTTTTTCTTGTCTGAGACAAAAAAAAACCCGCAAACAAACCAACCCAAACAAAGAGACAAAACCCACACAGAAACGAAAAAACCCAAAGCCCCACCAAACCCCAACCCCAAAAAATGTCTCACCCAAAAAAACGCCCCCCAAAAGCTGGCAAGTCTCACCTGCTTTCAGATCACTTGACACCAAAAGTATTGAGTTCTAAAATGGATGTAATCTTCCTAACAGCAGCAATTAACACGCTAATCCATCAGTTTATTTTTGAGGGAGATCCCTTAACTGAAACTTGAAGAGGCGCCTCTGTCTCAATGGTAGGAGAGTTCCCATGGCTGGAGTAACTAAGCTGCTCAGGACTTCCCCTGGGAATGTCTGGCAGCTTGTTGCAGACAAGAAAGCGGCCACATTGTGCTTATTCTCAGCATAGACAAAAAGCTCTGTCCCTCTGTTCTCCTGGACCTCGCTGAAAGGAGTCCTGGCCCGCAGCCAGTTGCTGCAGGTTCGCATTCATGCTGATGAGAGCTATTAACGTCTCCAGTGCTCTGCTCGCATCTGAACTGCGCAGCACTGGGAGCAAGCGGGTCTCCTGTCAGCCCACTCCTGTGACACAATGACATTTTGTGGGTTTTTTTCAGCTCAAAATGATGAGTGACTGTGTTGCAGTTACATGATGCAAGTAGTTTGCATCTTGCGTGTCAAATGCTGCCATAAAGCTTCTTGGCACAATTTTGGAGGGTTGTCCTGGATGGATGGAGCCAAACTGAGTGCAGTCCATCGTCTCTATATTGTTCAACCAGTTCATGTCAGTTATTCTGGTGTTTTTAAAGTCCATCTGTTCCGCAAATTAAAATGGCTTATTTCTAAAATTGTTGACTCAAATTTAAATTGTTATTGTTTTCTTCATCCCGCCTCTCAGATGAAAGGAGTTAACCTGTCCTGTGTGCGAACATGCATGGTGGTGGCAGAAGAGAGACCAAGGATTACATTAACACAGTCTTTTTCAAAGTTATTCAAAGACCTGGGCCTCTCTGCTCGTGCAGTGAGCACTACGTTTGGGTGCAGGGTCAACGTAGCAATTTGCTTACAGGTGAGATTAAACTGCTCATTCCATATACAGAATCTCTGGGAGCTTTTTTGGAAACCATGTTCAGCTTAATGTAATTTTTTAAAATGAACTAGAGCTCTGTTGCTTGCTGGTTTCATCACCCAAGTTGAATAAGCCTTGAAGATAGGGATTACGATAACTTCACTTTTCTGTATTAACTGACCAATTGATTTGCCTTTCTAATACAGGCAATCAGCATTAAGAAACTTGCTTCCTTCCTACTGTTGACGAGCAGTATTAAATGAAATATACAGCTTCCTGCTGATAAAAAAAGTCAGCCGTGCTATTTCAGCTTTTGTGGGATTCGTATTTTGCCTGTTTAAAAATAACTTGTGTATATGTGGAATTAAATGGAAGACAGAGTTCCTCAGATAAAACCCAGGGAAACTGACAAGGTTGACAGGCTTTTTTACTTTTCAAGAGTTCAAATTAGCATTATCAACATGCAAGTATGTTTGTCTCGCCTCATGTGAGAGTTGGATTCAACCCCCCCCCCCAATTAAAGGTATAAAATTGGAAGCTGTGAGGTGGAGAATATGCCCATAAAGTACACTGCCCTACTTCACAGACTGGAGATAATGACATGCTGTGGTCCAGACCTGCCTTTGATAGTTTAGTATTCAGTTGACGATAGTGTTGTATGTGTAATTTAACCAGATAAAATCTTAACTTTTCTTAATGAGATGTTTCTTCTCTAGTTAAGAGAAAAAAAAAGTTATTGCACAACTTACCTGAAAATCAGGTACTAAGCATGGTCTAGGAAATGGCAAAGCACCCTGGGTTTTGGATGATCAAACTGCTCAAGTTTCAGATGTGGCAACATGTAGCATTGTATGTGGGGAATTTCACAGATGACGCATGTATTAAGTATGTGTGTAATTGTAAATTTTATTTCCCATTTTATTGGTATGAATTACACTTAAAAAAAATATGGTTCTATGAAGATTGCTACTGTACTTCTGTATAACTTCCCCCGGCCCCCGGTGCCCACCAGATGAAGGAAAGCATTTTTCCTTCTCAGAATGTATTTTACTGTTCTCTATTTCCTACAAGAGAGATGGTTTAGACCATGAACTTCTTAAATACGTTGCCATTCATAATTTTTTCTGTAGTTTCTATAGCTTCTTCACACATATTAAAGGCTAAAAGGTTTTTAACATCCCTAGATAAATGGTTATAAAGAAATGCAGCCAGAGAAATTTTATGAATCGGTAGACGGAAAAATAGGAAGGATATAGATAAAATTAAGATGACTGTAAATCAAGATTTTTAAATTCATTGAATAAAACATTTCAGATGCCATGTGTGAAACAAAAACTTTCCGAATTGCCTGTCTAAATAAGAATTTTAAAAGCCAGTTTTGGTTATTTGCTGTTCAGACTACACAAAGGAGTTGGGGGAAAACAGTTTTTCTGCAGAATGTTAAATGGCAGTGTGAAAAGTGCTTCAAGAAAACTGTGAAGAGTGCAGGGCTGCTGGGCAGCTAAGCTTCCCCTTCATTTTACACCTTTTTCATCTCTGTTCTCCATTCTTGAGCCCTTCTTTAGGTATTTTTTTTTAACCCCCTTCTGCCATTCTTCCAAAGTGATGCATGTATTTTGACTTTTTTAAATCATTGAATTTAAATGAATATAGCTGAATAACCAAACTGGAAGGGTCTTTGATACAAGTTAGCATGCAAATAGATATATAATGTCTTCCAACCTTATTGGACTAGTTTACTAAGAAGGTGTTTCTGAAGGTGCAGGCAGCCTCTAGATCCTTACAGGTAGAGGAGGGATTTATGGTTAAGGCAACGGGCATTACGTATGATCTGCCTTAAACCTCTTCTTATTAACTGGGACTTGCATGTTTCCCAATGAACCACTTAAAAGTGCCGAGCTCTTAAGTAATCTGAAATGAAAATTCTCTTTTCACTCTAAAACAGTGTAAGTTTTGTTTTCTGTCTTACTGTGTGTATCTTATGTTTCCAGTGCCTCTTTGTTTGTATTTTCTTTTTTCCCCTTTCTCTCTGTTTCACACACTTTGATGGCCTCTGTTACTTCTGTTTGTGGTCCCGCTGTCAGCCAAACAGGCTGGGCAAGCTGGCTGAACAGGTATAGTGATGCATGTGTGCTTGTAATGTCCTAAAGTCAGTTTGGTTCAGTGGTATGACTCTATAGAATGAATGTATGCCGTTCGAGAGTTCTCATTTGACACAGACCAAGCAAGATATTTTTTTTTTCTGAAGAAGTTCAGCTTTACTCACAAAGAACACTTGCAGCTCAAGTACAAAACCTCTTTCTCAAACAAGCTAGAAAGGGGGTTATAGCAATGATTAAATTACTAAATGGTATATTCCTAAAGAAAAAGATCATACCGTTAATCTGGTGTGGCCATCAGCGTCGCTGAGCCTCAGCAGCACTACAAAAGTGAGTGTTGTTATAAAGACATTATTACTGTTCTCCAGCACTGCAATCTTGAGCCGATGGCAAAGCGGCCTCATTTTAAGTATTTCTAAAATGAGAAACTGCTAAGGGGGGGAATAGTCATTGAAACTTTGTGTAATTTTTTAGCTTAAATATGCATTTCCTAGTAGTTTCTAGTTGTCTTGAGGTTAAATTCTGCTGGGGGAAAGAAAAAGATCCCTTGTTCCCATGTTGGGAAATGGAAAACCTCTCACCAGGGTTGGTCAGAAGGTTTAGCCTCTGACTACAACACAGCTCTGCCTCTGCCTAGCCTGTTACTGGCAGGAGCCTTGAAAAGACATGGGTTGGTTAGAGTTGTTCTAGTTACGTGTTGCCATCTTTTTTTCTTTGAAGTTGACAAAACTGATACAAAGTAGAACAGTTAGGCTTTGGGAAGGGGATTAGGCCTGCACAGGTGCTTTGCACTTGCTAGGTAGTTTTTAGAGGAGGTGCTTACCAAAATAAAACTTTAAAATACTAAAAACTTAAAGATTTGCCTGTATGAATACATCCTTGTGCATTCATTTACAGATTCCATAAAACATCAAAGCTTTACAGCAGTCACTCTAGAAAGGGCGGGCTGTTTTACTATACTTCGGCTAGATTAGGACAGTACTTCGTAAAAAAGGGAGAGGAGTTTGTGAGTTTATGTGGCTGTGAGAATGAAAGCAGGATTTTCTGGCTTCTGTTGAATTTGTTTCTTCCTCCTTATTCTTAGGGAACAGCAGGACCAGATCCAACAACAGTCTACGTAGATATGAGAGCACTTCGACATGACAGGTACAGATAATGTTAAATCATTAGCTATTCAATGAGTGTAGAGGAGAAAGTTCAGCCTCGCTGCATTGCATGGGTTTGCTGAAATATTCTTGGCAGCGGCTAATCCCTGTCACCGTATCCAGGGAACAACTCCCTAGGGAATGATGGCTGTGCACTCAAGTGGTCTGGCATCTCCACCTCTGTCACTTTTTCAGCTGTTGCTTTCTAGACCCTCACCTAATTTGCTGTCTGTTCATCAGTCATGTATAATCTAGGCGCATTAGCTGTTTCTTACCTAGTTACGCTGTTAGCAAAAGGTGACTTTGCCAACTGGCTGATCAGTCACAGAATCACAGAAGCAGTTTGGGTGGTCAGGATCTCTGGATGTCCCTCATGCAACCTCCTGCTCAAAGCAGGACCACCCTCAAGGCTTTATCAGGTTACTGAGTGGCAGGACCAGTTCAGTACAGGAAATCTCCAAGAATGGAGATCCTCCTCCTCTCGGTGTATGTGCTAAGACTGACACCCCACTCTGTGGAAGTTTTCCTTACTGGCATTTATGCTGCATATTACGTCCCTGGCTGCTTTTCCTTAAGGTTTGCAACTCTGAGAAATCTGGCTCCGTCTTCTAACTATCCTTTAGGTAGCAGAAAAAGTATAATTAGTCTGTCTCCCTTAGTCTTCCCCTCCCCACGCCCTTTAGACCAAAGCAACTCAATTCCTTCAGCCTTCCCTGATCCAATAAATTGATGTCAGGCCTGTACTACAGCGTATTGAAACACACACACACATGTACACACGTGTCATCTGGAAGCTTGCTGCGGATACACCATTCTATCAGACTTAATTCTGTAGTCATAATTTTCATATTAACTTGTTTCTCAGTTAACTTGGTCAATACAAGTGCCAGCTGCACCAAGGTCAGACTAAGTTTAGTAGAGTACATGCATATACGTATTTAGTTCTGTACTTATTTTAAGAAACATAATATCAAGACGGAGCATTTGCTTTTTTTTAAAAAAAAAAATAAATTCGTAATGTTAAATTAGGGGCTTGTTAACTGGCAGCTTTTGTGACTACTCATCTCTAATTTTTGCAAGCTTAAATATTAGCCGTTAGAAGACAGGCTATTCGCCATCATTTGCATGACCCTGATTTGGCCTCTGAACAGATCAGTGTAAACTACAGTCATTTTCTCCTTGTTTAATATATCGCTATGACTTCATGGTATATATTCCTGGTAAAAGCAAGTTCAGCCGTAGCCTCAAAGCTGCCACTGTGTTAGCCAGTTCTAGCCTATGGGTGTGGGGCTAGCGTAATATGACATAATATATAGGATCCATTTCTCCTGTGCGTCTCCTCCTATGGCACTCAGTTCTTGTTCCTTCTGCAAACGTGCAAATATGGAAGTCTTGAAGACAGCTAGAAACTCTTAACTGTTTTACTGCATTGTGAATAACTGAGCATAATTGGCTGGCATCGTTAACAGTTTGGCCAGTGCAGCTAAGGGCAGGGTAACACTGCATATACTGGAACACATCTGTTTACCTTCTATAAACTCATAAATCCTTGTACAAATGTATTCTCTTATTTTCTCAGGGTGCGTTTGGTAGAGAGAGGTTCTCCACACAGTCTGCCCCTTATGGAGTCTGGGAAGGTGAGAGACAGAGAGCAATCCTGCCTCCTCATGACCCTTACCTGGGTGGTGAGCTGCTTCAGCTGGGTCTCAGTACAGAATCCGTGCGACGAGCTTCATTCATCACAGTGTTATCTAAGAGAAGCACTAGAGAGAGCATAAAATGAACAGCTAGTTAAAATGAAGTCAGATGTATGAAGTGAAGCATTATGATATGTTGCTGCAACTGAAGAAAATCAAAGGCAAATTAAAAAGTACGGAAGGCATTTTTAAGGTGTGAAACTTCAACTCGGAAGCTGCAAAATAGCTGCTTAGAGTTTAAATGATTGAACAACTTGGCAGGAAAAGATAGCTAGTATCTATGGTGCAGAGAGGAGCAGAAAGGGAAGAACTGCACAGGCTGTTGACTGTGCCATGTGGCTCTGCATTATTAACTTTTCTTTTGATGAATTCAAGTTCTTTTAACTTCTGTTCACTTCTTATTCAAGATTCTTCCAGGGGTGAAGGTCATCATAGCGCACACAGAAACCAAGGGACCTCTGGGAGATTCACATTTAGGAGAGGTAAAGCTTTGATGCTGTTGTACTTTATCAGCAGTGATTTAATATGTAGATAAATCATGTTAGATAAATGCCTGCCTCTTGGTGGGATGGCCACAGTTGCCTTAACGTGGCAAGTGAATGAACTCTACAGCGAGCTGGAACTGTTTAAGTACTTGTATGTATGTCTGCACAGTTTCCTCCCTCCTCTGCCAAACTACCGCATGCCAGTACCAGGTGATCAGTTCACTAGTCTGTGAATATCTTACGTATTCCCATCAGTGGACAGGTAATTAATTAGCTGACTGGTTTAACCTTCATTTAATATACATCTGCATTTGTGTATACTAAGATGCCCAGCTAATAGAAGATTGCAGGTTAACTGGTGTTCCTTCCCAGTAAGCCAGATGCCTCTTTATTCATGTTCATGTTGCCTCTTTATCACCCCAATTACATGTATATAAAACACCTTCTTACTCTTTTTTTCCTGGTCATTTTCTGTGAGGCAGAAGTTAATGAATTATTTTAATAAAACTACTGGCATTTTAGAAGCAACAAAGTTGTCAGTGGAACAGATCTTTTAAATTAATAAATGAAGCTGCCCAGGTCTGGTAACATAACCTGTGTTTGTCTGGGAATGATTCCCTTTCGTTTGGTTGGATTTGGTTTGGTTTTTTTATCCCCCTAGATATGGGTGAGTAGTCCACACAATGCTACTGGTTACTACACTATATATGGAGAAGAAGCACTGCACGCTGATCACTTTACTGCTCGCTTGAGTTTTGGAGACACTCAGACCATATGGGCTCGGACTGGGTACCTCGGCTTTCTGCGCAGAACAGAACTTACTGATGCTAGTGGAGGTGAGAGAAAATAACTGTACTTAGAGAAGCACGTGTTTGAAACTCCTTGGGGTAGGAGAGCTAGCAAAGAGTAACCTGTCCTGCAAGTTCATCCTGATTTCCATCAAAATGCTGAATCTAACAGGAATTGTTACTCTCTGCATATTCATTGATAATAATGATACTGAGTAATAGTGCAAAATGAGAAATTTATAATGACCTTTTGGCAGATTCAGAAATCATGTTCATGTTCCTTTTATTTCCACTTAGACAAAATAATACATCTGTCAGAAGCACTAAAGCCTTTCTGCTCACTTTTCCTCTGAACCTCTTCCCTTGCAAACTGGATGCAGTATTTCAGTGCTGATCTAGAGAATACGAATAATGTTGTCATTCAGCAGTTTTAGGACATGCACAGATACCAGGGTTTTCTCAGCCTTTCAGAAGTTAAAGGTCTAGAAGAGTAACTTCTCCATAATTTTTCCAGTATAGAAAATAAACTGTTAATCTCATTTTTTCAGTCTAAGCCAAGATGTCTAAATTTGAGAAGTGTAAGCAGATGGAAGACAAACTATTCCTTTTTCTGTTGAGACAGAATATGGAGTAGGTATAAGTCTTGATTATCATGCATTTTTTTTAAGAAAAAAGGAATCTCTAAACATACCAAGAAAAGGAGTTTGAATGCTTATAACTCATTAGCAAATGTGTATTGCTAGTTGTCTGTGATTGGACTTAAATGAATGGTGGTATCTACAAGGATAGTGCCAGTGCCCCCTCATTGCTGTCAGGGATCATGAAGGGGGGGGGGGGCTGTTGTTACACTTCCTATAATCGCTCACGGTACTATACAGAAAAGCAGCGTTCGCATTTCTGGAACATAAGCATCTGTTTGGGGGACACTGTGCATGTCCTTCCTACTTTTAGTCCTCCATTGTGCGAAGGCAGTAGAGTGAGCGAGGAGAGCAGTGTGTTGAAGGCGCAGGCTTCTGTTGAGGCATTACCCTATCTGTTGCAGTGGATACCAGCCCAGGGTTCAGAAACGGGGTGTGAAGTAACTGCTGGCCCTAGTCACTAAGAGAGGGTCACCCTCGAGTCCACTGTGCTGGTGTGCTGTTCAGCCTCCCTGGGGCCCCTGAGAACAAGAAGTGTGGGTGCTATCGCTCCGGCTGGAGAAATCCCTGCAGCCCACCCAATTCCATCTCCTCCAGAGCTGCATCCTGCAGACTTCCCTCTTCCACAGTCCGAGTGCCATCAGAGAGAAAAAGGTGAATTCTGGTAAAGACGCAGTCCTCACCAGGGATATGTGGTACCCGTATCCCACAGCTACCAGTGTAACACAGAAGGGTCCCGTCTTGGCACCAGGCCGTTCAACCCACTTAAGTACACTGAGAAGTTCTGCGTTGGCCAGCCCCTCCTGAGTCTCTTCCTGAAGGAATGTGGGCTCAGGCTATCGGTGAGAGCTGATGTAAGGTAGATCCAGCTCCCTGAAAAAGCTTCTCCTGCATGTTCTCTTCCTCTTCAGAGCTGGTAGAACATGATAGAGGAATGCTTAACCAAGGTGCTCTTAAAGTTTCCTTGCTTTCCTCATCTCTGATTTTCTAGGGTTTTACCTGGCCTCCAGGGCACATTGCTGCTTAATGCAAGGTTCTGCACAAGACGCTTTGACAGAATTGTCCTTCTGTCAGTGCTCAAAGTGAAATGGCTCCCTGTTCTTGAGAAAGCTGGTACTTGGCAGAAATTGGAATCTGTGAGTAGACATTCACAAAGAGAAGTTGCAGATGGCAAGGCACCAGATTACTACAGCAAGTTTTTGTGCCTTGTAGCTTTCTGAAAAATCACGTAACATAGAGATTTTTATCACAGCAATGTCAGTTATCCTTTAGTTTGTCAGCATTTGAGAGGCTGTCTATGTATGGTGAATTAACGCAGCAAGTATGCATGAAATACACTGCAGCTTCCCAGCATGCTTTTTGTCTCAAGTTACACGATTGAGCAGGATTATAAAATAGGTGCAAAAGAAAGCAAAGCTGAACTGGAGAGTTACAGGATGAATCTCCACAGGTGGCAATGTGGAGAGTGTGTCCTTCAAAAAGGGTCTAGGAAAGCTAAGGCTGAGGGAGGGGATAGAGCTGTTCTAGCTGCATTAACTTAATGTTAGTGGAGAGAAAGTTAAATTTGGAAATTGGAAGAGTATTCCTGTTAATCAGAGGAGAGAAGCTCTCTGGTAAGAATAGCGGGACAAAAAGATGCTTTAACAATGGATTTTGATTGGGTTTGTGAACTGAGATTATATTACGTGAGAGAAGGGGCAGAACTGGATGACCCAGAAATTCTTTTTAGTCTGGTTTCATTTGCTTGGAGTAAGTAAGCAGAAGTGTTACGTGACCTCTGAATTCCTTTCTCTCCAAATGGTAGAGCTTGATGTGTATTATAGACTCTTTCTCCTAGGAAGCACGAGGAACATCTTAGAACGTCAGGAATGAGCATGTACGAATGACCATGTTGGTTCTGTAGACCTGATGTTTTACACATCTGTGCTATATTGCAGAGCGGCATGATGCCCTGTATGTGGTTGGCTCTTTGGATGAAACACTGGAGCTCAGAGGAATGAGGTACCATCCCATTGATATAGAGACCTCTGTAATAAGAGCACACAAGAGCATTGCAGAATGGTAAGAGCCTCGGTATTACTTTTCTGTATCCTTGTATTCTAAAGCAGCAGAAATCAAGCTCTGTGGAACAGCATGCTAGATGGAGAGCTTGCTGTAGAGTGAACTCACCAAAATTTTGCTTAGAAAACTACTGCAGGGAGAGCAACTGAAATGTAATGCCCTTTTTCTGTCACTCAAAAAATAAAAAAAAAAAAAAAAAAAAGCCCACACCTTTATCAGAGTTGGTCTTCAAAGTCTGAATGAAACACAAAGAGGGTGGGGCATGAACAGGGCAGCAGAGCACTTGCAGGTTGTGCTGTTGACTGCCCTTACTGTGTCAGGACGAATGCACTTGGATGTAGTAAACACATCTCAAGGATTTCTTGAATGGTATCTTCTAACTTAAATTAGTCTCGTTTGGTCCTAATGGATGATTTACGCCATTTGGCTGTAGGTCCTCTTCAGTCTCAAAGTGGAAGTGTTTACTGGTAGGCTTTGGGAGGTTTTGGCTTTTCCTTTAATAGTTGCTGAAAGTTTACACAAGTACATTAATCTCAAGTGTGCACACACTGAACATGAAATCTTAATGGTTCCCGTTTTAATCTGCAAGTGCAAAGGACTTTTAAACACATGATTGTGTACATGTAAAAGAAAAAGACCTACTTACATTTTGTACACAGACGGTTACAAAACAAGTGGCAGAGAATATCCCAAGAAGTTACAGCTTTAAGACTCTTGATTTATGAGTATTCTCACATTATTGTTATATCACTTGTTCCCATTTGTTATATTGTTCAACTCCTTACAAAATCTATTTCCAGTGAGACTCTCTTTGATAACTAGCTTCTTTTGACTGTTGTGTTGGTTTTTTTCTCACCATTAATATTTGTATCATGCTGACAGTGCTGTGTTTACATGGACCAACTTGCTTGTGGTGGTTGTGGAGTTGGAAGGCTCAGAACAAGAAGCGCTGGACCTGGTTGCGCTGGTAACAAATGTGGTTCTGGAAGAGCATTATCTCATAGTAGGTGTTGTAGTTATTGTGGACCCTGGTGTTATTCCTATAAATTCCCGTGGTGAGAAACAACGAATGCACTTGAGAGACGGATTTTTAGCTGACCAGTTGGATCCTATTTATGTTGCCTACAACATGTGAAAACAGAAAATCACATCAAGGCTAAAGCACCAAAATTAAGGGCCTTTCATTTTCTGTGGTTTTAAAAGCTGTGGAAGACCTTAGGAAAATGGAGATACTAATCTTCACAGACCTTCATCTCTCAGATTGCATCTGCTTTCATAAGTCCATTGTAATGATTTCAGCTGTTTTAGGATGGAGAGATTACTGGAATTCCTGAAGGAAGCTTATTGGAACTGTCATGGACCAGTGTTTTTTTTACAATAATTATGAATGTCAGTACTTGATGCACTGCATAAAAGGACATAAGGCGGGGTAGGAAGAGAACACCAGCTGTGAGGAGGACTCTTGGAAATAATACTGAAAGTTGTGAGTAACCGTTCGGAGTTCACCCTCCGTGTCATTGTTTGCAATATATTGGCAGTATCTGGGTTGAGGCATAACTTTCAAGATTGCACACATCTCTACCATATTCTCTACTGTACTGAAAGGAATTTTGCACATATTTGAGATTTAAAAATGCAGCATTTTTAGTTTAAATCACTGACTTACCCCTATTCAGAAGAAACAAATTCATTCCAATCCAGATTCAATATAACAACAATTATGCTGCTGTTCAGCTTTTTTTTGTACCAAGCGAAAACAAATACTGCAACTGTAACAAGGTTACTCATCGTGCCATGCTGGACTCTGTAATGCTATAAACTTTATAATAAAATATAAATTAATATCCAGTTTTAACTACTTCATGCAGGAGCCTTTACTGCTCTTACTGTCGTAACTTCATGTTAAAGTTGCTTGTTTTCATAGCATTAGCTGTTAATTACTGCCCTGCATAACGCCAAGTATTTGAAAACTCATTCCAAAGCCAATAGTCTCTGAATGATTCGTAGAAATGTTTACAAAGCATGGTCTTACAATATTTTCCCTGAATATCCTGTGCTAAAATTTACGATAGTGATTTTTTTTTTTTCCCCACCATGGAAAAGTGTTAGTTAGCTTGTTATGCTGTGGTACAAACTTTCTTCTTTTTTTTTTTTTTTTTTTTTAATTTTAGAGTTGTATGTAGGCAGCTTTTTTGTTCAAGCTGAAATAGCCAGTTGGTTGAGTCACACTTGACTAATTAAGGTTTTGAAGTTCCTGCCTGATCTAATACTGCAGTGAACCTAATTCAGAAAGAGAATGTGAAGTTACTCAAATACTTCAGGTATTTGAAGGCAAGCACGAGACTAGCAAATAATTATTTTTATAGAGTTGTTAAAGACTTTGAGCTACATGAAATTTTTTTAATAATGCATGAGTTTGGCAAAAGAGCCAGGTTTTTCTGCAAGGCAATTCTGCCCAGATCAGTGCCTAAGAAAGATGGATGTCCGTCTCCCGATACAAGGATATCAAATTGACTCCTGGTCAGATAGACTATAAAATCTTCAACAAAAAGCTTTCGTATATAGTAGTTCTGTGCCCTACTTGTGTTTGGCTGTGGTGTATTATACAGCTGCATACTCTATTATGACTGTAATTATGTACAGAACTTGTGTAACTTATTAAGTACAGCAACCTCTTGCAGTGGACTTCGGGATGCCCCTCACAACAAGACAGCTGGCAAAAGGAAAGAACTACCTAACCCCCATTTTAATGTTGTAGTTTTTTAGCAAATAAAGCATTGTAAGATTTTTGTATTGAGATATTGATGACAGTGAGACAAGTTGCCTTGTAAAGTAAATCTAAAACAAAAAGCACATTAAACATTTCAAAACAGCTCTTGAAAATCTGACTTGCTCAATGTTGAAACTGACGCTGTTGGAGAAGCTTAGCTTTCTTAACGCCCTTTTCCCCGGTGTTTTGGTCAGTTTAATGTCTGAGGAGCTTTTACTGGTCAATTTCATTCCGGTTGCTTTATAATTAAAGCAACTGCACATCCTCAAGGCCTGGATGTTCCCGCATTGTGTGTATTTCCAGTACCCCATGGCAGTGCTCTCCGGGCTCTGGCTTACCTGCCCTGCCCGTGGGCCCTCCCCGCCGCAGCGGGCACCGGGCCCACACCGAGGTCTCTGGGAACGGGGGCAGCGGGGGTCACGCCCCTCCGCAGCGCGGTGCTGCTCGTCTCGCACAGCGCAGCCCCGGCCGAGGCCCGGAAAGCCCAGCTGGCTCCGCGCAGCGGGGAGACGGGAGCAGCCCGGCACCAGGGCGCTGCCCAGAGCCGCTGCCGGCCCGCCCGGCAGGGAGCGCAGCCGCCCCGCAGAGCGACAAGATGGCGGCCGCTGCCTCGGGGCGGCGTTACCCCGCGCTTCCTGACGTCAGCAGGGCGCGCGGCGGCGCGTGCGCGCGGTGCCGGGCCGTGGCGGCCGGCGGGGCGGCAGCGCCATGGGGCCGGCGGGGCCGGCGGGGCCGGCGGGGCGGCGGGCGGGCGGCGGGCGGGGCTTGGCGCGGGGCGGCGGGGCGGAGCGGCCGCACGGGTGCGAGCAGTGCGGGAAGGCCTTCGCGCAGGCCGGCGCCTTGGCCAAGCACCGGCGGGTGCACACCGGGGAGAAGCCGTACCGCTGCCCGGTGTGCGCCAAGGCCTTCGCGCTCTCCTCGGGGCTGGTGCTCCACAAGCGCACGCACACCGGGGAGCGGCCCCACGCCTGTGCGCTCTGCGGCAAGGCCTTCATCTCCTCCTCGCACCTCGCCCTCCACCTGCGCTCCCACACGGGCGAGAGGCGGTACCAGTGCCCCGTCTGCGGCAAGCTTTTCCTCCAGTCCTCCCACCTGGTGCGCCACAAGGCCATCCACAGCGGCGAGCGGCCTTTCAAGTGCGAGGACTGCGGCAAGCTCTTCGGGCGCGCCTCCCACCTGGCGACCCACCGCCGCGTGCACACGGGCGAGCGGCCGTTCAAGTGCGCACAGTGCGAGAAGGCCTTCACGCAGAAGGCCGGGCTGGTGCTCCACGTCCGCCTGCACACCGGCGAGCGGCCCTACCGGTGCGACAAGTGCGGGAAGAACTTCCGCTCCTCCGCCCACCTCGTCTCGCACCAGCTTCTGGAGTCAGGGGAGAGGAACTTCAAGTGCGCCGCCTGCGGGAAGGCCTTCAAGCAGGCGTCGTCCCTCAAGCAGCACCTGAAGACCCATGAGGCGCGCGAGCCTCACTGCTGCTCGGTCTGTGGCCGAGCCTTTTCCAGGTCCTCTTACCTCCAGCTTCACATGAGAACGCACAGCGGTGAGCGGCCGTACCACTGCTTGGTTTGCAACCGGACGTATGCCAAAATTTCAACCTTTGAAAAACATTGTAAAAGGCACCAGCAGGATGAAGAGCGGCCTGATGTGAGGCCCAGCGCGATGACCACCAGGGCAAAAGCCCTGGCCGAAAAGAAAAAGCAGGAGCAGAAACGGCAGCGCCGAGATGACTGCCTCGTGCAACCTCAGCAGGCTGACCCAAAGCAGCAGCAGGTGGAAAAGCTGTAAAATCATTAAAACAAGAACCGTTCCTGGGCCCCTGCAACATGGCTTGTGGGAGGTGGGAGCTTCTGGTTTAATTTTTAACAAAAACAACAATGACATGCTGCACCAGCATTACTCCAGAGCGTATTTCCCAATGAGATTCTCTCTCTGCCGCAAGGCTCAATGCAAACACTTCTCCAGGGCGCAGCAAGGTACTTAAAAGTCCGCTGAGGTCCCCCGCAGTCCGGGTGGCGTACAGAACGCTGCGCGGTTACAGGGGGTTTCCACCCTGTTTGCAGGCCCCAGTGGTTTTGTTTCATGTCAGCAGTGTTTGCTAACGCAGACTTCTGGGGATTCCTGACCAAAGCACCTGCTTTTACCCAGATTGAAGGAGGGATGATGGTTCTTTGTATGCAGAAATAAATTAAGTTGTAGTCTTTTAAGCGAAGGCAAAGGTTTTGGTTGAAGAGGCAAGAGAGTTGGTGCACCTACAGAAAACAGATTTGTACCAACAGTGGGTTTAGGAAACAAGTAGGAATTTATCCTGCAAAACAGGATTTGTTTTTAAAAACACTGTACATAGCAAGAAAATAGCATCTTTGAGCCTTTTCTGTTTTTCTCACTGTTAGTTACAACGAGGCATTGTACTTGGCATCCAGATACTGCTGTGTATGAAGTATGTTTAAAGCACGGCAGATTTATTGCCAAGGCAACTCATCTTTCTCGAAACTAGTAAAGACAGGTGCCAAAAATCTGTAACTCATCTTGACTGAGTTTGACTTTTGAAATCCCAGATTGTAGTAAAGGTACAAGAAATTTTTATTTTATTTTAAACCTGACTTTTGGGAATGTAAAATATAGTGACAAGGGAATTCTAAGCCTTGTCTCCTGAATTAAACTGCTGTAGCTGATTTGCTGGCTAGTCACCATGCTGAGGGAATAAGGCAAGATGCCACGAAAGGGTTGCTGTCGAAGCGGAATGTTTCAGATTTATTCTGGGGTACAAGATCGGACTCCAGTGAGTACTAAGTAATTTTGTAAGCATTAACAAAATGGCCTTTATTACAGCAGTGTTCTTCATGAGCCAGCACTTTGTACTGACTTTCGATAAGCTTTATGTCATTGTAGCAACAGTACTATGAGCTTCTTTACATCCTTATTTATTGGTTATTGTTACCCAGTAATTTATTATGACAGAAAAATGGAAGCAGTGAGTTCCGCTTTAAGTTCACATTCCTGATTTTCTGTACCAAGTCCCTGATTATTTTAATGCTATTTCCCTGCCATTGTGTGAAAACACGTATTACGCACTTTAATGATCTTTTTGGATAGGCTTCTGGTTTTGGTTTCTATAGCATGTTCACAGCTTTGCTTTAAGGCCAAAAAAGGAATTTTTCAAAAGCTTGCACATTTAAAGTATTGCAGTGTATCAGGCCACAAATCACGTTGGTAGATGATAGATCTGGATTACATCTAAGAACTAATTTATAGCTAACAAAACTGCATTAAATAATTCTTTAACTTTTTGTACTTCAGGATTTCCTTGGCGCTGGGTATACTGAGATACAACTCTTCTTGTTGAACTGATGGTTTTGTATTCAGCTGATTAATATACTTTAAATATTTATGTGGTCAGATATTTCGAATGAGATCTATCTAAACCAGTGTTTCTCATCATGACAAATTCTAATGTAAATTTTTGCTACAGTCTTGAGATTTTGGGTTGTGACCAGTCATGTTGTTAGGAGGAACTAGACACGCTGGGTTTTATTTCCAGTTCAGTTATGCCAGTGCCACATAAGCAGAGTTCTATCTTGTTTTGTATTTCAGTACAGGTTATTAAAATAATACACACTGCTCTCTTTTCCTGCAGTCGCTTTTTTTCTTTAATCCTGTTCTCACCTAAATATAAAAGTTTGCTTATGGAAGTGAAAAATATTTGCTAATTTTCTAGCATTCCTTGAAACTTAGCTTGCAAAGGTAACTGCAAAATAACGATTTCTCTTTCATTTCTGGCATTTCTCTCTGCCAGATGTGGACAGCAGTGCCCTGGTGGTTCTGTCTGTACCTGTAACATGGCATGCCTACACGCAGAACCAAAATTTCGGTGGGAAGAAAATGTAATAGTGGCCTTTTAAAGATCAGTTGTATGTTGCTCCTTTAATAGTTTTGGAGGTGTTTTGGTTTATTTTGCTTTGTTTAACAAGCTTCCCATTTTTTTCTTCTAGTTTCTTCCTCTGTCAGCTGTCTTCCCCCTGCAAGCAGAAGTCCACTCTGTCTGGGATGCAGGGTGAACTCAGACTTTGTATGGTGAAATCCAGCATCAAGAATATTTTGGACTGGGAAAACGGAAAATGCGCTCTAATGCCCTGACTGTTGCATTACAGTCAGTAAGGCCAGGCAAATCCTTTAGATTTAATATCTGGTAAGGGAATAAGTTCAGTCCATGGAGCACTCACAGAAATGCTGCCGCTTTCTTTTGAAATGTATTTTTCAGCTTAATGTACAGAGGGAGCAGGAATGTGCTTTGATGTCGCTAGACTGCCAGGATGGAGAAGCATCTCTCAGTGCTGTCGCAGCTTGCAGCATGGAGTTCTGAGTGCACAGGAGACGTGCCCCAGCAGCACAGTGCTTTGCTTACACACTTGCTTTACTCCATTCAACAAGGTCAGGAATGTTCCTCCTCTGGGGTCTGTAGAAGTCCACATCTGATTTGTGGAAAAAGCATAATTCATTTTCCTTTTTAAAATAAGTTATTTTTCTTGCTGTCAGCACATGAACTCTGCTGTTGAATGGTTCAGCCTGAATGCACTTCCATCAACAGTTAACAGCATGAATTTTTTTTTTGGATGTGCTCACAACAATAATCAGCAGTCCCAGTAAGATTAGATCCTCTGTGGAAGAACATTTTTGTGAGGATCTGGTACAGTCATTTTGTCTGGTGCTGGTAATTTTATGTCTGATCCAGAGGGTTCCCCTTCACAGACGCTGTCCATCTAAATTATCTGGGAAGAGTGCAGGTTCTAACCTCCCAGAGCAAAAAGGAATGGCAGCATTTTTAATTAGGAAAATGTAATTCAGCAGAGCTCCAATGCAGCATGTATGAACTAAATCCGCCCCAGTCTGTTGCTTTTCTAGTTTGCAAAGTTAATTGGACTCTTGGGCTCTTGCTGTTAGTGTACTTTATTTTCTTTGCTTCATTTTTAGTACTTTTGGTAAGTAGTTCTTGTCTTGACAGGGCATTTAATATAAGAAACCATCTGTTGGTGCCCTTCCTGATGGGAAATTCACCTTTATCCTCTTCTATAGGCAGGCAAAAGTGTAACTGACAAATGTGTCCAAACGTCAGGTAGGCACTGGTAGTGTAATGCTGCTGTTTCATCCTCGGGCAGCCTCTGAGGGCCCCAAGGGTCCCACAGCGCAGACCCCAGAGCTCCCTGTTACCAAACCATCATTCTGCAGGTTGTCACACGCCAGTCTGCACTGATGGCAAAAATGTGGCTTTTCTGAGCGCTCCTGGGATCGATGCAATGTCAGATCGATGTAACCAGTGCCAGTGAGCTAAGAGCACACACACCTCTGGTACCCAGCAGGCACATCTGTTGCATGAGGTGGGGGCATAACTAAAAATTATTTAATAATGTCATTAGCCTCTCACCTTCCCTTCCTGAAGGCTGAACTATCCCTGCTAGAGCCTGAAAACCAGTGGTGTCAAGACTGGCACTTCTAAGTATCTACCCTGTCGTTTCAGGGAGGCTAGCCAGTTGCTTTAGCCTTTTGAGCCTCCTTCAGAGCCAGCTGTGACGTCTTCCTTGCAAAGCTCTGACACCTGCTCTTTGGTCAGCCCCAAGGCTTGAGGGATTTTCCTTTTTCCCCAGAAAGCCTCCCCGCGCTTCTGAGCCATTCACAGTGCCACCCAAGCCCCTTGTCATGGCAGCATCCTTTTTCTTGGCTGGATGCAGGGGGCTTCCGCAGTCCGTGGGGCTGTGGGGTGTTGGCAGAGGTGCTGTGGGTGGCTGGCAGCGGCTGTGCCCCCGCGTGCGAGCAGCAGTGTGCGGTGGTGGGCTGTTGGCAGAGGCGGTTTATGCTGGGTGCTTGGGCTGGTCTTGCCCAAACTGCTTTGCCGGCCTCTCCCACCGTGCCAGTGTGCGGCTGTCCCCACAGTCCGCGCTCTCAGCTGAGCCACCACTTTGTGTCAAGAGCGGGACGCCAGGGGAGCTGAGCTGCAGTGCAGGCCGGGTGGTGCTGAGGGCTGTGACCATGCAGTCTCTGTTTCAGGAATTTCACTTCGGGAAACCTCTGCTTTCCTCGCTGACTGGGGAGGAGTGTTCAGGGCTTGGTGGCCTGAGCACCACATATGGCACCGCTGGCAGTCAGGGTGCTCACCTCAAAGGAAGATGCGCTCTCTGCCTCCCTGACAAGAGGCACCAGCTCTGCTGTGCTGTCTCCTGTGCCAGGTAAAGCCTCTCTGTGAATTCCCAGTAGTGGCATTACCAAGTCAAGGTCACCCTTCCTGCCAGAAACGTGCACAGTCACACTGCGTCACTCCCTGCTCCTGCTCTCATTGCTCGCCGAGGGAGAGGACGGCCTGCTCCGTGTCTCACCGGCTCTGCCAGCGTTCAAGCCGCGTGTTGCACCTACAGCTCTTCGCCACTGCGATGCTGTGCAGAGCTGCTGAAAAGGCTCAGTCTCAGGGAAGGGTTTCTCATCCATGTCAGCACTGCTGCTGCGGTGAGGCAGAAGGCAGGTGGGACTTGGAGACCTGCCAGACAACCTCACCGGTAGACCCTTGTGCTGAAGCATCAGAGCCCTCTGCTGAACTCAGGTTCAGGCTCAAGAGAGGGTCGTGAGAGTCCCCGCTACTCTGCCTAACCCTGGGGACACTGGGACAGATGGTGTCCCCACTCATTGTCCTCATACGCTGCCCCAGGTCTGTACAAGTGTTGGAAACAGCTGAACCGAGAACCGATGGGAATGTTAATGTAGTGGAAGTTTCTTGGATGCTAAACAGGTTCTCCACAATGAGCACTACCCTGGGCTGGAAAAACTGCTTTTTTAATTCTAGATGGAGTAAAAGCGTTGTCTTTCTTGTATGCGTGTCTCTGCTGAGTGTCCCCTTCCACAGCTTGGGAAGCAGATGAGAGCAACAAGATGGCCCATGTCTGAAGACATGTCATTTTGCATATTAAATTGTTACAAAACACGGAATGAGGTAAAAATGACATCATCATCTGCAGGCATCTTTGTCATGAATTTGTTGCTATAGATGTTGCCAGCCGTGAACGCCTAACTCACAGGTATTGCTGAGCTGGACAGCAAGTGCAGGCTGAAAAAGGCATGCACCTAGGCTGCGGGGATGTGGTCCTAGGTTCAGTTTTGGCTCTGCAAAGGCTCACCACTGCAAGCCCCCGCATGACCCTGGCAGCAGCAGACACATCCTGAACAGCAGCAGTCGCGCAGAGATGAATTGCGCTCCTTTGGCCTTGCAGATACATCTGCCAGTTAGTACAGCCAGGCAGAACACAGCGGTGGTGACAGCCTTGGGCTGTTTGGCCAGCCACAGTGATGCCAGGGAGGAGATGAAGGGTTGATGCCCAACAGGAAAGAAACCCAGGGGTGTGAGCCACAGCAGTGCTTCAGGCTGCGTCCTCCAGGCTTCCCCTCTGACACCGAAGGGCAGCTGGGGAGCTGCACACAGCCCTGGCACAAAAGGACACGTTTTTCACTGCAGACCAATTGCAGCCCAGAGACCAAACCAACATTTTATTCTCACCATTTCCACGCATTCTGGAGGCTGTGCCTGGTCTACATTAACACACTGTGGTCACACGGTACAGATCCCCCCTTCCCTTCTGACTGAGCCTGAAGACCTTGCCAAGGCACATCCCAGGCCCAGAAGCTGTCCCCAGCCCAGGAGCCTCGTATGCTTTCGCTTCCAGTTCTGCAGGCTGCTAAGAGCAGGATTCATTGACATGAGAAAAGCCTGGGCTGTTAGATGGTTATGCTTTGCCTTTCAAGCCAAGGGTATCTCAAAAATGCGTGGGCTCTGCTGAGCCCCTGTGACGGGCCAGGGGCTGTGCTGCCTGGGTTAGTACCATGCACAGGGTGGTCAGAGCCCACAGGAATCAACGGGAGCCTTTCTGTTCAGGCCAGTGGGCTCAGAACCATGTTTCTGTAACCAGCCCTTCTGCAATCACCTTCTACTTCAGCCCTTGAATTTCCTTTCCCTTTGCAAGCAAGCTTGGATTGCAGCGTCCGCCTGCCTCCAGCCCCATGCATGTCCTTTGCATACAGCAGGAGGGAAGGAGCTTGAAATAAGGCATTCAGACACCGCATCCAGCCAGGTGGGCACTGGCTGACAGGCTTTCCTGAGCCGTGTGGGTGTTTCTTGTTCACAAAGCCGCAGAACTTAATAAGCTGCTTAAGTCTAGCACAAGCTTAACTCCAAGAAGCCCCCGATCACACCCAGTCTTTCTCCTGGAGGAGTGATGCTGCTCTGCATCTCTCCGGCATGAGCAGGAGGTGCTCACCTGCTTCCCACCAGCTCACTCATGCTCAAAGAACTCATGGCAAGCAGCGGTGACCATGGCAATGAAGGCTACAAACTCCTGGAAGTCGCACTCTGCATCCCCATCGCTGTCCAGTGCCTCCATGACTTTGTCCACAGTCTCCTGGTCTTTGATCTCCTGAAGGGACAGAAACAGGCAGCCAAAGCTGGGGAGGATCAGACTGAGGCCCAGGCAGTAACAAGTCCCCGCTTCTCAGGAACTCTCATGGCTGAATCTCCGTTCAGACACATCCCAAATAGCTGGTGCCTGTTTCCCATCTGCGTTGGCGCACCGCTCTGCACTTGCAGCAGCAGCTGTGCAACAGCAGTCCTCCTGAAGCAGGATTTTCAGCCACAGCTGTGCTGCCGGGAAGGCCACCTTGAGCCCCTTGGGGCAAGGCTGCCCCCCCCACCCCTTCCCAGGGAAGGATATTTCCCTAGTATCCAACCCAAACCCCAACCTCCAACACAGGGTGTTGCCCTTGTCCTGCCACCCGCTGCTCCTGCAGAGCTGAGGCAAAGTGTTTAATGCACTACTGCATGAATAACCCCCTTCCCCTTCTCTTGCTTCGCATGGGAGACGGAGTTAGCGGAGCCTGGCAGCTGCTCAACGCGGCTTTCTGCACCCACCCAGCCATGCTGTGCGGAGGGCAATACTTACGCCAAGGAAATGGGTCAACTCGTTGTTAATGAGTTCCTTCAGTTCTGATTTCTTCAGCTTGTGCTTATCTCCCTCCTTCCCTGAGTACTGGTGAAAGGCATCAATGATGGCAATCATGGCTTTCTCCAGCTCAGACATGATCACAGCGTGGCCCTGAGGTCAGAGGGAGTGATGGGTGAGTTAGCCTGGGCAAGTTCCAGCAATGCCTTTTGCTTTGCAAGCACAGCCACCCCAGGACTACCCCCGTGCATCAGCAATGCTGAGGCCCTCACTGAAAACGTGCTGCTGAAGGGCCACCACTATCAGCTCTCGATTCAGGGAGGAAGATGAGAGACCTTGGCTCTGCCTCCGAGAGCTCTCGAGGAGAGGAGAGCCACAGTGTGAAGAGTGCCTGGTGTGGGACTGTCACATGCCGGGAGCCGACACATCCCCCGGGCTGATGTGAGTTTGGGTCTCTGTGTGAGCAAAGCACAGGGGAGGAAACGAGGAGAGGCTGCAAAGCCCTGGCAGCTTCCAGCAAAGTGCTCCTGCATTTTCCGCCTGCGTGGACCTGGCTATCAAGGCGGCATGTCACTTCACCTCTTCTTTCTCCCACTGCTTAACCCATTACTTTGTTCTCCTTGCCTGGGAGAGGGGCAGGCAGGGGTTTCATTTCTGCACATGGAGTTTCAGAAAGGTTTTGCTGTCCCCTCTCCGCAGGTGCTCTTGCCCCTGCCTTCCTTGCCTGCAAGGCCTGGCTCCAACTGAGTAGCCGGGGGACCCAGGGCCAGAACCAGTGGCACAAAATAAGCACATCTCCTCTAACCTCCCTCCTCCCACACTTGATCTGGAGACCCTCTTGGGAATGTTAATCATCGGGATCGCAGTGTTTCCTGCAGATTTCAGAAAGAGGCAAACCAAAGAGACTGACTGAAAAGGGAGATGCAAAACCACCTTCTGAAAAGCTGTCTAATGCACTGATGGTGGGGAGAACAAAAAAAGCCTTATTGTCTGGCACTTGGTTAATTCACACCCCTCGGATAAATGTCTCCTTCCCTGCAGCCTGGCTCCTGTTTCGCCACCGCAAGGCCTGCTGCTGGAGGCACTGAATCTCATCCTACAGCCTGACTCAAGCTGACTCCCTCCCCTGTGCACCAGTCAGCGTCCAAACTGCAAAACCGTTTCCAGTCAGGTAGGAAATATTCCTGAAGCACTACATGCATCCATCCTAACGGCCCTTTGCATGCTCGTGCCCTGAGCCAGCTGCCAGTGGCGCTGCCTGCTTCCCCATCCGCAAGGCTGAGGAGCGTTCCAGCTCCCCGCCCGCCTCTGCTTTAGCGGCGGAGCTCGGAGCTGTGCCGGTGCCCCCGCACCACCCCTCCCGCAGCAGCGGCCCACCTGCTCTGGCAGCCGAGCACCTGCCCCGGCGTCCCCCAGCCCCTCTCACCTCCCTCTGCGGCGGGGCCGTGGCACAGCAGCGCGGGGCGGCCGGGGCTCGCTGCCTTCTTATGGCCGGGGGCGGAGAGCCCGGGCCCTGCGGCAGCGCCCGCGGCACCAATGGCAGCGGGGGGCGGGGGGCCGAGCCGGGCGCGGGGCCGCAGCGCAGGGCCGCGCACACAGGGCGCATTGACGCGCCGCAGCCCACGGCCGCGGGCGTGGGCGCTGCCGCAGAGAAAGGCGCCGTTGTGGGACAAGACGTCGCTGGGCAGTCAGCAGGAGAGCCGGCCTGGCCGCACCGCGTGTGCTGCGGCTCTCGCTCACAGCAAAGGCGATGAACCGTGAGCCCTGGCTGCACAGGCGTGGTCAGAGCTGGGCTGGGGGCCCCAACGCCGGCCCCGAGGTGCCCCACAGCCACGGCCGTGGCCAGAGCCAGGCGTGTGGCAATGGTGGCCCGTCCCTGTCCCTGTGGGCCCTGTCCCAGGGCTGCAGCACCCTCTAGGGCAGAGTTCTCCTTGGCATCTGACGGCAACATCCATCGCGGCATCTTGTGCCTGCGGCCTCTTGTCCTGTCACGTGCACCTCTGAAACAGGTCTGGCTGTGTCTTCTCTGCCACCCCACAAGTCTGGGGGACAGTGGCACCCTTTTGGGGGAATTGCAATCGTATCGGGCTGTGCGTGCTTGAAGGACAGAGCTGGCAGCAGCAGCAGCTCCTCCCTGATGCCTGTGGGAGGAACAATGCCCGATTCTGCAGCCTGCCTTACCAAGCCCTCACAAAAAGCCATGTCGAGTGGCTCAGGGTTGTGAAGGTGCTCTCACAAGGCTGTCACCTGGCTGGCAACTGTGACACCTCCCTTTGGCTGGAGGGATGGTAGGAACCTCCTGCCTGTGTCTACCTGTCATGCTTGTCATAGCTGTGCAGGTGGTGTGGCTCAGAAGTCCTCTGCCGGCCCCAGCAGCCACCACAGGCATTAAACGCACTTTTATTTAAACCCAAGAGCTGCAAGTTTCCCTTCCCACCAGAGGCTCCCTCGCAGGCTGGTGCACAGGCTTGATGGAGGTGATGCTTTGTGGGGGCTGGCGGGCAGCCCAGCAGGGAGGGGGGATCTGGAGGGGAGCAGGGAACGAGCAGCAAACAGCGTCTTTCATCCAGAGCGCTCCTGGTAGCGCAGCACAAGCGGGTGGTTTATAACCACAGAGAACATGCTGAAGAAAGCAGGTTTCCAGTGTGTTTCATTGCCTAGCCATGCTGTTTTCCGAGAATGGGATGGGATGAGCCAAAGTTGAAGCTGTCTGCTATTACTTATGTAGCACGTTTCCATTTACACCTTTTTTTACTGCAGTACAGGATCAATAATTATCTTATGCCTGTGTCGAATTTCAGGCTCAGTACAACTCAGAACAGATCACCACTGTTACTGAGAAGATGGGTTAGCAATACCCATGATGGAGAGCCCAGAGGTGTCATCTCATTACCATAGTCAGCTCCCGTGGAGAAATGTGAGGAGTGTAAGAGCCTTAAACATATGCTTGTGGAGCAGGAAGAAGATCTGAACTTCTTAAAAGATGTCCCTTTGAAGAGGTAAGACTGTATTGCTGCGCAAACCCCGTTCCTGTGTTCCCCAAAGCTACCGTGGATGAGATCACTGACACAAGGGTTACCATGTTATTTAACGGCTTGTCACATACCGGTGTGAAAGAAACCCTTCCACATTGATCATTTTCTTACATCAGCTCTTGAAAGCTTTTGTAACAGCTTCAAACGCTGGTTTGGAGAAAAACAGTTTCCCCAGTGTTAAGCTTTAGTATGTTGACTCTAAATATAGTCCTGACCACTGAAATTCTTGCATTAATTGCACTGCAAACTGCAGCAGTTACCTGTGCTCTCATTGGACTGGCAGAGATAGAAGTCACGCTTTTAGGCAGTGGTATTTCTAGCGTGGAGATAGTTTATCGATAATCTTGCAATATTCAATTTTTTCCAAGGGTGTTTGTTTTCATTTAAGAGCTAGCTATAAATGGGGCTCTCTGTCAGCAGGAAAGAAACAGGTTTTTTTTCTCCATCAACAGCAATTGATCTGGTAGATCTCTTAGCTCAGTCCTTAGCCAAGAAATGCATCAAAGCACACCATTTCTAGTCAGAGACAATCTTAGCTCAGCCTCATTAAAACAATTTCTGATGTTGTTCTGGAAAGTGACCTTTTCTTTAAAAGGATCAGAAAAATTAGTATTTGGCAGATCAAAACCGGCACAGTCTTGGAAGTCTCTTTCCTGCTTATTCTTACTGTCCATGTCACCCCAAACCATTCTGACTTCTATATTTTACAGGGAATGATCTGGAATAATCTGCCGCACTGGCTGATGGCGTGGGAAGGAGCCGCAGGATCAGGTGTGAATACCAGAAACCTTGGCCCTTTCCTGCCTCTGCTGATGAGCTGCTCCAGGTGACTTCCCTGATCCTCATCCAGGCTCATATCCTGGCAAACATTGCTCTCCTGCCCTGGGTTGTCCCTGACGCAGCCTGTGAAAGTCCAGGAGGTCTGGGCATGGGTGTGGGGCTGAGAGCTGGCTGTTCTTTTAGTGCTGCCCGAAGAGCTGCTTCCATTATTTTGAAATTCATGGTCCTGATCTTTGAATAGGAGACTGTAACCTTGGGGCTCCTTTCCTCAGGGTCACCGCTTCCTCGCCAGAGCTTTGGGCTGATGTGTTTAAAGAAACAGAGGGTTTTACAGAGCCCAGAGCTGAGCAAAACACTTCAGTCCTCTGCCTGTCTCCATCTCCCCAGTAAAACACAATGTGGGCTCTTCATAGCAGGCTCAGGGAGAAAAGCCAGTGTATTTCTTTGTCTCTCTGGTGTGTGTGGCACCAGGCTCTGCCAGACCACGAGACAAAGGCCGGCGGTCATTGAACTGGGAGAAAAAAGTAATGAAAGCAGAGGAATTTGAGTGGGAGGGGGAAGAAGCTGCTCCTGCCTCCGCAGGGCTGTGCTCCCAGTCCCAGCATTGCAGAGGGCAGGTTCCCCAGCTCTGCGCCGTGGTCACTGTGTCCCTTTCTGACGCCACAAAGACAGCAGCCAGACGAGCTAGGGTCCCTGTGAGAAGCCTCGAATGGTGCCTAGAAGCAGATACACCTGGACACATCTGAGAATTGGGCTAGTGCTTGTTGGAGTTGTTGGAGGGAGGTGATGGGGCCCGATTTAGTGCCCTGCACATAGGTCCAGGGGACCCAAAGTGTCGTGTCTGCCCCAGGAAGGACCTACTGGCTTCTGCACCATCTGTGCCAGCTCTGTGCAAATGTCACCTCTGCCTCTGCCTGAGGATGAGGAGAGACCGGGCAGGCTCCGTGGGGGGAGCAGGGGGTCTTTTTTGCCCTCACAGAACAGACTTGCAAGGTTAAGATTGGTGACTCCCTCTCGAGGACCACAGGCAAAGGTAGTTTTACATCCACCTTCACCTCATAAATCCTGGGCTCTGGCTAACTGGCATTTCCCCCAGTCCCTCCATTGCCCCACTGTCCTCCCAGTGCAACCATGCACTAAGGTTGCAGAGGAGCAGCTCTGAACCTTGCTGCTGGCCCACCAGGTGCTGTCATCTTGGAAGTTTTTGTGGTCCCTAAAGAAAACATCAAGTAGTGCTGCTGGCACTGCAACAAATTCTCTAGAGCTGAAAGCACTGGGATGCTGTTACCTTGTCTGAAACACAGCCTTGAGCTTAGGTCAGTCCCTGGCTGAATTCAGCTGAAACAAGAGACTACTCTTAAGTTCATTAAAAAGATATATGAATATGTTCTCCATCAAACGTGTGCTCAGAGAAGGCATTACAGCATTGATCTGGAGTACTCCTCTGGCCCCTAGTACCGACAACAGCCCCAGCAGGATAGGGCCACAGGCTTGCTGGTGGAGCAGGGTGCTGCAGGCTCACACTTCTGCTGGATAGAGCCAAGTTACCCTAACAGGGACAGAGGGAACCACAGAGCTGTTTTAGATGCTTCTAAAACACCTGTGTTTCTGCTTAAAGTAGTTCTGCTGAAACTGTGACTGTTTCAGGTCTGTCTTCTCTCAAAGCAGATGTGGCCATATTTAGACTGTGTTTAGTAAAATCCTTTTGATCAGATCCCTTTTAATACAAACTAGATGATATCCCCTGGCTTTAAAGGACTTCTGCAATTTTTACTCTAGCAAGGTTACAAATAGCAATTGGCAGAGGAGACCTTGTGGACGGATTGTCATGCACTGACTGCAATAAAGGAGGGAAGTTGTAGCCTTTGCTTTTACGAGCCGCCGGCATCCCTTTCTCGGGGGAAGACTGAAAGCTTCTAATGTCTCTGGCAAGCAGAATGGCCACAGACAGGAACAGAGTGTTACCCTGTCAGCTGGGCTCTAAACCTCAGACATACAAAAACTAGTGTAAAAATAATGCCCAGGATACAGGATTTTGTCAATTATTAAATAAAAAAGTTTCATAACTAAACCGGAATTTCTAAGGCGGGCAGATTGTACAGAGACAGAAAAATAAAATAAAAGTGGTTACTCTTCCATCACTGCCTTTAGGCAAATATTACCGTAAATTACCTGAAGATTTTGGCATCCGCAAGGAGTTGAAGATACTTACACGAAGCTCAACTCTGGCAGATTCCTTATGACCATTATTTTTTTTTCTTAAACCAAACCCAAACGGCAGGCTATTAAGCCCCGAATACAACACCGAACCCGGGAACTTCTGGAGTTCCCGCTGTCCGTTTAGGCTGTTCAGGAGAAGCAACACAGCGCCCCCTAGTGAGGACCAGTGGTATAGGGCACAAGTCAAAAGACGTTACCTCATGCCACGACACCCCCCGGGAAGGCTCCAGCACCGCTAGTTGTTCAAACAAAACTCTGCTGTTACTGAACACAGCCAGGGCTGAACATGGGTGTGACCTAAGCCTACTTTATAAAATAAATACCAAATTAATTTTATAATTCCCAAATAAAATTACTGTATCCTCTCCAAATAATCCCTGAGGTTATACTGTACAAGAGCGAAGAGGTATTTGCCAGCAGAGGAGCATTTTTAAATTCAACTTGTAGTGTGTGAATGCAATGAATACTAATTCACAGGCATGTTTCTGTCCTGGGTTGCTGATGGGTGCCACATCTGGGCATAGCTCTTCTCCCCCTGGGCCCCCCGTGCTCTCTGAGGGCCCCGGAGACTGCTGTGCCAGGCGGTGCACAGGCATGGAGGTGGTCACTGCCTCCGAGGCATTAGAGGCAAGGTGAAATTTTGATCACAGGTATTTACGACCATGAATTTGGGCTTCTTCACCTGAACTTTCCACTGACTTAGCTTGATCTGGTGTCACCTCTTCAGTAGGAGGGAGGCCAGGTCACTCAGGCAGCAGGAAGAAATTTTACTACTACATTTAAACAAGTATACATTAAATTCCCACCCAGCCTTTAACAGCAGCAAGTAAAGCATCTCTGGTTTAAATAAAAGTGCATTTAATGCCCGTGGTGGCTGCTGGGGCTGGCAGAGGACATCTGAGCAACACCACCTGTGTGGCTGTGATGTTGTCTCTAAAATATGAGTCCGTTCCTAGTGTGCAACACACCAATGTTACACACTGAGGGGAGATACTGAGGGTTACAGAGTTGTGTGAGCCTGGATGCCAGCAAACTAAGCTAGCACACCGCACTACAAACATTATATGCAAAATGTCATCATGCTTCCCCTGCCCGGAGAGCAGGTTCCTATAGATGACCGGCTACGCATTTGCATATCTATTACCTAACTTATGTTACTAGCATGCATGCTCTCTGAGGAAGGGTCTTTTAGTGGGCCTGGGTCTTTCCCTTAGAGAGTGTGATTTTTAGTATTCTAATAAGGATAGTTCACTTTTAGAGCCATAAGAGCTGACTAATCAGAGTTTAGCATAAATGAGTTAGCCTAAGCATCCATGGCATATGGTGCGAAGATAGGGTGTTCTTTGTTCTGTCTCTCCCAAAGCTGACTCCCTTGATGAGAAGTCCCTGCGTTCATCATTCTTGACAACTCTAGAGGGTCAGCTGGATCTAAACTCTGTGCATGTATAGTTAAGCACTAAATCAGAGTTCAAATATTCGGGAGTTTTAGACAGTGACACAGAGGACAGGTTCACACAGGCCTGGCTCCCCAGCCAAAGGGAGGTGTCGCAGTTACCGGCCAGGAGACAGCCTTGCGAGAGCACCTTTATAACCCAAAGCCACTTGACGTGGCTTTTTTTGTGAGGACTCGGCACGGCAGGCCGCAGAACTCGGCACAGCTACCCTCTGCAGGCTCCGTAGGCCGCCCGCCTCAGCCGCCCGCCTCAGCCGCCCGCCTCAGCCGCCCGCCTCAGCCGCCCGCCTCAGCCGCCCGCCTCAGCCGCCCGCCTCAGCCGCCCGCCTCAGCCGCCCGCCTCAGCCGCCCGCCTCAGCCGCCCGCCTCAGCCGCCCGCCTCAGCCGCCCGCCTCAGCCGCCCGCCCTAGGGGCGGGGCTTAGGGGCGGGGCTGCCAGCGCGGCTCGGCGTTCCCATTGGCTGCCGGCGCGGCTCGGCGCCCCCATTGGCTGCCGCCCGTGGGGCGATGTGGGCCCAGGTGGCGCGGCGCGGGCTGCGGCCCCGTGGCGGCACTGATGGAGCCGGGGCTGGCGATGGCGGCGGACGGCGGGTGAGTGCGGGCGCGGCGGCGGGCAGCGGGCAGGGCATAGCGGGGGCGGGCGGCCGCGGCTAACGGAGCCCGTGTCCGGCAGGGCGGTGCGGCGGCGAGGCGGCCCGTGGCCCTCGGCGGCGGCCACGGCGCTGCCCGCCTGGCGGCTGCGCTGCGAGGGCGGCCGGCAGCGCTGGCGCTACTTGGGCGATGGTGACGGCGAGGACGGCGAGGCGGGCGGCGAGCGGCGGGCGCAGACGACGCTGGAGGAGCACAGCCTGGGGCTGGACACGGTGCGGGGCCGGGGCCGTGGCGGCGGCGGGGCCGGGGCCCGGGGGCTGAGGGCTGAGCCGCTGTCTCTCCGCAGGGCCGGGCGCTGCGGCCCCTGCCGGCGGCCGGCACGGCCCGGGAGGCTGCCCGCAAGGGGATGCGCTTCTACGCTGCGCTGCAGGCCGAGGACGGGCACTGGGCAGGCGACTACGGCGGGCCCCTCTTCCTCCTGCCGGGTAGGTGACACGGCCCCGTCCCTGAGAGGGGAGAGGGTGTCGCCTCTGGCTCCCCGTCAGAGCCAGCCCATCTCGTCCTCCAGGTCTCCTCATCGTGTGTCACACGGCCAAGATCCAGCTGCCGGCGGGGTTTCGGAAGGAGATGGTGCGCTACCTGCGCTCTGTGCAGCTCCCGGACGGAGGCTGGGGACTGTGAGTGGCAAAGATGGTTCCCTGAGTGATGGCCCCTCAGGGGTCCGGCACTGGGAGCGGCTGTCAGATCTGCCCGGGCCTGGGGAGTGGGGCTCAGCAGCTGTGACACCTGGGGGTGCTTGGACTCGCTCGTGTGGCGCGGCAGGTACTTTTGTCACAGAGATGCTGGAGCATCGAGTCTGGCTGCCTCTCCTGGGCTGGTAGGGTTTCCCCTTTCCCATGGTCCCCGCTGCATCCCACTTCACCCCAGCAAAGACAACCCTGAGCACTGGGTTGTGTCTTGCTAATGGCCGTGCTGTCTCTGTGTGTGTGTGTGTGTGTGTGGCAGGCATGTGGAAGACAAATCAACGGTGTTTGGCACAGCACTCAACTACGTAGCCCTGAGGATCCTGGGGGTCGGACCAGATGACCCTGATGTTGTGAGGGCCCGTGTCAACCTGCACAGCAAAGGTCAGCTCCCTTGTGCCCGGCGTAGCAGCTGTGGGGCTGGTACACTGCTCAGAGAGGTCTGGCCTGAGCTGAGGGCTGCGTGCAGCGTGGGGGCTGCCAGGCAGCGGAGGAACTGTTAATCTCGCTTGCCCTTGATGGCACCTGCGTTTTGAGTTAACAATGGGAAAGTGTGTTATGTTCTTCACTATTGCCTGCTTGCCCTTTCCTGGGATGTGTCCCAGCCTGAGCAGCTGGCTCTCAAACGTGGGGAGAAGTGGACCCTGCAATGGGGGAGAAAGCAGGGAGCTGGCAGGGTTGCATTAACTCTGAAAGCCAATATCAATCTCTGCAGGAGGTGCTGTGGGAATCCCTTCTTGGGGGAAGTTTTGGCTGGCTGTCTTGAATGTTTACAGCTGGGAAGGAATGAACACACTTCTCCCAGAGTTGTGGTACGTGCCCCCCTCAGATCTGGATGTTGGGGGGTGTTCTCAGCCTTTCCACCAGCCTTAATCCAGACCTTTTCCCAAGTACTGGTGTTTGCTGGGATAACTCTAGCTATGGCCTGCAGCTGGGGATGCTCAGGCTGCTTGTCAGCTGGGAGACCAGCAGCAAGGCCAGCCAGCGGGTGTGTAGCAGTGAATGCTGCACTGAAGGGAGATGCCAGAGCTCAGCCCTGTTAGGTTTTTACCCACAGGGTCCTTGATACTGGTGGCGGGTAGGGAGCTCACGGATGTATCTTCTGCTCTTGTGACTAGCCAGAACTGGGCCCTAGCAGGGCGGGATAGCCACATGTAAGGCTACTAGCTCTAACCCTAACCCTTACTGGTGCTCTCCGATTACTCAGAGGGCTGCTGGGTGTCAGAGGGGGAAAGTATATGACATTTTCCCTGGGGGGAACTGCAGACTGCACAGTACCAAGGGCTGCTGGTGCTTTGTCATCGAATGCACTTAACCATCACTCTGGGCCCCTGCCTTCAAAGTCGCATGGGGAAGAGAAGGGCCCTTGCACTGACTTCTCCCCTGCCTCCTCTCTGAGCTCAGCATCCTCCCTGCCCTGTGTCTACTGGCCCTGGTGGGGAGGGAGCAGCCCTGTTGGGGATGATATGAGCATGGCCAGGCTGTGTGGATATTCCCTTCTTTTCTCCTGTAGCTGTACCAGCAGCAGCAGGCTTGGTACAGGGGATAGGGAAAGGCACACCCTGCTCTGGGCATTGTTTCTCTGTGCTGCCCTTGTGACCTTCACTGTTCCTCACAGTAGCACCTTCTCTGTTGCAAACAGGCTGCTTCCTACGTGGTTCCCAGCCCACCCGTCCCGGCTCTGGTGTCACTGCCGCCAGGTTTACCTCCCAATGAGCTACTGTTACGCCAGGCGTCTGTCAGCAGAAGAGGATGAGCTCATACAGAGCTTGCGGCAGGTAAGGAGCTGACCTTGCTGGGGCTCCCTGACAAGGATACGTGGCTCCCTGACTACTTGCTGTGCCAGCCATGTCGTTGTTCTGGCTTGCAAAGTGGCAGTTCTGATACCCGCGCAGTCTCTCTGTCCAGGCAGTGGAGGCAGCTTCCAGCAGTGAGCTGCCTCTGGGTGCTTGCTACCAGCTTGCCAGGCTGATGCCCTTTGTCTTGTGCCAGGAGCTGTATGTGCAAGACTACGCCAGCATAGACTGGCCAGCCCAGAGGAACAACGTGGCTGCCTGTGATGTGTACACCCCGCACAGCTGGCTGCTGGGGGTTGCCTATGGTGAGTGCGGTGTTGGCTGGGGCAGGAAGGCCCTTGGCATATGGGCCAGTGGTGGTGGAACTAAAGCTGCTTGGTACCATGGGGGCTCTTCAGGGTCCACTACCAGCTACTGATGTATGCCGTGGAGTTGGGATGGAGACATGGACTGTGTGATCCTTGGGCTTCTCCCTCCCTAAATACAGCATGGCCTTGTGCTCGGGTCCTCGAGCCACTCTGGGGTATAGCAGTTCCCATGCTTTCCTCAACTGGTCATCACGAGAGCAGTGGTGCGGCTTGCCACACCAAGTGAGTCTTGGCTGCACAGGGTGGGTTTTTCATTGCATGTCCCTTTCTTCTCCTGCAGCTATCATGAATGTGTACGAAGCCCACCACAGCACTCGCCTGCGGCAGCGAGCCATTACAGAGCTGTATGACCACATCAAAGCTGATGACAGATTCACCAAGTGCATCAGCATTGGGCCGGTAAGACGGTTGCTGTCAGTCTTTTAAAAATCTTGCCCCTTGCTCTTTAGGGACCAACTTGTGGCCCCCCAGCCCTTTGTAATTGTGGTATGCAACCATAGTCTCCAGATCTTGCTCAGGCACAACTCCTGCCGCAGGATGCTAATGCTCAAGAGCTTAATGCTAACAGGGCACAGAAGGTGCAGAGGGCATGGGGCCAGCTGTGGCCCTGGTGAGGGGTGCCTCCTGTAGTCCAGGAAAATGGTCTGAGGGGAAGCTCTGAAGTAATCTCGTGGCACCTGCCTCATTCACTCAGCTATGCTGAGTGGTGCCACAGACGGAGCTGTTGGGATCAAGCCTGGGACCACCTCTAGATGGCTTTACGCTGGGTGGGAGGGGTGTGTGTCTCTGAGGCTGGAAGAAGCTGTATCCAGAGCAGTGACAGTGCTGGTCTCGGCAGATTTCCAAAACGATCAACATGCTGGTTCGCTGGTTTGTGGATGGGAAGAACTCCCCAGCTTTTCAAGAGCATGTTTCCAGGATCCCCGACTATCTCTGGTAAGGGCTGAGTGTGGTCCATCTGGCACAGCATAGGCTGTGATCCCTGTGGAGCGAGCACACCGTGTCTCCTGACCCGCTTCCTGGCATTCTCGCTGTGTCTGTGCTGCAGCACTGTGCTCTTTCCTCCCACAGGCTGGGCCTCGATGGCATGAAGATGCAGGTGAAGTGCTGTAGGAGTTCTGCTGTCACTGAGAGGAACTCTGGCATGCTGGGGCAGCCCGTGGGATAATGGGATAGCTTGTTCACCCTAGGCCTGAGCTCCTGGTATCTTGCCTTTGGTGCCTGGTGGCCTTGTCTATCTCACTGCCACTTTGCCTGGCTGTGCCAGGAGTGAGTAGTGTCTGTCCTGCTAGTTTGCCTCTCTGTGGCTGTGAGCTGAGGGGGCAGCTCTAGGCCTCCATTGTCTTCATTCCCATTGTTCCTGGATGAAGGGAAGGAGAAAGCCTGGCCCTGGATATTGCATGTGGACTGAGCTGTGCTTCTCTCACAGTCACTGTGTTCCTCTGCTCCTTATCACTAGCCACCTCTCCTGTCTTGGCAGAGCAGGCTGAAGCAGCTGTCTCATTTCCTATACCCTTGCTGACCCTGAGCTGCTGCATCTGTCCCCTCTATGCCAGCACGTTAGCCATCATGCTGGGTAACCTAAAACTGAGATGCAGGGCGCTAGTGGGGGTATTGCAGGGGCGATATGCTGTCCCATAGACCCCACAGCTGGGTCAGACTGCTGCCAGCACTGGCCCCTCACTATCTGCTTTCTCTGTTCCAGGGCACAAATGGATCCCAGCTCTGGGATACTGCCTTTGCCATCCAAGCCTTCCTGGAGGTAACGCACCCCTCAGTGCTACGTGCCATCTTGGGAAAATGGTCTCTCCTGCTGCGTCCCTGAATACCAGCAGCTCCTGCTGTGCATTCCCTCAGACCTCTGCTGTGCCAGTTCTGGCATTGCGTTGTATGACTGAGCCTGGCAAACACATGACCTCTCAGAGCCCACCTCAGCTGTGGTAGGCAGGGTGCCCAGCACAGCTGGTACGGCCCACTTTTGCCAGCTGATTTTGAAGCAGGAGGCCACAGCACCAGCTGAGTCCAGTTAGACTTCCCAGTTGCTGCAGTCTTGTAAAACCCTGGCCCTTCCTCCTTGCTCTGTTTGGCCTCAGAGTGTTGCCGTTTGGCAGGGACAGCGTGCAGGTTCTCCTGCTTTCCCGCACTGGGGCAGAGACCGCTATGGTGGGCGTGCTTTTTGGAGGGCAGTGTGATTTGTGATTACCCTGGTAAGCCCCTAACCTGGTCATGCAAATAGCTCTCTCAGCAATGCTGGCAACAGTTGTGGGTTCAGCTCTCACTGTAGGGGTTTGTAATGGAGACAGTAAATGAAGTATGAGTGCAAACTTACAGAAAGGGCTATATGAAGGGCCAGGCATTAACGGCACCTAGATCAGCAGGCCAGGAAGATTCCCGCACATCCTCTTCTTGAGGGGCATGTTTGGTGGCCCCAACTTCTTGCTGACTGTGCACATCTGTTTCTAGGCGGAAGCCCAGAAGATTCCTGAATTCACATCCTGCCTCCAAAACGCTTATGAGTTCCTCCGGTTCACCCAGGTGAGTGGAGCCAGTTGGTGGTGTCTCACACACGCTGGCTATGCAGACTTGGCTGCTTCTCAGAGTCCTGTTGGATGCATCTGTTGCCTTCTGAAGAGCTCTTCTGAAGGGCCAGATTAGCAAAGTCCTAGGGACAGCCTCCTGTTTTCTGCTCCCTGTTGCTGGGAGCCATCTTTGCAGCTTGGAGAGGACCTTGGCCAGGCCCAGGTTTGGGTTGGCTACCTGGGTTAAGAGAGACTGGAAAACTCAGAGCTTAGACTTCTCTGCCCTTCGTTCTCTCTGGTGCCCACACATTTGAGGCACCCTTCTGGGAAACCCAGACTCCTTGGCTAGTGACTATGAACTCCACTCCTACTGGCTGGGTTGGTGGCTCAAGGTGGGGGTCACCATCACCAGCAGCTTGGTGCAGATGCAGTTATAGGTCTTGCTCATGGTGCTGCTAATGGGAGCATTAAAAGCAGGTGGCTCCCTGACAGGAAAGCACCCAAAGAGGGGACTTTCAACGTTTGCTAAAAGGCCAAAATGTGCTTTCTCTTCAGCACTCCCTGCTTCAGAGCTGACCTCTTTCCTTGTCCGCCTCTCTCAAGTAAGAGACAGGTAGTGCCAGTCCCACATGGTTCTGCATCTGCAATGGTTTCCAGCGCGTGGTCCTGCAGCCAGGCACCTCCAGCCTGCCCTGACTTGTTTCTTGTCTTCTCCAGATCCCAGAGAACCCACCTGACTACCAGAAATATTATCGCCATATGAACAAGGTACAATGGCTAGAACTGGTCTCTGAAGGATGTGCAAACGGGGCAGGGATTTGGGCAGAGGGGGTGGGAATGAGGGGCAGCACCTCCCCCTACTTACAAGAAGTGAGCAGGGGAAGGTGCTGAGCCCTCCTGACCCCTTTCCAGGGTGGCTTCCCCTTCAGCACCCGAGACTGTGGCTGGATCGTGGCAGACTGCACAGCAGAGGGACTGAAGTCAGTGATGCTGCTGCAGGAGAAGTGCCCCTTCATAGCCAAGCTTGTGCCCCCTGAGCGCCTCTTTGATGCAGTGAATGTGGTAAGTGCTGCAAAAATTAGGGCTAGGGGAAATGTGGGCAGCTAAACTGAGCTAAGATAGGAGAGGTCAAGGCCTGACAAGTTGTTAGATCTGCTATTACTAAGCTAGTACAAGGCCTGTGGCCTGGTATGGCAACACCATATTTACTATGATACAGGGCTACATATGTGTTGTAATGTGATGGTCCAGGTTGGGCCTGTTGATGTGGTTTGGGACCTGGGTTGTCTGCCAGCCCCACCGACTTCTGGGTCTGAGTTTGTCCTCACACCTGGCTTGCGGCCAGACTGGGGTGGTGCTGCTTGTGAGCCAGCCTCAACCCCTCTCTCTGCTTGTCTGGGCAGTTGCTGAGCATGAGGAACTCCGATGGAGGCTTTGCTACATATGAAACCAAACGAGGAGGACACTTACTGGAGTTGCTGAATCCCTCGGAGGTGTTTGGTAAGGGGAGTTGTATGGGGCTGGTCACCCTGTGCACTGTGAAGGGACACAGTGGCCTGGCCTCGCTGTGCCCAGCGGGTGCCTGGTGCTGCCCCGGGCCCCTCTGTGGGATAAGGGTGCCCTGGGTCCAAGGGAGGGGTTGGCAGTGTGTGGCTCAGGGGCTCCCCAGCTGAGAGGCTGATATCCTTCACCTGTTGGTAGGCGACATCATGATCGACTACACCTACGTGGAGTGCACCTCAGCTGTCATGCAGGCACTGAGACACTTCCAGAGTGAGTTCCCTGAGCACAGAGCCCCAGAGATCAGGTGAGGCACTGAGGTGAGAATCGGGTATGGGAGAGGACAGGCTGCAGTGTCCCGTACTGCCTGCTCTGGGCTCCTGGCACAGTCCCTGCTGAGTCTTGTCAGGGGGCTTGCCTGGATTTCTGCATTGGCATGAAGCAGCCTCTGCAGAGGCCCTCGGTGTGTGCGCAGCTGGGATGCTGGTGACTTCTCCAAACCAGAGCCCCCCACAAGAGGCTGGGGCCCAACCTCTCTCAAGGAGCAGGGCATCGGCTGTTTGGGACCAGACTGGGGAAACTGGGGGAGATCCGCCTGCCTCTTAGCAGTTGCCTTGATCTTGCAGGCAGTTGTAGGCTGGGTCCCCTGCTTGCATGCTGGCATGAGAGCACCCAACTGGTGCATGATTTGACTCTCAGATCCTGAACAGTGTGGTTGCCTGTCTGCAGCATGCTCTTGCCTCTTAAGCCTTCTAATATTGGGATCCATCAAAGCCTCAGAGGGACTGGTGGATGCCCTTGATGAAGCAGCCACTGAATTTGAGCTGCTTCTGAAGTAGGTGTCTCTCCTCCTGACCAGGGAGACTCTGCAGAAGGGCCTGGACTTCTGTCGCAAGAAGCAGCGAGCTGATGGGTCGTGGGAAGGGTAAGCGGTGTTCCTGGTGCCCAGTTTTCCTCTGGGTGCCCCAGTGTGAGAGGGACCATGATGGCAAGCATTCCTGGCTGGCAGGATCTGTGGGAAGGGGCAAGAAGGGGCTGATCCTCCTGTAGCTCCGGTTCTTTGCTCTCCTTTCCTCTCCCTCCTGCCTAGGTGAGGCAAGCACCTTGTGCATTGCACAAGACTCGGACAACCCCTGGGGGTTAGGGTGGCTCCAGCTCCACTGGTTCCAGAGTGTCTGCTGACACCTGAGTGAGCTGGGAGCAGGTGCTGGTGGGACTGGGCATGGTTGCACCATAAGGGACGTCAGGCTCTGTGCCTGGCTCTGCTCTTCCTGTGAACATGGCCACGTTCCATCCTGCCTCCACGTGGGGCCTCGTACCCTTGACAATACCACTCTCCTCTTCCTTCCAGGAGCTGGGGGGTTTGTTTCACCTACGGCACCTGGTTTGGTCTGGAGGCGTTCGCCTGTATGCAGCACACATACCGCAACGGGTGAGGAGGGGCTGTCTGGTTCCCCTACCCCTGCCTGCTTCTTGGGCCAGGGCAAGACTCCGTGGTGGGGCTGGGTGGATGCCCTGGATGCACATGGGCTCTCCTGCCCCGGGTGCTGCTCCTCCCAGATCCTTGGCCCTGCAATAATATCCAGGGTGCTGGCTGCCCGAGAGCCTCAGTGTCTTGGGGGCCATCCCAGCTGTGGGCAGGGCAGAGCACAGCTCCTGTTTGCCGCTGGGAAACGTGGGTGTGCAAAGGCTCCCTGTCCCCAGCCCTGTCTGGTTCTCTGCCCCATCCGTGCAGGGTTGCATGCCGAGAGGTGGCCCAGGCCTGCCAGTTCCTCCTCTCCAAGCAGATGGCAGATGGTGGCTGGGGAGAAGACTTCGAGTCCTGCGAGCAGCGCACATATGTGCAGAGTGCCACGTCGCAGATCCACAACACGTGTTGGGCCCTGCTGGGACTCATGGCTGTCAGGTAGGAGCAGCCCTCACCTCTTCCCCTCACCTGGCCCTGGGTGCTCGGTGAGGTGGGGAATGTAGGCTGGGTTGTGTGGCGGGGCTGGTGCGGGCCGTGCACCCAACCATGTTTGTTCGTGACCTTGCTGGTCACAAGCCTCCTGCAATGAGGGACTGGCCTGCACAGTGCTCCACAGGCCAGCGGAGCTTGTAATGCCGGGTGAGGGGGAGCCGGTGCAAAGCAAAGGTCTGGATCACAACCACAGGCCTCCAGCCTGGGAAAATATTGCTGTATTCATGTCTGGTGTCCTGGGGTTGTGGGGGGCCTTCCCAAAGCTCTCGGCGTGCCTGGGACATGCTCGGGGCAGCCTGAAGGTTGGGCTCCCTGAGCGGATGGATGATGGTTTGGGCAAGAGCGCTCACATCTGCCTCGTGCTTTGCAGGTACCCTGACGTCAGCGTGCTGGAAAGGGGCATCAAAGTGCTGATTGATAAGCAGCTGCCCAACGGGGACTGGCCTCAGGTACATCTTTCCTCTGGTCTTTCCAAGGGGTTCCCTGGTGTTGCAGATGTCCTGGGCATTGTGCAGCCATTGCAGTCATGTGCTTTCCCTTACCTGGAAAGGAAGCCATATGTGGCTTTTGGTGGGGGACTTCGGGAAGGCAATGAGCTCAACACCGCACCCTGGACACACTGTGGTGCCCTGTCACCCATACCATCTTGCTCTCTTTCTCTCTCTCTCAGGAGAATATTGCTGGGGTATTCAACAAGTCGTGCGCTATCAGCTATACTGCCTACCGCAATGTCTTCCCCATCTGGACGCTGGGGCGTTTCTGCCGGCTGCATCCCAGCCATCCTCTTGCTGGGCAGCTGCAATTCGGATCCTCGTCTGGGGCTGTGGAGACTCTGCCAGAGGCCTTGTCTGCCTGAACCCAGGCCACTGCAGAGGCCGTGGCCTCTGACTTGTAGTAGGTATGGGTTGCTGCATGGGCCCTGGGGGCGTTTGCTGCTCAGTGCTGATCTTAACACTGCCTCTGCCAGGGAGGAGTGCTGCCGTGGTGCTGTAGGTCCTCTGCTTTCTGTTGAAACATTTCTAAAAATTTACTCTTAAAGGTTTTTCCCAGATATATCCTTCCTCATGGGACAGGGAGTGAAGTGCCTTTTTAGAACAGTTTAGTGATCCGAGAAGAGAAAGCTGCCGAGCTGTGTTGTATTACGTATCTAGACAGACTCTCTCAGCCTGGGCAGAGCAAGGCTGCCTTTACCTTCCCCTCGTGCTGTGGAGGCTGGTTGTCTGCAGCAAGAGTGGGATCTGGGCCTCCCCCATGCCCAGCATGGTGATGGGGTGCGCTGCACAGGCCCTGCTGAGCCAGCCTGGGTGCTGTGGGTGCCAGCGACTGCCTTTGAAGTGCTCTCTGCTCTGAAGCCCTGGCAGGGGAAGGGCACCTGTCCTCTCCCCCAGACAGATGGGAAAGACAAGTGCTTGGCTCAGTTTCCTTGGCATTCTATCCCCTAGATGGTGGCACCTGGCTTCCCAGAGCCTCACAGGTGGAAGTTGCCACCATCGTTCCTACTTTGAAAAAGGGGAAACTGAAGCAGAAAGCACTGAGGTGGTGAATGTCAGGGCACATCTTGGGTCCCTGGGCTTCCAGCCTTCCCCCAGCGCAGCGGGTGCCTCTGTTCAGTCTATGGTGCAGTTGGACCTTCATGTTTCGTTGTCAGAGTTGGAAGTCACATTGACTGACAGGTTAATAAATTGCTAATGGTGTTGCAAGTGGAACTTAACCGTGTGTTGGTCTCCTTATCGTTTGCTCCAACATGTGTCCCAAGCAGAGGGGAGCTTGCACAGCAGCATCATGTAACCTGGCTTGGGTCACCTGTCCCCAGTGGGATGGGCAGCATCTCCACCAACAAGCAAGCCATGCTTGGAGCCTGTATCTGCTTTGCCCTCCTTCTGCCTTTGGCCCCAGAAAAATATAATCGAGGAAGCAGCTGACTAAAAGGTAAGGAGCACTTCATGTGCTGCTTACACTCGTGCAAATAGGCCCGGTGTGCAGCTGGCTGAACTCTCTTGGACTTGTTGCCCACCAGACCCTCAGTCCATTTTTGCAAAGCTGTTCCCCAGCCAGCTGGCTGGCCAGTAGGGTGACCTGTGCTACCACACGGTGTTATTCCATCCTAGGGGCAAAATATTCTTATTTGCCTGGGTCTAACTTCATAGAAGGACAGTATCTTTCAGTAAAGCTTTAGCCACCACTCGAGCAGTTGCTTTTTGGGAATGCTTCTGCCCAACAGGGCAGTTCATCCATTATAACCAGTAGGTTTTTTTGTGCCTCTTTGGCAGACACATCTTGGAAGTGAAGCTGTAGTTTCCGGAATGGCATCCGGGTCCAAGGGCCCTCATTTTGGGTTTGTGTCTATTTTGGAGTTTGCGTTACATTCTGCATCTCTCAGACATCCTTTTGTGACTTGTAATATTGCTTGGGTCAATCCAGGTGCCACCCATGACTGAGAGACTTGCTTTTCTAGATAAGATGCTCCTCCATGTGTCTGATGGTGGAGCTCTCTGACCAGAGATATCAACAGAAGAATCCTGGAGAGAAAAGGTTTTCTTTCTAACGTCTGGATTCCATTTACCTGTTTTGCTTCTAGATGTTTCCATTTTTCAGTTTCTTTTGTGGGTACGGTTTCACATTCTTGTTTTGATTCTTCTGCAGTTATGGTAGCATTTCTTCTTGTATTTTTGATTGTACCTGTAAGGGTTGTAAAGCCGCTGCCTTAGCTGCACCGTTGGCAAGGCTGTTTCCTTCCATCAGATCAGAAGTGTCTCACGGGTGGGCTTTATGGTATAATACTGCTACTTGTTTTTTCTGGAGCATGTAGAAGATCCAAAATATGTTCTGGATGTGCCATTTTGTGTCATGCTGATGCTAGAAACCCTCTTTCTTTCCAGATCAGTCCTGCTGCAAACACTACTCCCAGAACATAGTTGGGAGACTATGTGGATGTAAGTGGTTTGATTTTCTGCTAAAGCATATACTTGAGTTAAAACTTTTCATTCTGCAGCTTGTGCCCCAGGGTGTACCAGAAGAGCTCTTGCTGCCAGCACCACAAATTGTGTGGTGATGGTGTGTCCTGTAACTGTTGTCCCTTTTCATAGTAGGATGATCCATCGCAGAATAACAGCAAGTCCAGGCTGCCGAGGGTCTGTTCCTTTTCTTTTAGCAAAACTGTTTGTTTCAATTCCAGAGTTTCTAGGCAGTTGTAAAGAGATTCCTGTTCTGGCTATTAGTATTTCCAGCAGTAGGGTTACTGGATTTAACAGGTCACACTGTTGTGAGGTCATAGTTGTTTCGGTTAGTAGTATCAATCCATAATGATGCAGGCATCGACAGGTAAATAAGGAACGACCCCTCGGAGTTATAATACAGCTTTCGCTGCCTGGGGCATCGTTACCCTTAGGGGGGGCCCTAGGACTATGTTTCTTGCTCTCTCCATCGCTGCTGCTGCTGCTACACCAGCCCTAGCCATGAAATCATGCCTTGAAGTACGAGTTCTGGTGCTGCTCAGTAATAAACTGTGGCTTGCAGATGTGTTAAGCTGTTTTCTGGGCCAACGCGCCACTGGCTGTTCCTTTCTGTTCATGTAAATATACCGTTAAAGGTTGTTGCTTGGGCTGCACAGTATACCAGAGACACGCTGGCCACTGGAGCAACTGGTGCCACTGCTTACAGCCACCTGGTGTCACCCAGCCACCTGGAAAGCCCCGTTAGTGTGCAGGGCCTGACAAGATGAGGCCACAAGCCTCTAGTAAACACATAATGAAGTTACTCCACGTTTCAGCCAGAACCTCTGCACTGATGATAGGGGCCCAGCAGCAGGAGGAGGCAGCTCCAGGCTCTCCACCTCATTGTCCTTGCTTCCAAGGGCATAGTGCCATGCCCTGTGGTTCTTGGGTGGGGGGGGGGGGGGGAGGAGGGCAGCTGCAGTGAGGGGCTGCTCAGTGGGTTCACCTATGCTCAGTGCCTCTGCTGTTTATCTTCCATACTGCCCTGAGAAGGTCCCAGATGTGACCTAGATCAGCCCAGGGATGAGACCTTGGCTGTCCCGAAGAGGTGTCCCCACCTTGGGGCAAGGCAGCGGGGTACCAGGACTCTGCAAAGGGAGGCAGACATCGTTTTGGAGAGTCAGCCATTAGAGCATCCCTCTCTCTTCAGCCAGGTCCCACACAAAGCTCCTCATCAGCCTTCTGCCCCAGCCCTTTCCCCAGCCCTGCTGCCCATCTCTAGACATGCTCCAGCACCTCTACATCCCTTCTGACATGAGGGGTCCAAAAACTGAACACAGGATTCAGGGTGTGACACACTATTCGAGGTGCAAATAGCTTCTATCAAAAGAGAGAAAAAAATCTCAGGTAGTGTCCTTGCAGGAATATAGGGCTGCTACCCAGGATGCCAGGTACCTATAAAAAGATCAAGAGACTCTGAGATAGACGTAGGAGGAGTCTCAGATGGATTCTAAAGGAGAGATTTTCCCTCAAAAGAGAAAAATTACCTCTGGTATCTTCTTGGAGACTTCTGTGCCCTAAGGCAGGGGTCAAAGGACTCCGGGAGATGCTTGGCAGGACTTCAGACTTCCCATTAGCTAGTTTCATTGTATGCTCCTTGGTTTTTGCATCTGAAAGTAAAGTAAGGGTTGTTTCTTTATTCACCTTTTCATCCTTCTATTGCTAAAAAAAGTGCGTATACTATCCAGACTAATCCATCTCAGTAGTACGGATTAAATTGATTTAAATTTTAATTTAAATCTGTGGGTGCTGTCCCCGCTTATTCTTCTCCCTACACGCGTGACCTTGTCCGTGAAATACATCGAAGAAAACTTACAGAAATTCATTGATGAGAAAAACTTACAGTAATTCATTGCTAAGGTTACCTCATGTCATAGCTCATTTCTGTAAGCCAAGCTTTGCTGTCTGTGATAATGAGAAAAGAGGTTTGCAATTTGTAGTGAATACCATTTCCTTCAGCAGCTCAAGAGCGGTGCTGTATTGAGGAAAGGTAAAGCTCCTTCAACAGTTTCAGGTAATCTCAGCTGTTCTTGGTAGGGCAGAAGATGAATTTTATCACATTTACTAGAATAAAAGGGAAGTTTTCTCATGTTTTTCAGTCTTTTTGTTAAAGAGATCAATCTGTGAAAGTAAGGGAGAGACACAAGCGAAATCTGAGTCACACAGTGAGAGACAGGCTTGCAAGGGAGCTGAAAGTCATCTCCAGTTTAGGGTTCCGCTGCCATCTCTACAGATCCAATGTGAAACGGCAGCTTCAGGAAGCATTAGGAGATCTGGATAGCTAAGGCCCATGTACAGTTTTGCCATGTCAATGTATGACTGGTTTATATACATAGATATATATAATTTTAAATCCACTCAATTTAATTGCTTAGATTTATGTCTAATCTTAGGCAGATAAACAACTCCACTAGAGCTGTTGATAACATTGTACTCGCAGTTGCATACTTGATGAAGAGGAAGACTTCCCATGAAAGAGAGAACTGACTTGGTTTCAAATGCTGTTGTAGTGATTTATCTTCATCAGAAAATGTATTTCACTGACAGGAGAGGTGGTAGGAGCCTTGTGGAAGACCCACTCTAGGGGGTCTCTTGTACCTAAGGACAAAAAGAGAAACAACACCCCAAAAAATTAAAGGTCTGTGATATACAGAACTGTTTTCAAAAGATACTGAAACTGACTACTTTAAAGAGCTATATTTTACCTTTTGTCTTTCAAAGTAGGTGAGTATCTGATTTTTATTGCCACTGGGTATCCAACAGGACATCTGGTGTGCTCAGATGCCAATGCACTCAGACAGTGCTCTCAAAAGAGAAATGCTAGCTGTCTCTTCCTGTGATAGGGTGTGGGAAATAAAAACAAACTTGTTTTCTAATTCTTTTCAAAAATATTGTATTTTCTGGCCTAGTATCAGAAGAAGCATGGTTTAAGACATCACCGTCTTTATTCAGAACATAGCCAAAAAAGTTAGTTTTCTTTTGGATATATTCATATAAGTGTAAGGAGCCTGAGAATTATAATTGATACTACTTAATATCCATTTTATGCATTTAGATAGCATGGTAAAAGATTCATGAAAGAAGACTGAAAAGAGGTTAATTTACTACATGCACAGCTTGGATAGCTAACAATAAATATGATTGATGAGGACCAGCTCATAAAGAAGCAGAACTATAGTCAGCATAGCCCTTGTGAATTAACTATCAGTTTCTCCCAAGAGGGAAATAACTTTTGTGTCCTACTTCAGCCAATTGGACTCTGAAAGCTTTATGATAAAAGTCTTTCATGTGCTGACTTTATTTTTATTCACATATTCCTGTTTCAACTCAAACAGCTGTTTATAAAAAAAAAAACAACAACCACCCCTGAAAAACCTTTAAAAAAAAAAGTGGAGAGATTTATTAACGTACATACTTTCATTTTTAACTCCATGCCTATTTCCTGAGAGCACTGAACTGCAAATATTAAAATTAGGCAATAATAATCTGTGTGAAAGTCATAAGAAACGTAAAACATATGCAACAATAGCACAGTTCAGGACTTTATTGCAATGCACGTGCCTCAGGCTGCCATCCCTAAGGAACCGCTGCATTGTGACCGAGGAAGCTTTAGGAAGGCACCTTCTCATTCTGCCAAAGAGCACTTCACAGGGAGCAGGACTGAAAATATAAACCTGCACTGCACTTTTCCATCCCCCAGATCTCTGTGTTGTCCACAGACTAGTCCACAGGTTCTAGTAACTATTGTTGACCTGTTCATAAATTACAAAACCTCTAGAAATTGTGGAAGTTCAAGAACCTTCTCCTGCACCACCATCAGTCTGTGGAGAAGCAAAAGCCACCCCTGAGAACTTGTGATTTATTCATGCCAAGGAAAGCAATTCTCCAGTAACAGGGCTCTCCACACACACCCAAACCCAGTTACTATAAGCAGAACAAAATAAAAATCAAAACAGAGTACCATCAGCTGAGAGCACAGGCCAAGAACCAGACGATTATTTAAAAATAAGTATGAAGGCAAAAGCAAATATTTGAAAAAAAATCATGAAAAGATTACGCTCAGGGTAATGACTTGCATATACTTGTACATAACTACAGTAATCATGGATTTTATGTGCAGGTTGATACCTCCACGCTATTTGTAGTCTTTCTGGTTTTGCTCATTTTACATGCTAATTCTTGGGATGTTTTGCAAGCACCTGCAGAATGTCCTCCATAGGTAAAGAGATATTTGTACTGTTCTTTGTTTTGGTACAGCACACACAGAACTGCACAACTGATTAGATGCACAGTAATTATATTTCACTTTATTTCATTAGCTTTTTCTGAAGTCTCTGATTTTGAATAATGTTATTGAACCAATACCCTGACTCATGACTGCATTATGTGCGCTAAAACCGAAGTACAAAATTTCCCCAACTACTAACAAAAAGTCAAAAGCTAAGACAATAAAACTGATGGCCCAACTTAAAAATGCAACTTACAGCCTTAAGCTGATACTGCAGCACAAGGCCTCGTGCTCTCAGCGGGTACAGCTACCAGGTACCCACGTTAGCCCAGCAGCAGCCTACGGCAATACGTGGGGTGATGCCTGGGACACAGAGCTGCTATAGCACTCCTAGAGCAGTCTTCCGTTAGAGTGAGCCTAATGCCAGTTCAGACTTTAAGGCAAGAGATGCAAAAGAAATGGAAAAAAGTTTAAGACACATCAATATTTCCCTGTCAATCCACTGAATGTAACTCTAGTAATGGGCTTGGCATCAAAACCGACCGAGAAAAGAAAATACGGTGTTTACCAATAGCACACGGGGCTCCATAGAACAGGGGTACAGGCAGAATATGCTGAATAAATACAGAAATCTGAGCTTACCTTTAAGCAGTTGCTCTAACAAGTTAAGACTAGGACTACTTTAAAGCTGAACAAGGATAAAAATTGATTTTGTGCAAACAGAAACAAATCGGAGCCTCAATGGCCGTACCAAGCTGAAGTGCGCCCTTTTAAAAACTGTGGAAAACACCACTGGCTGCTATTATACTACCCAGAGAACAATCCACAAAGAGGTCAGACAGGTAAACTCTGGGTTTTGGCTCCAGAGAAAACCACAAGATTATAAAAATGGATTGCAGCAATCTTTCAACTTCAATAGAAGACAGAAGCAACATAATCAAAAACCTGAAAGACCAGCTTTCACGGCAGGGGATGAGAATCTGTAGTGAAGTATTTACAGACTGTTTCTAAAAGGGACATATATTGTGTACAGTAAGACTGAACAATATTGCTGACAGACCATGAAGATTAAATTCTAGCACTGCAAATGAAGCACTCAGTAACAATTTTTTTTTTCCTGCCGCTGTTCAGGAGTTCCAGCAGAGGCTTAGAAGAACAGCAGAGCTCGTGCAGGTTCTGGTGGACATGTGTGTGTGCCATTTAAATAACTGTCCCATCTTGGGGGCTCAGAGAAGCATTTTATGCCAGAATTTTAAGGATCAGTAAGTGCAAACTGTCTGCATGGTTCTGGGCTTCTGGGAAAAGTGGTAGAGTATTAAAAAATTAGAAGCCTGAGTAAAGCCTTAGGTCATGAGGTTGATCTGCAACACACAAGTACTGAAATAGTGCCCTGAGCTGGCTCATCATCACAACCATACACGTCTCCATTTCGCAGCTTTTGTTTGCATTAAGACAGCCACAGGTTTATCGTGTAAATTTACCTATTTATACTGTAGCCTGTGCCTTTTCAGAGAAAACTTGATTCTTCTCTGCCATAAGAGCTGCAAAACTTAAAAATTTAAATGCCTTCTGCTGCTACAAAGAGTTATTACATCAGTTTGAAAAGCTGACAGAACATGTAAAAGCTTTTTTCATTTTTCACGCCGTGAAAAGACTCTTCAACAACAGACAAGTTTCTATTACTGGAATAGGTCAGACTCCTGAGAAATCTTCAGAGAGAGCAGGAAACAAGACAGACCGGTGGCTATAATAAAAATACAGCAAATTCACCCATGTATCAATACAGCCACTGCTTTCCCAGTAGGTTTATATTATTTCTGAAAATGTATCAGCTTGTGGTATTCTTAAATGTGTTTGTTTAAGTGAGTACATAAGCAGATATAGCATTCATTCCAGTTTTCTGAAAATGGTACCAGAGTTAAAAACAAGAAATGAAACATCTCTTAAGAGTCAGAAGGCAGTACTCACACACTGGTAAGAGAAAACAAATCCAAAAGCAGGGAAAAAAAAATCCATCAAATTCACAAGGGAAAATTTCTGTTGACTAATGTGGGAGTTAGACAAGAAATATATAACAAAAATACTCCAATGTACTGTCTTTATTCCTGTGATTGTGAAAACAGCCTTTTCAGGAGGTTACAAAAGGTTGTGTTCACACTGTCTGTCTGAAAGGCAAGGCTTGATGCATGAGCCACCTCTCACTTTCAAGCTGAACTTTTCCCATGAAGCTAGTGAGAGCGTCTGTCCACGTCTGACCTAAGCACACCGAACAACATAAAGGTTTCCGAGATGAGGATTTGCACATGAACTCAAACTTAAACAAAATGACAAGATAAAAATAATTTGCATTTTGACCTACAAAACAGATGCAAATAGCTACGTGCAGAAAACACGCTATCTGAAGAATATACCATTTATGATAACAAAAAGCCAATTTACAATTTAAAAAAGACAGTTTATGATAACAAAATGCATTACTGCAGCCTTGTTATTCACCTCCAAGCATCTAAACTGGAAAACATAGTGGCATACAGCAAGTATACATTGTTTCAAAAGTATTTCAATACAAACAAAACATATATACCGATTGAAATGCCAGAAAACCTGCTGATATGACCCTCTCAGCCCTAAAACACTAGCCCTGTGGGACAACATTGATTTTTTCCTCCTGTAAACTTTATGATTATTTCACTTGTTGACCCTTAAAGTTAATTGGGAAAATGACCCAATTTATCTTGGTTACATTCTGCAAAAAATATTAACCATTTATATACAGAGATTAAAATCTCTGGTTTTTCAAATAAAATTGCATGGTTGCAGATTCAGCCCCATGTTTTGTGCAAGCAAATCTCTCACTGAAGTCTCTTAGTTTATTTGGCAGCAAAAGACAGACAGGATTATACCCACATGGCTTTTGGAAGTGATTCTACAATCTTTCTGCATGAAATAAATGAGAATTCCAACCTTTCTGTTTATATTAGTCTATTTTTTTCGCACTTTGCTCACAAAATAGGACCATGCAGGCAAGTTGGATGATATATTGCTGCACTTAAGCTTTCAAAATCCTTTGCAATTTTTTTCTTCCGTTTTAAAGAGCAGATTTTTCTCCCAGATATGTGCTAGCAGCTTTCCCAGAAGTCATAAAAATCACATGCTTGTAATGGAGGTGAGAGGTTTTTGCTGTAGAGCATAAGCACATGGAAGAGGGTTTGTGTTTTGGAAATTTTAAATGCCTGTGTGCAACTATAGTTTGTGACGCTAGTGTTATATGCTTCTTGGAAATTTTGTGGTTAACTGCGCCATGTATTGTGAAGTCAATCTGAATTCATTTGCAAATACATTCATTAGTTTAAAAAAATAGCCTTTCAATTTGGAATATCAGGTTTATATCCCATACAATTTTCCAGATAAATCACAGCCTTTCCATATAGAAATTTAACAGAAGTAAAAGTATGAAGTAGGCACAATAAAAAAATAAGAGAGTTATTCACCAAACTTTAGGTTAGAAAATGAGACTATTTGCAAATAAAGCACACAAAACTGATCTTTTTGACCTTAGATGAACTCAAACATAAGCGTCTTTTCTGCAGCTTTGAAAGCTAAGAAAAAGCTTTAAGGCAAATACCCTGTAATAGTAAAACCCCTCTGTCCCAACTGCCTTTTTGTATGAGCTAGTGGCATGTTCCTCTGTTGTACTAGTTCCTTATCTGCCGAGTCCCAATTTTCTGAACAATATCTGAGGTTTCTCAAGCAGTCCAGAAAACAGAAAATGAGAGGCAAATTCAATTTAGTGCTCTTGTCATCACACTGAATCACAAGTGCCTCACAATGGCGTAATACACAGCTCTCACTTTACTGCCTACCCCATAACTCTGAGCCCCTGATGGCTGTTAAAAATCAGCAGGGATCTGGAACTGGCAGGTGTCATATTTAATGTATGTGCAGTCACATTCCAAACAAATAGCTATACACAAGAAACAAGCTAATAATTCTTCTGAATAAAAGTATCCATACTTACAGTCTACTTTGGACTGCAAAAGAGGTATGCCTTGGAAAGATTGTCTACACAGTCCATCACTTTTGTTTAGACATTCAACCTTTCTACAAAATCATAGATCTTGCTCTTTGCTGGGAACTCAGCGCAATACCAAGGGCAAGATCCTGCTTTTTATGGCGCAGTATCGCTCTGCTGTAAACAGAACTAATCATCCAAATTTTTCAATTAGTCTCACTACATCATGGCCACATTCCGACACAGTGATCAGATAAATTCAGCAAGCAAGAGGGAGCTGGGTCAGGTGCAAGCCCAGTGCAAAATCAACAGGCACAGTTAATGTCGTGTCAAGCGCTACATAACAGCTAAGGGACGCTGGGGGGATGTTCTCCCACACTAAACAGAAATCCTTCAGTACACTCATAGGCAAACTGGGATGGGGGTGTGGGTGGGTGGGTGGAAATCAACCTTCTGAAGACAAACCGTTTAGGAACTTTTCCTAAAACCAGAACACAAGTATTTGTTTCCTGACAGGTAAGCAGGAGCCACTTTCTGTGCTACTTACTGCACGTACCACATTCGCTTGTGCTGTTCACTGTGTGATACCTTGGAGAAGTGGCCAGTACCAGGTGGGAGATGACTACAGAATCTCCACCCTATGTGGTATCTTCCAAAGTTGCAATAAATCTCAAGGCTGATTGCCAAGCCCGGAAGATAGTAACTTTTTAAATAGCTTTAAGTAGATTGAAAGCTTTTATGGCTGAGCTATAGCAAGAAAACAGCAAAACTACGTAATTTATTAGCAAACCGGATCACAGTAGTTTTGTGTTTGTTAAAAGGCGCATTCTGGTTCCCCAGACTAAAAAAATATTCTGTAACACCTTAGTACTTGTTATGCAAATTAAATTAAGTTTAAACTTGTATTACATTTAAGATCTGTAGCCTCTCATATAACCATTCCCGCTTTGTGGTTCTAAATATAACTTCTCACACACACAGCACAAAGAATGCCTTTGGAACAGAAAGTTCCCAAGTTAAGGTTTAATGCTTTCAGATCTCGGTTGCTTATAGGCTGATTTTCAGTGGTGCTCAACACATGACATTTTCACTGTAATTGGTACAAGCACAGGGCCAGTGAATCAGATCATTAAATCTCATCGGCTATAATCCTGAAAAAAATCTTATCTACTTCTGTCTAAGAAAAGAATTATCAGTTTCCTGTTCTCTGTGTTTCTTTAAAGAGCCATTAAGATGTTAATTACTGATAATTCTGGTACAAAGAAGGGAATAAGCACACTGACATTCATCCCGGCTAATTAATATACCTGATATCCTCAATGTATTACCTCTGAAGGTTTACCAGTTTATTTGTACTTTCCTAAGAAGTAATTGTTTTCCCTGTATGCTTAGATATGATGCTACAAAAAAAAGTTATATCTGTGAATGTACTCACTAATACAACATCCCATATATTCATTTTTCTTTGGCTAATTTACAGTGAGGGTATACCATTCCTTTACTAACAGGTAATGTTATTAAATATTGAGCTCACATAGTAGATAATTGGAGTATTTCTGCTGTAAGTGTTAATTTACTCATGCTGGTGAGTTATGCTGGTCCAAGTGAGAAAAACCGTAACTAAATTCACACTTGAAGCCACAGGAATCAGCAGCTGAATAATGAAAAAAAAAAAACCAAACCCCAAACATCTAACCCACACAGTTGTGGAGAGATGGAACACAGGCACCTAACCACTTCATCATATTGGCTTTATCCACATCTTTGGTTTTGTGTGCACTTCCACTTGGGATGCACAGTACATTGTTGGACTGTATCATGTTGTTTCCTTTTTCAAATTTTAACTATTAAAAAAATAGTACATTGCTTAAATTGAAAGTTGGCTTATGCACTGTAAATTGAAGACGTTTGAGGGCTGATTCATAATTCTGCATACGACCACGCTTCATCCAACTTGTGATACTTGGAACACACATACAATAGAGGAGAGTTCGTGTGCTACTGACTCATGACAACATCAGACTATTACCTAAAGGAAAAAGCTAGTGTAACAATATGCAGATTCTTAAATGAGCTGGTTTTCATTAACACTTTGTAACAAACCAAGTTCAAATTCTCCTTAAATTCCACATTTACTCAGTCTCTTTAGGGTACCTGTGTTATAATGTAGCTTAAACACAGCTCAGAAAGCTATCTCTAAATTATATTAGAAAATGGCATGGATTTTAATTCTAAAAAGCCGAAACCAAAAAATTCAGCCAATGCATAATCTAACGTGCTCTCTATGGCACGGATGAATTTGAGTGTTGTCTACTAGGAACTGACATCCCACCCCCTCCCCTCAGCATATTGCCTTGTTTATATTCCACTGTAATAAATGCAATAAGCAAAATAAACTGTATACAAACACTCCAGCCATTTTTCTTCATACTATGAAGGTAAAGATTTATCTGTTCAGCATATTTTTTTTAAAAACTAGATGCATAACAGATCAGGCAGGTGCTGTAGTCTCTCTGCAAGGGCTAATCGCTCCTGACAACGGGGCAGCCAAGTCTTACCACCTGATAGACATTTTCATGGTAGTTCAACAGGCAACTGCAGTTTCATGATTTGTTCAATTTTCATATTATATTATTCAGGAAGAATAGCAACGCTACATGTATTAACATCTATGGATTTAATAATTTTTCCTCATTCTCATAGTTTGCAGAAAATTGATACTGATATTGGAGCTATTTCCCTCCGCTTTCCACTAAAAGTAATTTTGGCATGAGGATTGTGTCCAATATCTAGAAAACTCAGGAGCGTATCTGATGCTGCTTTCCACATGAGGCTGATGGAAATGTACTTGGATTCACTAAGACCCATGGAGTCACACTGACAAATAGCAGCAAAAGGCTGACACTTGAGTGGTGAGATGTGGAATTAAGAAAATACAAAACAAATATTTTCCTAGAACTGTCCAAAATCAGCAACACCGTTTACAACTTGACTATCTATAAGTTGGTATATATTTTGCCATATATTATTTGGAAGCGTCCATTATACCCTCTTGCTGTTTAGACACTGAGAATGCTAATCCTATGTAAATGACTGAGAGAAAACATGGCTTAACAGCACTCGTTTTCCTAGCGATATTGTGAACATTTGTGTTGCTGGTTAGATGTCCCTCTGTGCACAAATGTTAGAAAACAAAAGATAAATTCCTGTTTCTCGCTTGATTCCCCTCTGTTGAACAGAAATCAGTTCAGTGTTAATCTGGGTTTCTTTTGGAATGAAAGAAAAAACAAAACATTTTTCAATTGTTTGGTCATCTGCCCTGCGGATTGTTTCTTCATCCTTTCCACACACATTCTGCTGTCATGGTTTGTGAACACTGCTAATCAACACAACTACCATCTGCCATTTCATTTTCATCAGGAAGCTGGTATACCGGGATTGTATCATCTTGTCTACGTATTGATATTTTCCTTGAAGTTAACGTCCTTTTATCAAACAATCATGAACTCGACTTGTCAAATTTAAGCAACTGCGGAGTCATTAATGAAAAAGTAATGCATGATAGTAGTCTCAAGGGAACACAAATAGACATTGAAATAATTATGTGCCTCTCTGAACAAGAAAGTGATGATACAGCACTCATTGTCAGGGATTTTTAATTTAATTTGTGGATTTTTTTAAGATAAATGTCACCAGATTAAACAACAAAACAGCCAGCTACAACTACAGCTGCTACTTTGTCACCACTTTGGCTTGACTCTCCCCAAGAAGTATGTGCAATCACACCCATACCTCGTAAATTACATCAAACCTTACATTAAAAAAATGTGAGAAGTTTTGCCATTGTGGAGGGGGAAGAACAGAGAGACAGACAGTGCTTAGGAGGACACGAATTACTTAACAACAAATTTTCATTTGAAAAACAGCAGGTGCCGAAGGGTAATAAAAATTGTGTGGAAAGCTGAATTGAATACAAATGCTGTGACTATCCGGGAAGTGGCTGGCGGTCCTACTCTGCTTGACAAACATGGCTCTGCAGCTAGCATAAACTGTTCATCGGAATTAAATATTTAGTTCCTCCATATCTGAGTTATGGGCCGTTGTGGGCCCACCTTTAAGGAAATTGCCAGATCTAAAGCAACACCACAGTAACATCAGTCTGCTACAACCAGGTGGTGACCCCCTCACCGTCCGAGTTGTGCATTGTGCAGCAGAACGCTCCCAGAGAAAGCTTTATGGTTTCAAGATTTAGGTTACCTTTGAACTGTATTACCACTGTGCACAATTAGAAATAAAATACGACATCCTTAGAAAACCAGATCATAAAGGTACCTGCTCTTTAAGGTCAACTGAAAATGTTTTACTGCAGTGGCACATGTTTACGCCTGTTAGATAAATAAGCAACAACTCAAAGCAAATATTACGGTTAAATGGACAGCTCTGGAATGAGATCTGCTTCAGAACCTGAGTATTAATGTGCTGGAGACTTAGCATGCTCCACGTGTTTAGTACTATATATGTCAAAGTATGACAACGTATATGTCAAAATACCATAGATGTCAGGGGACCCGGACAGCATTACAATCTGTAAGCAGAGAACTGTGTAGGATAAGAGAGATAAAACCCCATTTGATTTGCTCTAACTAGAAAATTCTTAATTCCTTAATTATAGAACAGAAAAGCTGTAATGCATAACTGAAGGAAAATCAGTATTTCCAAGCTATGAGTGTATAAAACCGGCAATGTATGCCGGAAAAAGACATGCCCTTGTTTTCCTCTTTTGAAGAAAAATAAACCTTCCTACACGAAGTGTGAGATTTAATGATAAAATGAGGGAAACAAATGGAAAAATATTTTTTATAATAACTTTTGCACACAGCAAAGTCAGCTACATTCAGTTTTCAAGGACTGTGATTAACTTGCCCTTGACTCGGTATTGCAGGTGTGTTAATTGTTCCCTTTGGAAGTGGAACTGCCTTTTTTTGACAAAAACGTGAAATTAGCTTTTGCATGTGTTGTAGTACAGTTGCTCTAAAGATCTCCAGCAAACTATTTCTATTTTTGATACTTAATACTCTGAATTGACATGGGTATCCGAAAAAGTATACATATTACAGCAATTATTAATTAGAGATAGTTCTCTCCAAGCACAGCTGTCAGAACCGCAATTCCCTCTGTGGAGATTAAAATAAAATATGAATTAGGCCTGCAAAAATTAAAATCATTAAGATAAACAGTTACAGTGTTAAAATGTGGAACAAAGTTATGGTCTACAGTTACAAGTCGTAAGAACAAGTTGTAAATGTACCTATATTAATTCCCTATTTCTTTTCTAGTGTAAAATAGTTTAAAAGACAGAAGTAATTGCCTTAAGGAGAGTAATTGCCTTTCATGTATGCATGAAAGAATGCAGTACTTAGGTCATGATTTTTTTTCCTACAAATTTGTATGCTGCTGATACTAGATGTAAGGGTCAATCTCAGCTAGAAAATGCAGGTCAACTTTCTTGCCATGAGTTTCGTACTTCTTTTTATTTTCCTATCCAAACTGCAATAAATATAGTCTTGCATGATCAGCTTTTAGTAATGTTCTTTTCATCCCCTACCTCAAAGTCTTTAATTTTTTTTCTTGGACTATTTATTATAGTCTTAGATGTTCCTTAAGTCAAAACAACAGATCGATAGTTTTGTACCTCAGCATATTTGTTAGCTGCCTATTATCTAATACTACATCCAGTTTGATAGATTTATTAATATATTTTTTCAAAGGGCAGTTTCATTGCAATTTTGGTATTCTAGAATGGAAATTGTCTATCTCCCCTTCATCCTTATTATGAGTGAATTAATTTCCGTTTTCTTCAGATATGCTGATTTCCATTTCCACTAGCTATCCTGTCTCCATCCTTGTGCTCCATGTTATCACTGTTACTGAAAACTAAGCTAATGTATGCCTTTAGTTGAGGATAACGTACGCCTTTAGTTCAGGATCAATATCTTGATCAGCTCTAATCTCATCCTCATTGTCAAAGCATGGAGACACCATTTTATCTTATGACTAAAAGACCATTTTTATCACTTTTAATTTCCCCCCTAAAATATAATTGTGTTTGTCTTCTGACAATTATTAAGTCTGATAGTCCTTCACCTTTAAGATACAGCTTTCTGGGAAGTATCACTTTCTCTGTAGGCTGCTTGCTTTTTCCTAATATCCTTTTTGAGACAGTAATTCTTCCATTTAGCATTGCCACATTTTCCTTCAAGGGTGCCTTCCCGCCCCCTCCTTGACTACAATATAAAATGTGTTATTACCAGTGTTATGCTCCCACCACAAATATTTGCTATGCATCACTCATTACAGTTGCCACTCACTCTAAAGGTTCTGAACCGGACAATGTAATTGTTTTAAAACAGAAGATATAGAAATATATAAAATGCACTCCCTGAAATAACAGCAAAACAAAACCACATGAATGATACCAGCATATCATCCATCACAAAAAATTATCATCATTCAGATGATGTGTATTTTTGAGTGAATGCAGAGGTATAAACCATCCAGTGCTCAGTTAACAATTCTGGGCTACATTTGGCAGGTTCAGTAATGAAGATTGTTTTTGGTAAAAGCGATGCTTTTATTAAATAATGTTTTCCAGTTTCATAAACATGATTTCTCTTATTTTTTCCACTTTGTAACAAACATTGTTCCTATTAAAGTTGCTGTAAGAAACCCTTACAAGCTTTTTTCTCTGAACTGCAGTGATTAAAAAAACGCAAAAAACCCCAAACCACTACAGCAATCAGCACTGTAATATATCTTGTCTTTCATTTAGACATAAGGCAGCAGAAAATAACTTTGCTCAGTGGGAATTTGTAATAATAATAACAACAACAACAACAATAATAATAATAAACAACTGTAGAGTTTTGCTTTAGGACTTCATATTTTTCTTCAAAATAAAGCATTTTTAACAACTTGTATTCCACACATTTAACCTGACTTTTGAAAAGAAAATAGCAACTTGCATGGACAAGAATTTATCAAGAGATAAGGACAAATGTTTGTATACCTTTTTTTCCCCAGCTGTGCTAGCTCAAAGAGTATCTTCAGACCAAACAGCTTCCCTTTTCCCCTGCATCAGGGTAAGGACAGTGTATTACACCAGTCTAAGAAGAAAGAAACTTTTCCAAATCTTCCAAAGGAATTGTTATCTTTTAGTACATTAAACAGAAAAATTCTCTTACAAAACCAGAGTCCTTGGTGCAGGAGCCATGTAGCTAAGGTCTCCTTTAGGAAACAGAAATAGCATCGCCTGACACTTGAAGGGTAATAGCAATGTTGAGGTAATGAAACTGTTGCATGTAAAAGGAGAAAACCTCACTTTTTATCACAATCTACAGTGCACCAACCAGATCAGGAGAACTATCAGTCATAATCATTCTCCAAAGCTACATCTTTGTTATTTCATTCTGAAGTAGTGCTTCTCCCCTTCCTATGAGGGGCCAGTAAACCTGAATACCACACACTTGATGCTGTGCTCAACTGGTTTTTTGTGGCTGAAATCCTGTATTTTTCTCCCACAAACATCTTGCAGCGGGCAGTTTTTCTTAAAATTGAACCAGCCTTAACTACTGCATAGAAGGTGATTTTTCAGTTTGAACTGATAATCTTTTTAATGGGTTTGTTGCTTGATTACATTCCCAAGACAAAATCAGTTAGGACGTACCAGATATTTAGCTGTGAGAAGCTCTGGAAGTATGAGAAGCTTTTGTAAGCATAATTTAGATTTTACTGCAAGGACCTTTAGCCAATCCTCTGTATTTTCATAGCTGATTTTCAGTATTTATTCCAGTTTTGCCCAAGTAAAAAAATTTGACTACCACGGCATGGGAAAAGGTTAGGTTTTTCCTTTGCATTGCTATATTTAAAATTACACTTCTCCCTTAGAAGCAGTTCTACGGCACTAAATGAAGAAAATATTGCCCATATGTTTTGCAAGCAAATAATTAAATATCATATGAGTAAATAAATACAAGAGGATTCTATTAATTTCTTTAAACGTCCATCATGTTGCACAATAACCCTTTAGGAATTGTCAGTTCTACTGGTCTCAAACTAAAGTATGAAACTCCCCCCTCCGTCCTCTCCTCTGCCATCCTCGTCACTGCAAAGATACAGAAACCTGGGTTTGAGAATATACCTTTCTGAAATACTTCTCTCCAAGGTACAGTGTTAGGGGGTTTGTCTCCTATTTAGATTTTTGCCATAATAAAACTTTATCACTTCAGATGCAAGCAGAGATGCCTTTCCTGAGGAGTGAATACCATGGGAAATAAGATGTTAACAAACAATTGAAGAGGCATCTATGACAGCATTTGTTTCGTATACTTTGCAATCTTCTATTGCTAAATGAACATCTGAAACTAATTAGAGAGTTAAACTTGCTTTTATTCTACTATCTTTTAAGAGAGAAAAAGATCAACAAAAAGAGAAGTGGGGAATTATACAGCATAGATTTTTGAACTGTTGCAAATTGCAACTTTGAGAGATCCAAATCCCTCTAAGCTTTTGGCCATTATTAGGAGACAGCAACTGGGCAAAGTGCCCACAGGTTTGGCAGGTCTCCTGCCCACCTCCTCACAGCTCGTAAATCCCCTGCACCTGTTCAGCCCACCTTTGCCACTGACTTGCAGCCAGAGAGAGTTAGAAATTGTGTTAGCAAGAAAACTCCCATCTGCTCTTCTCCTCTTCATCAGAAACAAAGGCATCGGTGGCTGGTCTTGAATATCTTACACATTTTAAAAGAAGTCTCAAAAAACCAGTAAATGGTCATGTGAGCCTCAGATTAGAGAAATAAACTCTGCAGAACTTTGCAGTAATGCTTACATACGGAAATATCATCTGTGGGCAGTCTGTGATAAAACATTCTGGAATTTTCTGTCCTTTCTAGCCTTTCTACATCATCCTTGCATTTTCATTTAGCTTCTATTCCTCAGAGAAGGATTACAACTCACAGGATTTCTCAAAAAAATCTATGGAAATACATTAAGTTCCTATGTGTTAATCCACGAGAGATGTCCCACAAGCAAACTTTGAAAACAGAAGTCCTCTTTCAAAAGATGTTTGATTCTTAGGACAGGTATTCCCAAAGCAGTTTTGGATATCTTAGCCTCTATAGACACTTCATGCACTATTTTGGTGGAGAAAAGCAAAATTTACTTGCACATCATTTACTTGCTCATCAATCTGACAACATCCACAGATGAGGCATGCAGTGAAAAACACAAGAGCACCACAGTGATGCAAAACCCCTTCTGGTTTAGTTCATTTAATGCAAGTCAGCAGTTTAAGTTAAGCTAACTGATCTTACGTACAGTTAAGTCACGTCTACCTTCTGGAAAATGAATTTGCCAACCTCTGCTACGTAGACTGAGCCATAGCCTGAACCAGAGAAGAAACGCATGAGAGGCAGCCCTGCAATAAAAACATTCTAAATCCAGATTTTGAATGTTATATATCACCTTTTCACTTACAAATTACCTATTCCCCTCCATTCTACCCCCAAGTGCTAAAGGCGGATTGGGGCCACAGACCTCATTAAAGTAGAGATAACAGCTTCCCCGCTATCAGAAGTTCTCTGTCACTTTAAACCTGGTACTTTTGATAACAACTAAACTCCAAAACATTATTTAGACCATCAAAGACACCATGATCGCAGGAAGGGGTGATTTAACGAATCGCTGCAGAATAAAGCTGCAGTAATAGTCCTGTAGTTTTACACCTCCTTCACCAGAGACTCTGGCTGGGAATTGCGAGCCAGATGTAATTTTTCAGGAGATTTTCAGGGGTATAGCGCACAGGAATTGAATCTCCAGCTGTTGTTGCCAACTAAGGGTTTTTATCAGGTCCCACATACTAAAAAGACTTCCTTTTAATATGATGTTGATATAAAGTCTTAAGCATTAAGGGCTGTCAGCTGAGGAGAGATTTACACTGAAGACTGGTTTCCGCCATAAAACTCAAGAATAAAACATGAGCAGAATGACAAAGGTGTTAAATCAATATTATAATTAGCAGTGGTCAATTAGAGTTTCTGGCTATCAGTTTCAAACATTTCTTCTCTCAAATAAAGACCTTCCTAGTGACAGCACATCCAATACCAAATACCTAAATGCAAAAATCCTATAAAACAAAGTTTGCCTTGCTTTAAAAGCTATTGGTTTTGTCTTTACAATATACTACAGTTCAGATACCACAACACTACACAACCGCAACAATATTAAAGATCTTTTTTTTTAAAAAAGCCTTTAAATATATATATATATTAACATTCTGGAGCTTTTTTTTTTTTTTGGGTGGAATGTAGGGATTTTATAAAAAAACTGTAAAAAAATACATTAAAATCCACTAAATTAAGCCAGAATTAAGCAGTCCTATGGAATTCCAAAACAGTTATATATGGTGCATATCAGATCTGATTTCATGAAAAATTTTGAAGAATTAACAAGATAACATCCCTCAGGTAGAGGCTACAAGTACAACAGATAATGCTTCCAAGCAGCTAACCCTGAAACTAACTCATCAGTATTATATGTTTATTTCAACATTTGAATTCTTTACTGTTGTATTTGCATTTCTTGAGACCAATATCATCTAAAAGCTAGAATACTGTGGAAAATGGGGAATCCAATTTGGACATTTTGCCCTTGGAGTTAAATTGTGATTATGTTCAGGGGATTTTGCTGTTGGTTTTTTTCCCACTAAACTTCAACAAATGCAAAGATAATGAAACTAAAGAAATGCAATAGGGTAGCCCATGAATAAACATCACTTTCCATTTTAAATTTTGAGGGTGTTTCCAGGAGCACAGAACCATTTTCAAGTTTTACATTTCATTTCCTACAATGTATTTTCGAAGAATAATGTTCTGTCAACCAGAATCACGTAAAAGATCTTCAGTACAGGGAAACTGTTACAGCTCCACTGACAACACGACTATTTATGTGGGGCACCCATGGCACTTCAGATGGAAACCCACTGAATTTAACTGAATGCAGTTAAATTTTACCTTTTTAAATTAGTAAAATTACTATTTTTAAAATTTTTACTAATTCAATTAATAAAATTAACTGACCTTCAGTTAATTCACAGAGGCACCAAGGTCATACAATCCACAATACCATATGCTGCTTTCTCTCTTGTATTTATAATTAAATTACACTTCTAAAAGCTGCAAAAGCTTTTTGACTTAGATATGCCACTGTGCTTGCTTCTGAAATTGAAGCATCTCCTTTTTAGACTCTTCTGGTCTTTTTATCCCATTCCAGTGCCTACTGCAGCATTTTAGCAGGATGATTGTTTTCTGAAGACCTTAACTGAAGACATTTACTGCTCAGGTTCGGATGACTAGTTCATTAATAGTCCTATGTCCTTCACAGAAAGTTGTTTTTATGTTCTAATCATCTTTCCAGAGGCCAGAAACATAAACCAGGTCATTATGAGTTAATTCAAATCAGTGTCCAATGACTTTCTAATTTTCATTTCACACTTGATAGCCTTAGTGTCTGCTTTTGGCAACAGTTCTGCTGAAATACTCTTTTATCAGATATTTTTGGAAGTTTTTGCATCTTTCTGAAACCATGTCTAATCAAGAGGGCAGCAGCATGAACACATACCACCAGTTCACTGGAAAATGCCTGGAAATTGGAATTGTCTTCAATTTAAACATCTCTGCTCGAAAGCTCCTCTAGGATTTACACTGAATAATGCAGGACAAAAAAAATTCAATAAACATTTAGGCTTGAAATTTCATTTGTAGCACGTTTTCAGTTTTGTTTATTTGCAGGATTATGCTAAGGAGCAACACTGTCATGGGGAAAAAAAGAATGCATTTATTGTTTAGGTAGGCATTAATCAAAGACCATAGGAGGTTATTCAGCCTCAAAGTTTTGGTATATACTGAGAAGAACTGGTCTTGTGGTTTTGGAATTATTGCCCTGCCACTATGGCATTTTATTTTCTTTGGTTGAAGTTGGGCAGTAAAACTTCCCTTCCTAATAGGTTTATTATACATACTCCTCAAATAAGCATACATTAGTCTCTATCCTGTTTGGAAAGTATAAAATGTTATTTTGGTGGTGTTTCTTCTCTAACAGTCTCATATTTAAAAGATAACTAATTACCTCTTTCTTGATCTTGGTTTACTACATAATGGTTGACTGAAAAATTTACATTTGTGTGGTATACTTTGAGCTTTACCTCCAGACTTCTGTATTTTTCTTTTCCCCTAATCTCACTACAGGCTGGAGAGATACAAAGTTTTATTTCCCTGAGCTGTGTATGTCTGTTATTTCCACCTTCTGCTTTCTGGGTGCATCTTCAGCGTTCAGGAGCTGTGCGTTCATAGGCTCTCTCAGCAATATGTTACCCTGCCGCATTTCAAATCTTGAGGAAAACTAGGAAAAGCAAGAAAGTGTATCCTCTGGCTTTCTTGTTTTCCACTGAAAGTGACCAAATTCTATTAAAGAGCCTTGATGAATGCACCAACAGTTTGCCAAGTCATTCCCAAACCCTTTTGCATATAATCTTCATTAACTTTTACATGAATAAATTTACTCCTGAGTGTTTTAAGGTAGAGCTCTCAAAGCCCTGTTGTACGTAATAGCTCACATGCCACGTTGACACTCACATTATGTCATGGTTGTCCTGAGGTTTATCAGGAGAGATATTACAAGAGACATACCAATGCCTCATATCACCGTCTTTTAAATTGAGAAAAATCACATACATCACATACATCTTTTCCTGCAGCGTATCTCACTATTTGCACACTATGGTCAATTCGGTGCTTTTCACCAGCCAAAAAAGGGGAATCAGACTCATCCAATTTCAACAGTCTACAGAAAAGACATTATCTTCCTTTTTAAACTTAGATCTTGCTTCAGTGTCATAATCCTACTGTCTTGCAAAGTTCCTCAAAAATCCATATAAATGCCTCTTAAAAAACCTAAACAACTTGGAAATTCAAAACAATTCCCCACGTATTTATGCATCCTTGCATAAAATCATAAGCAGATCACAAAAAACCCTACTGAGATTAGTATGAAATCCCTGACCCGCTGGTAAGTAAGTAGCTATTATTTGAAGGAGATTCTGAGAAAACAGAAAGTGAAACAAAATTTAAGAATCACATAATTCAACTTTGATACCTATTTTAAATTACCAAAAATAGGAGGTTGGAACCAAGAGCTCAGAGTCCCTCTTTGCCATGGATGAAGCTGGTGCTGTCAGCTGGAGAATTTTAAACCCAGAATAGTGTATTGATGTTCAGTCCACTTCTGCTAATCTAAAGGAAAAGGGTTGGTACAGTCCTCCAAGAGCTGTACTGAAATCCGTTGGTTATTTCAGATAACCTCTACTCATCTCATTCCTTTATCTATCCCTTGTTCTATAGCATTCCTGCCCAAGTAACCTCTAAAACAATGTAATTTGTTTTCATTAAGTCTACCCTTACACTTCTAGGCAAACCTTTAATTATTCAGTGATAACCTGTCATTTCTCTTTGGTCTCCGACTGACCCAATTAAGAATGGTGCTTTGGAGCTGAGGCTCCCTGAGGGTTTTATTTTCCCTGAACAGAAGAATCTCAGCCTTTATTTAGATTCTGTTGTATCTAGAAATCAACATGTTATCTACAACAAGACAAATTCATGATTTAGTACATAATGATACCCAAGTAGGCTGTTTACACAAATTTAATTAGTGCTTACAAGCATAACATGAATCAGTGCATTGGTTTATTATTGTGCTGCTCTATTTTTTCCTGTTTAAGCACACATTACGTTACTAAATGTTTGACGGACGCTCTTGTGTGCTAAATTTACACTTAAGCTCTACATAATAATTTCACTATCAATTCTACATTCTGTGTTTTTTCCCAGTTTCATTTGTTTCTAACAGTCTTTGCTTTCTAGATTGCTGTATTCTAACCACCATCATGTTTCTGTGGAAACAGAGTTTTCAGCCTTCACAAAATTTTAGGTCTTTCCTCTATTCTGTGTAATCATTTTTTTTTCCCTACTGTTTAAAACCTTTGAAATAAGATGCACATCTCAACATTAATCTGAAAAATGCTTTGGCAGGAGTTGCTTCTTTGATTCAGACAAACTTCTCCTAATATAGCCTCAATGGCAGATGTATAAATGAATATTACTATGAGTATTATTTGATATAAAAGTGTTTGGACACAACTATTGCAGCTGTTATATATTACTACTCTATTACTTGGATTTAGATTCAAGATCAGAAGCAGAACAATCAAAAAGCTCACTTGAAAAGACTTCAAGATGAAAGTATACAGCTGCCAAAAGAAACACCCCCAATTCTATTTATAATCCAGTTCCACACCCGCACAACCCCCAAATGCATTATAAAATTAGAGATTCAGACTGCAATGATGAATTAACCCTTTAAGTGGAATTCTAATTGAAAAACATTGTATAACAGCAGATGATGCTTTGGCCTTTCTTCTCCCTACAGTCAGACTTGTAAGATGTAGCTTATTCTAAAGCCATATTTTGTGTCTAATTACTAATAGCATATTTAAAGACTATGGTATAAGGCAAGGTCGTAACATCACCAGCCCAGGACTCAAACCTGAACATATTTTAAGCAACTCCCCCCTTTTTCCTCCCTTGCCAGTTTACATAAACCACCTAGTTTCATTGTCCAAGACTTTACAGAAATAGTGTTTTCAGTAAAAGTGTTTGAATGAAGAAAGAGTATTTTTTTTTTTGCAAAAAAAGAAGGTGTAGAAGAAATGAGAATCAGAGAAAACAGCTTTCTAATTGGCAGAGAGCAAATGTGAACCCCACATCACCAACTGTGATTTAAGTTCTATCCAAGTTCTATCTATTTTTGTTTTACTGATTTTTTTGTTTTGATTAACTGCCATATTTATCATCTGTCTTGACGTGATCTGGAACCCAATCATTTAGGCTTTCCCCCAGAATTTCTCATTTTTACATAAAGTAGCTATTTCTACTTTAAAGTGTTGCTATTTCATTTCAAACCTAGCACAGACTTTCTAAGTATGTATTCCTAATTTCAGAGAAATTCATAAAGCCATAAATATCTCAAAATGCACTTCAGTTTATGTATTCTTGTGCTGAAGTATTATATCCAACAGTGATGTTTAGGAAAAAAATACAAACACACCCATAAAGGAACAATGTACTTTAGAAGCAATGGGAAGCAAGTGATATATATATATATAAAAATCATAGATTTACCCTTTCAAGATACAGACGCTGAGCTTTATAGTCAATAAAGCACTCCTCTTTAATGTAATGTCTTGGAAAACCGTTCTGTTAAATTAAGGAAACATACTATAGTGAATATTTCTCTGCATGTTACTAATGAAGAGCAAGTTGCTCTGCTGTGTAAAAGTACTGCCGCCTTCTACCTTGTGTTAACTGCATGTTGGCTTCTTTAAACAAAAGGTTGGGTTTCGGTCACCATTAGGCTTCCCTGTGAATGATAAGGCTGCAGCACAACAGTGAGAGCTTAAGGCTCAAGATACTGAGATTTCCATCAAGGAGATTTGAACCAAACGACGCATTCACAAGAAATTTACTTATGGGTAGATAGTTTTGAAATAATTTAGTATATATTGAAGCATTATTTGCTGTGAGATTTTTTCATAACAAAACCTCTAAGCTCTCTTTCATGCCTCCAGAGCTTGAAAACTCCCTACCTCCTCTGAAAAACCTGTTCTTCAAGGATAAGCAATTTTCAGGAGTCTTCTATGCTCATTTTCTTCCAGGCTGAGGAACCTGCTGGCTTAGATCTACTTATTTATAAAAGACTCAATTCCTTGCTGCTTATTACTCATTAGGTTTAGTACTGCAAAGCTGGTACTATTACCTAGTACTGAAATGAGCAAGGCTGGAGATGACTTTGCAGCTTGTGGAAGGGTTCTTGCTACTGTGCTGCTAGAAATTTAGACTTTTCATTAAGTATAAGACATATCCACAGCACAGCCCTTCTTTTAAAACATGACAGTAGAATAAAACGCTGTTCAGGACAAATTATGGCACAATACTGAATTTTTTAAACACCTATTGTGAGAGTCCTGTAGCAGGGAATGTAAACTGATTCTGTGGACAGACCTGCCATATGGTATGCTTTTAGTGCCAGAATTCACTGAGTCCCCCAAACCAGCATTTTGCTTTCAACAACAACAATAATAATAATAATAATAAAAAAACTACTTGTAAGGAGAGAAGAAAACTAGCACCAATTGATGTCAGAACTGATCCCAAGTCTAAGTTATCTATACTGATATCAAATCTTTTCTGAAGTAACTATCCTTGCAAGTATTTTCTGTCATTATTAGGTATGTACAGGTGCTTTCAAGCAGTGGTGAAGGATTTCAATACTGTGGTCTCCAGCGATTTGGTTTTGTTTCTAGCACTTACTGCTCCAGCACTTTCTCTCACCTAGCTAACAAAACATCATCTCAGCAACTCTTCTACAAGGGCTCCCCCGGGCTCTGACCCTCTTGTTTCCCTTGCTGTAGTGTGGGCCTGTTCTGCAAGGCCAGGAGTAAAGACATATCCAATCTCTAACTTACCACATCACAAATACCAGATCTACAGAAAAGTATTCATTATATCTATGCATATTGTGGAAAGCACTGATGTCCTGGAAGGGATCATGTGCTACATAGCAACTTTTATATCCCACTACAACACTACATTTCAGCAGCATGTGCCCTCTGCAAACATCTGGCTGCAAAACAAGAGAGTTAGTCATTACCCGTTAAGTCTAACTGAGCAGAACAAGGTCCCTCTGAGCTTTTTTTGGCATGCAAGAAATTGAAACGCTTCTGCAAGGCCTGACCTTGCTGTCCAAATGAGTTTCATAGGAAAATGTTGTTGACTCCAGTGGCGTTTTATTCAACTTTTGATAAAATGATTGGTTTCCTTCTCTTTGAAAGTGCATCTAAGTACTATCCCTAAATACATCCTCCACTGTACATGTTGAAACTCACTTGTGTGCAATTGCATTTAATTTTCCTCATGACAGAGTAAAATATACCAGAACACCTTCAAAATTTTTGAGAGATGGGGCATATAGCTACTGCTAGCTCCCCACCAAATCAGTCCTTACCTTGGATACGTCAGGAAAAGGACCAGTTAGCTTCTAACTTTCTCCAAATCAAAAGGACTATAAAGCACAGCAATTCCTATTATAAAAAAACAAAAAAAAAGAAAAAAGAAAAAAAGGAAAATTAACCTCCTGATGTCTACGTGCCTCTGATTTCTATTAAGAATGCTATATAAAGAAAAACTTAAAATATTACTTACACATGTGCTGTTTAAGTAGGAATGTTTTAGCAGAACAAAGAAAGTGTTGTCTGCTCCAAAGAGTAAGATTCTGAAAAGGAAACCCTTACAACACATTCAGCATAAAAGACACTAATAAACAGCTCACAGATTCATGAATTTTAGTTAATCAGAGAAATGTTGGATCCTCAGTACTAGATATTTCATTCATACAGTTTTTGTAAGAGTTTTGCATGCATGATCAGCATGAGAAGGAATATACCCAAAAGGGAAATGTTTCTCTTTAAAATAATTTTTTCTGGTGGAAGGAGAAAAGAAAAAAAAAAAAAGACTGACTTCCTGAATAATTGAAAATTCAAAAAATATAGGTCATGTTTTTCTGAATTTTACAAACTTTTTCAGGACGTTTTCCCCCCATAACTTAAAGGATTCTGAATAGAGGTTTAATTTGGATGTCTATTAAAACACATGGATCTTATCAAGTTTCATGAGTCCACTAAACTGGAATGTTAAGTATCATCAGAAAAGCCAGTCCAATGACATTTCTGTTTTGAACTCTGGTTGAGACAGGAACTAGAGAGAATAAGACTATTCAACTGAATATATCAAAATTTTAAAGAAGCATTAGTTTGGCTGGGAAAAAAAGAAAAGAAAAAAGATGACTGTTGCAGGCACAAGGGTATCCTATATTACAGGAAGTGTTTCATGCATCTGTATTCATTCCAAAGTTTACTCTGTATAATACATCTGCCTTGTTAATGCAAAGTCAGCCCTGGGAATGCCTGAAGATGCTGGAGATGAAATAAATTCTATTTTATTGAGAGGAAGAAAATAATGAGAAGGCTTTAGAAAACCTTCTGTTGTGGAAAGGGTCAAGAAAATTAGAAATACCCTAAATATAGCCTAAGCAGAGAAAGCATTGAATCAAGAAACTGGTTTGCCATTCATGAGATGTTTGTAAGATTGTATCCTTAACAAATATTGGTATGTCCTTTGACATGAACAACAGCAACCATCAGGATAAATGGACTTTTTTTTCTTCAGATTTTTCTCACATTCTCAACGTGAGTGTTCCCCTACACAGGGTCTGTTCAAGGACGTTCTCGGTTTAAATAAACTCAGAGGTCCGTGACAGATGAACATAGCTAGCCCCAGGGTAGATGCTCTGTTCCCACAGTGCCAAACAGTTGGGGTAAGCAATATTTTTCAAACTGTGTCTCAGAACCCCTTACAGAGTCGAGAAGAATTCAAATGGCATTGTGAAGGATTGGAAAAGAAATCTAAGTAGGAAAAAAAATGGAAGTAAAAAGTAGAAAAAATGGAAAGCAGGGGCTCAACTCCCCTGGACCAGGGCAAGGGGTTTGGGAGCGAAGTGTTGCAGTTTCTCGGTTGTGGATGTCTCTCTGAGCCATAAGTTGCTGATTTTTTCACCTGCTGGTCATTTTCTAGATTTTTATTTTTTTTTCATAGGTCACGGTACTAAGTATGTATTGTGGTAGCTACAAATTACACCTGGTTCCAGTTCTGCTGTGCTAAAAAGAGTGGTGTCTTGACTTTAAATACTCCAGGAAGATAGGTAAACCAAGATTTGGACTTTTGGAGGTTGTGGGCAATCCTGGTGTAAAGGGAACCAGAGGTGTGACCATTAGGACAGTACCAAAGACAGTGACTGTATTGTTTTTCGTGGACGTAGAAGAGGACAGAGGCTCAGTCTTCTCTCCCTTGACTTTCACAGCCCTTTTTCCTGTCTGTGTTTGCACAGCCACAGGACTTGCCTGCTTAGCCTTGTGAGCTCTCCATCAGCGAAGGAGAAATGCTGACCTTTAAGGTCATCAGGTCCAGCATTTTTGTCCAAGTTGGGCAATGTCTGGGGGTCAATTTGGTCAGCAAACCACACAAACTAGGAGCACAAGGAATAAATCCAAACTAGGAGCACAAGGAATAGATCAGCCAAAATGAAAACAGAAAATCAGGCCTATGAGAGAATGGATCCTAGAAGAAGATGGGGAGCAAAAATTTATGAGTTTGGGAGTGGAAGTTATGTTTTTTACTTGTTTCTAATAATCTTTTTTCAAAATTCATAACTCGCATGGGCTTTGAGGGAATGATATAAAGAGGTAACACTTGAAACCAAAACGGAGAAACAATTTCTGTAAACTCTTTCAGCTGGAAACTGCGGGGTATAGGACCACTGTAACCTGAATGCACTAAAAGACATTTATTTCTTGTAGGAAAATAAGCTGCAATTCATAATTGTTTCCAAATGCATTAAGCAGACAGCACATTTCCAAAAGGGCATATGTATTTTACAAAAATCAACAAACTATAGAGGGAAATCAATCAGGTATCCAGCTTACAGTGTTTCAGGTTTTCGGCAGCTGATTATAAAGGGCTGCCAGTTACTGGGATTGTCTTTCTTTTGAGTGATGAGGAAACCATTTGTGTATAGAGCAAGCGATAAACACATTCTGGTAGCAGAATGCACCACGTTCTTATTGAAGTTTATAGAAATAAGAAGATTTACAAAACTGAAACTAGTACAAGATACACAACAATTTTGTGTAAAGAATGTTCTTTAGCAACCCATTTTTCTCTTTGAACAGGTGTATACATACCAGCACTTAAGCCTCAAATACATATTCTTAATTATATTGATACAGCTCTGAGCTGGATAAGAAATTGCAAATAGCTGCTAAATCCCAGTGATTTCATCAGGAAGGAAATTCAGAGTCTGTGAATCAAGTGTAAGACTATAAACACAGTATCTTCTTGATTTTAATGAAGAGAAATAAATAAGTTTCTAATCAGCTTGTGTGTGAGCTTATGCTGTATATTGACTTTCTCTAAACCTGCTTCATGGTTGAACATGGAAATTTTTGGCCTAATGTAATTTTTTTCAGAGTTTAAATCAAATTCCTTGATCCTTTCTGGAATAGCCATACATAAAAAAAAAGTTAAAAAGGTGTTTCTTTCATTTTTATCTATCAATAACAAATCATTAAGGGAGAAAAGCAATAGAAACTCACATTTCTGGCTGGTGCCAATGGGAATTACTCAGCTTATCAAACAAGTGGAAAAAAGTGGAAAAAACCCAACAGGAGTGGTAAGTTTGTGATAATACTGAAACACCCAATCAAATTTCTACCTACTTCTGCTAAATTCATTGTGTCACTCTAGAAGCGAACATGGTATCGACTTTCCCTGACTCTGCAGTCAGTGGCTAAACACAAGAACAAGTCCAGACTGAAAGCAATCTAAAAAGTAAAGTTCATTTGTCTTGTAAAATGCAAAGTTCAGTTCTTACATTTCAAATGGCTGCAGACAATGCTGATGCCTTGTGCTTTTTGCAGGCCAGGAACAGATATAAAAGATTCTGTGAGCTAACTCTATTAACCATAACTTCTAAAGAAATAAAAAAAAAAATGGACTTGAATAATCTATTGTCCTTCCCTGCATTCATTGTTTTGACAATTGTTTTTCATGAGAAACCATTTCTAAAGCTCTAACTATTCACAGTTCCATTTATAAAGTGAGTCTGAGGCTCTAAAATGGCTAGTGCTTTTTATCATTTTATGATAACCACTGTAACTATTTCACAAAGCATTGGACAAGAAGCCAAAGAGCCTCTGCCCTCAAAGCCGCAAGCTAAATGTTCTTGGCCCTGAAATACACAAAACAGTTGAAGGACAGCTGCAAAAACAGTATCAAAGCACTCCAAAGAAAGCTCTGTATACTGTTGCTTTTCCTCCTAGACAAACTGATCTTCGTGACATAGAACAGTGTTTGGAGACCACCCACCTGCAAACTGACCAGCTTCTCCACCAGTGAAAACATATGCAACGGTCAAGTGCTCCAGAAGCTCCAAGCATCATCACACTGCGATCTGAACATGAGAATTGTGACCAAAGAGAGCTTTTGCTTATGCTAACTGGAGCAGGAAAGGTATTCAGCCCCAGAAAGCTGCCTGCACATCCCTCCACAGTGCAGAAAATCATCAGGAACCCTACCGCAACATTTGCATAGGGTAAAAGCGTTTTTCTCAAGAGCTTGAAAAGCCCCTCTGTCACATTGCTGTCCCCTCACTGGCATTTATCAAAATCACCTGCAATATCACCTCTTTCCTTAAAAATAATTATGAAGCTAAGGATCTGCCAAGTCCTTCAGGCTACCTTCAGCCTATTTTTTGAGTGATTTATAAAGTAATATATATTTATATGGGAGAAATGTTCCTAAGATATAAATACGTAAAGAAAACAACGGCACCTTCTTTATCCCAGCTCAGCACTGAGGCAGCATGCTCAGACCTTTGTGCTTAGCACACTCCCCAGAAGCCAGGAGGTGTTGCTTTGAACACCACTAGCACTTGTGGGAATGGAGTCTCCTTTGCTCTGGAACACTGCTTTAATCCTGAGTGTGCTGCTCTGCCTCCAACACCATCTTCTTCTGAAGCAAAGAGTTCAAGAACTCCTTTGAAAGAAAGGATATCAGCCTTCAAGTAAAGCAGCCTTGCAGGAGGTGGCGGCTATTTTCTTGATGCTGGAGAAGAGCTGAAATCTCAGAAGGGAACCAACTTTCACACCCCTCTGTACGCTTGGCGCAGATGGCTCCGAGGAGCCTTCTCCAGCCAGATAACTGGCCTCTCTAGACCCCATCCTGACGTGCCATGCCCTCCCACTGGGCACTATGCAAGCAACTTGGGTGGAGTGTGCTATGTAAACTAGGCTTTTTACTCATCCCATTTCAGTAAGGTCATGTTTGTACACTGAAAAATTATCATCGTGTGATTTAGATGCATTCACTTTTGGCTATACCTTCAGTGCCTCTGAAAGGGAATGGTTAGTGTGCTGTATATGAAGGGACTGTTAACTCAGACTTGGCAGGTACAGCACATACACAGAACGAATTTTTATTTTGCAGCTAAGAGCAACAGTGAAAAGTCTCATTTGCCCAAAGGTGATCATGTCAGATGACATCATGTCAGATAGCATTAGATAGCAATCAAACATTATCTGACACTACTTCACTACACTCTCATCGCAGCAACTGAAATGATAGAAACAGAGTCATTGCATAAATGGAACATACTGAAGTTATGAGAGTGTGAGCAGGTGTCCTTAAATATAATTAGCACTTCACAGCCGTTTTCTTCCTTTAGACTAATCTGCCTAGAATTATCAACTTATAATGGCATACAGCTGCTGAATAGATCTCCCTACATCTGCCATGCCTATCAACCCAAAGTCATTCTCAGTTTTTTGAACCAGCTTGAGAAATAAGAAAACACAAATTCAAACAAGAGAATGTGTACTTCAGATATTTCTTAGCATTGTTCCTTTCCTCTAATATGCTAGTTGACAAGTTAGGCTGAGTTTTCCAGTGGTTTCTACTTTTCACATTTCAGAAATAATTTTGAATACATTTCACATCCCATTCTCCCCAACATCCTTTTAAACCTATTTTGAAACTGAGCAAACAAAGCATCGTGTAGCAAATGCGGCTGAATATTCAGCGTCTTGAATAGAAGGGGAGGAATGAAAAAAGTTACCTTGATTTATGGTAAAAATCTAGTTTTCCATCTATACTCAATTCTTTTCCTATTTCAACCTTTATGTAAAAAGAGATAGGGCTCATATTTTAAAACATGTAAAAAAAAGAGAGACACAGGCTTCTGGATTTTTTTCCTGAATTCAGCTCTGGTAAACCTATTATGTATTGTCATGCTAAGAGTCAAATCTCAATTCCAATATACATTTTAAAGCTACAGATAATGTGTTTCCTTTTAAATCTCTAGATTAAGATCCCTTTAAAACCAACCGTCCAACATGAGATAGTATTTAAGCTTTCATTCACTCATTGCTACCCCTTCTCCCCCCGCCCCCCCCCCCCAAAAAAAGGCCAACCAAAGAAGAACTGATTTATAAATTGGCTTTAGTGAACATCAATCTGTTTTTCAAGAGAAAAACAAAAGTGTGTGTAAATTCTGCTACAAGGGGAGAGCTGTCAGGGAAGAGAGAGAAAATTACCCAGCTAGCTAACTAACAGGGTGAATTAGCAATGAGATGAAAATTAGAAATACAGGGCCACATTTCCCAGTAAATATTACAGAGGAAAAACAAGATTTAAAATGTGACCAAAATGAGTTACCAGAGTTACCAAAAATTAATATGAAAACAAAAATTACCAGAAACACCTGGCAAATGTGTTCATCAGACATATGTCAATATTGCTCGTGGTGCAAATAGAAATTTATTTGTTTCAAAATATTTTGTTATTAAATTTACAGTAAACAAGATACTGAAGAGTTGGCTCTTTTCTCTGTGCTGTGACCAAAGTTTTGATTAGAGTGAATTTGCCATGAAGCTGTTGGGGAATTCAGAACAAACTCTCCAGCTGCCACAGCAGCATGCGGTGCCAAGCTAAACCTGCCAGGCTTGGGAAATGGAAAGCAGATTTGAAGTCGGTTAGGTTCCATCACGAAACCCATGTAAAGCAAGTCCGGTTAGTCTGTGCAGACCGAAGATTTTATCATGCTTGAAGGACTTCCATTTTCTGATGTTACAGTTCCTTTGGAGAAGATACCCTACTCTAGCTCTGGTTGTTAAACCCTGAGTTGCACAAAACAAAACAACTGTAGTCCATCCCATAAAGGGGAAGGCAAATCTTGTACTACGTTCAAGTAGCTATAAAACAGTGTGTGTTAGCGACTCAGTAAGCCATTAAATAATCTTGTTGCTGGGCTTGAATTCCTTAGGGTCCCATTTAAAAGAAATTAGGAGCTTTTTATATGCAGAGAACTCTAAAGTGCATGCTAAAATAATGTGACAAAAATTATATAAATTTATAAGCAGTTGGTTGAGCTAACCAAGGCTAAAACAGCTTTGCCAACAATGTGTTTATAAATGTATTGGTTGTCATTAGAAAATACTAGAGCTATTACAAAAGTATACGAATGAATTAATAAATCATAACAACAACAGCATTTTACATCTTTACAGTGCTGTGCAAAAGTGTGGTATGAAAATATCTTTCCTTATTAGACTTTCCTTGTTTAGCTAGATGCTTTTACTCCCACAGCTTGTGGCAAACCTCCCAACTGGCCATTCCGTCAGACTCATCCACCTTTTCCCAGCTGTCCCTCACATTAAGCCACTTTCTCATTTATCCCTCAATGCCACTTTCTTGCTGGTTGCCCCAGTCTACAAATCCAGCACACCTTCTGTAACATCAGCTCCCACAAAAATTCTCAGGATGATAAAAAAATGAAAGTTTCCTGGGAACATTCTGACTTTATATCAGAAAATACTGATTCATTAAATCAAAAATTTTCAGAGCATATAAGTAAAATGGGAACGAATTTTTCAGGTCAGGGTAGAATCTTTTGGTCAGACATCATATATAACAAAATAAAACCGACCCACAAAAAAGCTAGAACCATTTCCTAAAGTTCACAATACATAGGTTCGAGTCAAATAGAACCATGGATTGCAGGTTTTTCATTTTATTTAATCAGTTTATTTTGAGACAATTAATCTAGCCTTGCCTCAGCCAACAACTTAAAAAGGCTTAAGTTTCTTTGTAAAGCCAAGCAGAAAACTTCAAAATCTCAAAAATTATGAACCGATTTCAGGTCACAAACTATTAAACTTTCTTTGGAGAAATAAAAAACCCAAGCCTCTTCTACTAATGTTTAGAATAAGTTCCTTTTCCCTTCAACACTTCTTTCAAACTAAAACTGTGGTCACGACGTGCACAGAACAGCTTTTTTACTTCAAGTCTTCTGAAGTATTTCTTTAACATAAAGTGTAGAAAAGGTGTTAGAAGGTATCTATTGACCATAAAGAAAAATTACGTTGTTTAGCCTTTATTTACAATAGACATTCTCTTGGGCAGACAAACTACAGGTTATATTCACTCAAGTAGTACTTGTTTCTGTGAATGGAATTTTCCTAGGAGTCCCTAAGCAAGCAGTAGTTTAGTAAACACATACCACTGGGATACTTTTCATTCCAAATAGCTTTTGCAGAGTGGTCAGAGAATCAGAGCTCCATACAAACAATCGTATTCTGGAAAAGATAAGCCCTGGCTTGTCCATGTTCTTAATCTCTTAAACACAGCACTTGTTTTGAAACTATTCTATGTGAAAAATCATTAGATATTGAAAACCTAACAAGGATTAAAGAACCTTTGATTTAGACTGCACAAGACATTTGGAGCAGACTATGTATGGGATTGCTCTGTGTCAGCAAAGCAAAAGCAGCATAAACCTGGAGGAAAGCTCACTGAAGTTCTAAACCAGGCTCAAGACAGAATAGGGTCAGTGCCTAGACCTCTGACAAAACGATTTGGCTAAGAAAGTAACTGGAAACCTCCTAAGGGATCAGCATAAATAAACGTAACCAAATAAGTGATTCTCTTCAGTACTCTTCTGTTTTTTTTTCCAGTACAAGTTCCAATCTTGGCAATCAAAATAATATGAGTCCAAATAAAATCATTTATGGACAACTGTGGTGTATTTCTCTACCTAGGCTCTAGAAGTCAAAATAGAAATCCTGTTCAGTATATAGAATGACCACTATGAGATGAAACACAGACAACAAACATTTTCATACTCAATGGAAAAAAACCCATATGTACTCTGTAAGTCTCACTGCAATTTAATGAGGTTCACTGTGCCCTCTGGATTTATTACTGTGATCATCAAAGTAGCTGCAAATTTACCAGTCAGCTGACTTGGTATCAAAGGATTAAAATATCTCACTCTACATCAGAACTTCTTTGTGTACAGCCTACGCAGGCTTATCCACATTGGAAATGTAAAAAAAAATCCTGAACAAATGAAACATGAAGATAGCCATAATTATATATCACCCCCCCATACACCTACACCATTTTTTTTTTTAAAGAAAACTCTGGGAGGTCCTGAAATATAGACCAAAATTAGCTACAGGCTTGAATTTGACACAAACTTCAAATCGTGAATTCATTCTATTACATGCAACAGCCAGATTCCTATTAAGTATAATGGGATCATATCAAAGAATCTGCAAAAATAGGATCCCGTATCCCACTTTTGCAGTTTTGAATTGCCTACATGTGAACGTAGATCACATTCACACAAGGAGCTCTATCCAGAGCAATCCTTTTGGAACCTGTGAAAAGCAGACTGGAGAATGGAAGAATTCTCAGCTATACAGAACTCCCACAAAACCTTCCCTGAGATTCCCCTGCAATTGACTGTAGACACCTTAGTTCTCTCACCCTTTTTTGTTACATACATTCGATTATCAGTTTGCCTTTGACGACCCAAATGCTGCAAATCTTCCAAGCATAAACTGATAACAGCAGAACTGCTTCTGAATATCTTTGCACAGCTACAACAGCACCCAAGTTTTTCAAATGGCCCTAGATGTTGTTCCCTTAAGCCAATAAGACCTTACAGGTATTCTCCCTTGCCTTCTCCATTTCTGACCCAACAGCAAGCACTTGGATTACTCCACTGAATTCCTAGTTCAAATGTGAAAAAACCAAACAAATTCCTTCCAGTTAGTAAAGGCTAGTATCATCAAAACCATCATCCTTTTATCTCACACAAAATGCACTGAAGATGACTTGTGTCATGATGAAGTGCTCAAGTTCATAATTGCCAGATAACAATTTCCTCTCCTACTTCTAGCTATATAGTATCTACTTATTGCAATTTAAGTGAATTTACTCTGCCTGTCTGCTGCTACATCAGTCTTCCAGTTAAATTATGCTTTTGCTTAATTTGAAGAACTCCACTGATTTCACATGCTAAAGTAAGGAGGATTTATTCATCCTAGAAAGACCAAGACTGCCCGAGCAATGATAAAAAGGATGCAAAGGGTCAAATGCAATCAACAAAGTGAAGGCGGGGATGGTACTGGGGGAAGAGTAGTAAATAAAGGATGATAGAAAACCAGACAAGGACTGAAAAAGAGGCACAGAACATTACTGGTTAGCCTGTGAGAAAGCAACTCTATGCTTCTACAAAATACTTTTCCCCAAAGAATTCTGTTTCTGAACAGGGATCTGTCCAATGCTTTTCTGATACACTCCATTCCAGGGGCCAGCTGCCCAAGGCTTAATATTTTAACAATTCCAAGGCTCTTAAATATGATCTTAAGTACAATATGTCTTAAGACACAAAGAGAGTTGAAGGGAGAAGAAATCAGCTTCGGATCATAAAAGTGCAGAACCTGCATCTCTTAAGGTGATGGGACATAGTTTGCTGAATAACAGAGTATGTTTTTACTGCTTACAGAAAATGGCAGATAATTTCATCTCATACCAGGGTCTACTTGCTTTAGTTTTAGGCATACTAGACCTTATCTACTATCTTTTGAGTTTGCTTAAGTAGATAATGTAGCTGACAAGCCAAATAAAAATACACAGAATTAAATCACAAATGTCATGGGAACATGCAAGTCTGAGTTGATATAGCTCAGGCTGGATTTCTCTGATTTCAGAATGAATGCTATAAGCTGAATAAATCATTTACATCTGCATTATTCACCATCAGAGACATCAAATCTCCTTAATCCTTGTTAAGTAAAAAAAGCCTCCCTGTCAATTCCTTTCTTGTGTTGAAAAGCAAGTTCAGGAAAAGTGTTATCGAGCCCTTGAGCGTTCATGCACCTGTGTAATAGACCTCAGTAGGATTTTTGCTACCTATTCCAAAACTCAGTGATGTATGTGGCAGCTTGGGCTAAAGAAGGAAGTATATGTACAAAAATATTAGAAGATGCTTTACAAGGTAACAGATATTTTTTCTGTTTACAGTTTTAATTTGCTTATCTTGTTAATATTGTCTTGATAACTGATAACCTACACACCATTCTTGATTTGTGCAGTAGCGTTCTCTTAAACTCAGGCAAACACATGATATACATGTTTTATCTGACAAAGTCTGTGGTGAGTGCTCGGACTGATGTTGGCCCCAGTCCAGAGCTTTTCCTTGATCCTCTTGACTCCTGCTCTTTTTCCATTTAACTCACTGGAAAGCCTAGTACTGCATCGCAGCTGTCAGTAGCCACTAAATGCTGCAAGACAGAAAAGGGTGACCTCTTAAACTGCCGGTTCCGATGCAGTGACTCCTAGTGCAAAGTTAAACAAGTTTGCTTGAAGTGCTGTTTGACAATGCAGCAGAGTGAAGGAAGAGCTTAGGTGAAACTAACTGTTCAACTTTGTGCTGGAACAGAAACGTATTGACAGATCATACAAAACGAGGAGTAGGCTTAGTGTCTCAGTGGAGACATTGAAGAGGACTGTGTGGGCACTGTGTCAGCATTCCCACACATAGCCATCAGCAGAAGTTCTTTAAGCCAAATCCCTTGACTTTGCACTAAGGAAGAGACACTCAAAGGATTAGTAGTATTTAATAACGCGAGCAATGGCTTTCAGAAGCCAGCATTTAGTGTTTTTCTTAGCCTGAATTTGTGATGATTTTTATGTTATTCCACCATCTTCTCTGACCTAGAAGGTTTTTGGCCATAATGAAGTGCAAAATATTCCAAACAATTAACAATGTAGAAAAATGGCACTGGCTGATGTTCAGATGTGAATTTAATTGAACGTGAAGACATCAGTAGAATCACACAGCTCTGCTGTCAGTATCACTTTGCTGATAGAAATGTCAAAAGCAGATGTCTTCTGACAGAGGATTCCACGTAGCCAAAAGAAACCTAAATAGTAGTGCTTATTCAGCCCCAAAGAACATAAGAGACCTGTCAGCTTGACACACAAATGTTTTGTATGTTAATACATTAGAGAAAGAGGGTTGAGAAAGTGTCAATAGACTTTACTATGAAATTACGAGCTTATCTACTGTTCTTTCAGCTACTTTGTTTTCTGTAACAAGTCTGTATATGACGAAATCTGCCTTAAAAAGCACATCCACTGAAACAGTGTGAGTAGACTGGCACGTGATTGCACTAAAGCAGCATAGGAAATTGCCATCTGTAAGAGACAGCAGAGGTTTGTAATGGTACAGGCCGAGTTTGCTTACCGGGTGAGCTGAAGAACACTTGGTCAATGAAGGTACTTCAACAGAAAACCCCACAACATTGCTCTCATCACATTTGGGACCAGCAGAAAGCATGCATATACCCAGTTACAGTAGTTTAGCTGATAGGTTTGGTAACTGGTTAAACTCTGCTCTTTGGTTGTGCTTGCTTGTGTCTGTACAATGCAGATATCCAATCCTACATTTGAGACTAATTAGATTGAAGCTAAAGAAAATTTGAAATGCCTCTTTAATCCTTCTATTGCTAGGAGGAATTATAAAAGCACACATGCAGACTACTGCTCTACTAGCTGCTATTACATTGTCCAGTCAACAGTACGGTAAAACCCATAAATGATGCTGATAAAACATTGCAAGCACTTGAGATTTAACACTGCCTAAAAAAGAATGGCGGTCTTCAATTTTTTACTTTTGTGTAAATTTTTGTGGGTTTTATATTTTTTCTTTTAATGGAGCATGCTTATGAATATTCACAAGTTTTATAATCACTTGTTCTCCTCAGTTTCAACTTCTGGGTGTATTGCTTGCTACATTTCAATAAAAACGGTGACTACTTTTTTTTTCTTCTATCACAAAAGATAAAAATCTGGGAAATTAAAAAAAAAAAGAAGAGAATTTTGTAACCTATCATGAGGTATGGCTGGTGAAAGCTTAAATTTGTATTGTAACATTTCAAACACTAACGTGTTTAGATGGCCAATGATGCAGAGGTGAATAACCAATACTGTGCTTCTGAAGTGAAATGAGGTACCGACACCGAGGGAATTTTCGTAATAGAAAGGAAATTACTTTTTTTTATGTCCTCCCTGGAGCAGTAAGGTTACTCTAACAAACCTGAACACAGAGTACATTTGTTTTAGCCTTTATTCCCTATTGAACTTTAATTAGTTACATTTCAGCTTAAAGTAGCTAAAGAGGAAGGCATTTCACATAAAAGTTTTCATGCAAATTACCTGTTCTGTGAAAAACAGTTATCATAATGACAATAGTAAATCTTGGCTGGTAAAAGATTTCCAGGTCCCCACTTTTCGGTAAAAAGCAGTTGGACTTTTGAAGGAAACTTCTGACTTTTTCTTTCTTTTGTGATTTGCATAGCTATTACACATATGTACTGTATGCTTATTCATATAAAACCAAATCCTGTGTGTATATATATGCTCCTTCTCCTCATGCATTTATATTTTTGACAGAAGATGAACTACCCTTTTCTTTCTAGTTCCATCTTTTCCTTTTGCCCTTAAAGAAAATACTTTAAAATAACAAGGTTTCATCTGTTATTGACTATTTTCCTCTCAATGAGATAAGAAATGACAGACACGTACATCTGGTAATACAAGACAAAATAAAAGCTTCATTACGAAAAAATAGAGGGAATGCACATTTAGCCACTTGGTTGTAAAGGTTTTCAATGCAATTAATTATTAGAAATAAATACAGAGTTTGAAATAAGGTTCATGTTTTTAAAGTTGATTTACAGTAAAAAATAGGAAACATATTATGAGTATGCTGAATTGAGAAAAAGTTGCAGTTTTAGCTTTTTAATATCTTCTCATGCTCCTGAATTCTTATGCATGGTCCAACACCAATTGCCTTGTTCCGATTTTTTGTGCAGTCTGTCCCTTAAGGTCTATTGAGACAAAAATGACAGAGGAGTTGCCAAATTCTTGTCGTTCTTTCATCAGAAAGACTTGTGACATGAGTGACACTGACAAAGTGACAGGATAAAGTTGGGAACTATCAGCAGTTTAGAAGTGTTTGCAGGTACATTTATACCTCATCCACTGGGCTTTTTTGTGAAAATAGTCCTACCTGTTTTCAGAACCCTGAGCTTGAGTTCATTCTCCTTTATGCTGTCAAATAAATCCATAACTTTCTCTCTCTCTCTCTTTTACCATTCTGTGAAGGAAACTCAGAGGAATTTAAGATTAATTTTTTATTTCTTTGTTTTAAGAAAGAAGAAATACAGAGAAGGCATGGAAAGGTGTTTCTTAAGCTCCATCTGATGTTAGTTGAAATTGCTACTAGTGATAGAGGTTTGGGCTTAGAAGCCTGGATCGAAATTGGAGAAGCTGAATTGTTGCTGAGAATTCATTATCTGCAAGATACGAAAAGGTCTGATGGCTTCTGCAGCTGTGCTGGCCAAAGTTTAACCTTTTCATTACTCAAGCCCTAAAATATTCAGCAGTGTCCCAGAGTATTTTTCATAGTATACATAAAAAAGAGATTGGAACAAACAACTACTCTTAACTGATATACTGTCAACTACTATATAAAGCCATCTCCTACTTGCATATTCAGTTAATAGTTCAGATTTCATCTTTAAAGTTTTCAGTTTGTTATTTATAGGTTATAAGCCTGCAAGATACACACATATATACATGTGTGCATATATAATCAAAAACTGAAAAGTGTGAGTTAACCAACTTGTGGCAGCCTCTGAAAAAGAATGAAAAATCAATGCAAAAAACTTGACAGCTACGCATAAGTTATATTCTGTAATATCATTCTCCAGCAGTCATACACACAGAAAGCAAATTTAGCCTTTTTTTAAAATTATTAAATTATTATTATTGTTTTCCTTGTGGTTTGGTTTGTTGTTTTTTTTTTTTTTTTTTTTTTTTAAGATGGGTAACTTAGAAAAAACCCGGATGGCTGCTGGTCACTAACCAGATAGTAGGGGTGCTTATTGTTGTTTTTTACCCCTTTTACAGTTTCAAGCTTTCAGTCAGTATGTAAATCTGCTCAGTACTGCTCAGTACAGTTAAAGCTTCGTTAGGAATAGAAAGTCGATTACGATCTGAGGTAAACTGCACAAACTATTAGCATAAACCAGAAGACTTTTGCTTGAAGGGGCCCTGTTAAGGTTCAAGGGGATCAATATTTTCCAGCAGGTCCTGCAAGTCTGATAGCCCATATCCACTGATTTTCGGAGTAATGAAACTGCCAATGGGCTTGCTCTCATGATCTATGGAAATGACATTCATAAGCACTAGGCATCCATGAGTAAGTCTTCTATTGATTTCCTCATTTCTTTTACCAAATGAAACCACTTTTTGGCTTTTTATTTATTTATTTATCTTATTCTATTTCTGTTATTTGTGTTTAATTATTGTTTAACTGAAAACAACAAGAAGGTTTTTTTTTTTTTTTTTTTTGCTTTTTGTCAGGCACCAAAAAGTGAAATACTCTGATTTATTTCAAGATTTTATGGTTTAGCCAAGGTATTTTGCCCAGCTGAAGTGCAGATTATTTTTTTCCCCCAAGGATGAAAACATTTCAGAAAAACAGAATGTCTTGCAAAGTATAGCAAACTAAGATCCAACAAAATCTATTCTTTCATGAAAGCCACTGGAAAGACTCATGAATTGACAAAAGAATTATGTCATGATCTCTGCTTGTATTGCTAATTAGAACAGTGAATGGTAACTGCTTTTCTGAAAATCTGTCTGTGGAACATGAGTAAAGTTACTGAGATTACTTAATTAAGTTGTAAGTATGTATGACAACTTGTTTTCTAGATCAGCTTTCTCAAAATGCAAAAAGCTGCCCAGATTTTTAAACTACAATAATTTGCCAATGAAAAAACATGTTAAGTGGGGGAAAATTTAGAAGATTTCAGACCTTCAGGGTATTTTGGGTTTTATGAAGTCAATGACAGTTACAAACATTTCAAAGGAGTCACATCAGAATACCTTAGCGGTGTTGTCTTTAATAACCCAGGAGGGAAAAACGTGAACGTGCGTTACAAAACAGTTACACCATGACTAAACATCAGGCTCCCTAAGGCAGGTAGCGCCTGCTCTATTTGTGGATTTTAGTACATTTTTTCCAGTTTTTGAATGACAGAGGAATGTATAGCTATTCCAGGGCTATAACTGAGGACAAAACCCTGTACTCTACACTTTTGTGCTTAGAAATATGTGAATCTTGATATATTTTTTGCCTAAAAAGGAATCGGCCTTTCCTTTACAGCTTCTGACATGCTTTGATGTGCTGTCCTTTTAGCTGGTTTAGATAGTATTTTAAACAGTAACATAAGAGCATCAGACAACAATGTCACTGTCTTCAACAAGAAGCTTTTATGGCTATAGCCAAAGTTTAATAACTATACTGGAGGAAGACAAGTCTGAAGCAGAGATGTGAAACTTGGGAGCCCAGTAACACCTGGTGCCTTTTTCACAGGTTACAAAAGTTAAATTGCACAGCTCTATGGAGAACCAGTTATATTGGCTTCAATATCTAAAGACAATGCGAGCCACAGAACAAGACAGAAAGGTCAGGGATCCTGATAAATCAAATATTTAGAACTGTCTATCTCTTTCCACAGTACGTATCAAAAATTTACCAGAGCCCTTGGGCAGAAAAAGGACGAGGCACCTTTTCTACTGAAAGAATCATTTGGACTGAATACCCCTGACAAGCAAATTTATTCCAGCATGAATATTTGCAACACCTGGCTGTCTGAAAGCAAACAACCTTAAAAATAGGTAAATAAATCTCTGGTAACTCAGCAAATGGTATTGCTGAGAGATTTTCTATTTCTTCAGTGAGAACGTAATCTGATCCAGGGACTGCTGGAGATAGTGGGATCCTTTCCTTTGAGTCCGGGGCCTTTGAATTAGGCTTTCAAGTTTTAATTTTTTTTAATTTTTAAATTACACCCAGTATTTAGAAATTCCCATGATGCTTAGGGATCACATGACAAGTATGATTCAAATATATCATAGGAAAAACTGTTCCCTCCCTCCAGAGCCGTTTACAAAAAGAGAATAAATTTTTCCAAGTTATGCCTCCATTGCCAAACCCAATGAATAATACAAACCCTGTTAACTCAGTCCATCCGATCCCAGCATAGTATCTTTATCTTTGTTTCTAAAGAGAAAAAAACCCAATACATAGTGCTTTCTATTTCTCCTATTGTACTTTCTCTCCTCTCTCACTAAGGCAAGTCAGAGTTGATAAGGAAAGCAAATGACAGAGAGAAACCAAGAAGTTCTTCCTGTTTCTCTTATTCTCAGGTTTAAGAGTTTATTATCTTCACATAGCTTCCTTCCCCACTTATGGGCCTCTCATGCAAGAGAACACATCCAAACCTCAGGTTTTCAAACAGGCCCCAAGAGCAGGGTTGTGGATGCTTCTGTCTCATTCCTTCCTTGCAGTAGACAAAAACCTCTTTATTTTTCTGATCATTCTTTTTAGTAGTACTTGCATAACATTGCAGTTTTGTTTCACTGACTCTAGGCACCGAGAAGCATCCTTCTTTTTCCTGGCCAGTTCAAAAGCTAAATCCATTATGCCCCACAGCCTCTCCAAATTAATGTAGTCAAGTCTAACTGGTTGATTCTTTTGTTTCTCAGCTTTCATCTACAGGGAGATTTTGCTTTTGGGAATTCAGTGTAGCTGGGTGAGCTAAGCATGCTTCCTCATTAATGTTTCTGCTTCTGATTTTAAAACCACCACAGAATAAGGCCTTCCTAGGGAGACTCCTCCCTTAAGCCACAGATCACTAAATGCCACTTGTTTTCATCACATCCTGACACTAACAATCCTTTGACATACATGTTACTGTGTAACTAGTACCTGGTTAATAGTTTTGGTTTGACTGTGGTTCTGGGCTAGGACCTTCAGTTGTGAAAGTCCTGTCTAAAGTGAAACCCTTTAAGAATTAGAAACTTTATGAAAAAAGGACTTAACTTTCTCAAACCTACAATTTCATATAATGTTGTTGTAAGATATCAGCTACAGTATTAAGAACTTTAGACACGGACCCTTTCCAGCTTCCTACTTTTTCCATTTTCAGTCACCTGGGATGCCAGAACTATTTGAAAATATATCTCATATTTTGCTATTCCCCAAACTGCTACATGAAATTAAAAAGAAAAAAATACCATATTAGCAGAAATCTATATATAATTTCTCCTATTTCAGCTCAGAGAGGAAATCTTACGTAGCTTCCCTACACAGTAAATAAATTTAAAACAAAATAAAATAAAATTAAACCACCAAATTAAATGCTTCAAGATGCTATCATGATTTCAAACACACAGAAGCTGTAAAATAACACCAGTAATTTTTCTCATTGTAATACCACAGTTACTACATAAATGTTTATATTAGTCCTCTGGTGTAGGCACAAGGGTACGAGTGTTTCATACGTGCTGTTGTTAGTACTCCTGAAACCCACTTTCCACAGCAGCGCTGGGGACCTGGTGACATGGAAGTCAAGGATATATTCCGACACATACAATAGCTTGCACACAGTGTGATTACGAAGATAGCAGGAGGACTGATGTAGTTCCAAAGAAGAATCTACTTTATTTTAGGTTTCCAGCTATTTTCACAAATCAAAAGGTACCATATATTTTAAGTAATTTTAACAGCTGAAGAGTTTTGTTTGTTTGTTTAGAAGTTAATTGAATTAGAATTTAGGTTTCTTTAATTTTTCTGTATGGTTCCAGTTCACAAATTGCATTGCCACTTTGGATTCCTGCAGTAACCCATGAAGACTCTAACAGAAAGGGCAAAACAGTAGCTAAGAGAAATTAGCTTTAACTCTAATTGAATCAATGACTCATTCAATGAAACAGCACCAAGACACATCCAGCTTAGCTGGAAAACAGGGCTCACAAAACAGACCTAGCCTGGGGAATTGCTCACTACGGAAAAAGCATTATAGAAATAAATATTGAATTAAAGAACTTTTGTTTTTAAATGAAAAGCCCTGAACTATTTTCAAATTAAGTCAGGATGCATTGACAGCCATGTATTTCAACTATATTGCTGTACAAGGATAGCTGCAGATTCTTTGTCCTTCCTGTGTTCCTTGTTGTTATCCTTACGTTTGATCTTGCATTGATCGGTGTAAGGCATGACAATGATCAAAAGCATCAGGATGCTTCAAGGACAGACTTTAAAGAAATATGGGGAGATGCCTTTTAAAATTTTTTATTCCCATAGCTCTACATTCTCTAGATTCTTTCCAGTCAAGAATGTAGATTCACTTATCTCTGGCTGTAGGGAGAAGTAAAACCCCGTCACCCAAACTCGTAGTCTTCTAAAAATTAATTGCGCTTTGTCATTGACTTTCAAGACCACAATTTCAACTAGTTTCTCTATCTTCTGATTTATTGTGCAGATGCACATTTGAGTCCTACGAAGGCAGAGGTACTCGTTATAAATTTTCCTCCACTTTGTCGGAACAATATACAGCGTTGCAGTATATGGGCATAATCCTACAACAGTGAATCACAGAATTCAGCAGAGTTCAAATATTCTACAGAACAGCTGACAGCATGGTAGTTACATGCTGATTTTAACCAGAAGCAAACACGTTCAGGATAGGTATGTATTTGACTTCTTTTACACTGTGATTTTTATCCTACGGGTATGAACTCACTGTCTTTTCCAAGCATTCAGAGGTGGCATTTTGCCTGCTCATGATGCAATACACCAGTGCCACAAAATCATCATTAAAATGGCAAGAATTAAAATAGTTGGTTACATCCTAAAAGCTATAAGTCCCTTTTGTATAACAGTGTCATACAATTGTATGGCTGTCAATTTGTTCTCGCTACTTTGGGAAGTTTGGAAAAAAATATAAAACATGGGAAGATAAAGCAGCAGATTGATACCAATTGAAATGAGATCATAACAGCGATCAAAACTGAGGGGTAATAAAAGGCAGACCAACTTTTGTCCATCCCAGGCAGAAAAGGATTCAGCCTTGAAAAACACCTAACAAAACAAACACTTAAAAGAAAACAAAGGTTTCTATATTTTCAAGGGCTAAGATAATACCACAGGTAATTACAACACAAACCTGTAAGTTTCACACAATCTCACAAGGCCACTCAAAAATCTTATTTTGACAGTCCAAATGTTACACAAGTCAAAAAGTTTGTGAATAAGAGATTAATTTCAGGAGTTTCTCTGTTTCCCCCCCCAATATTAAAACACTAAGTTAGGTTTTAAAAAAAATAATTAAATAATTATACAAATAGTTATTAAAATTAAGTTCCATTCATAGTTCCCATCCTGACTGTCAGCTGCATGTAGGTAGTTATACATGAGGAAAAAGAGAAATAGAGCCTCCCTGGTGTGCTATTGGAATGAGCATCTTAAACAAGATATATATTCAGAAAAAATCCACAATCTGTCAAGCAAGAATAGATAGACAAGAGCTCCACCAAAACATGCAAAAAATGAGAGTCCAAATCTCAGCACAGATGATCCCTAAATGACACCAAGTGTGGAGACCACCAGGAACTTCATCCTGCTAAATGACAGCGTATTTCGCTCGTTTGTACAGAGTCCTGTACAAAGGACTAGGCATATGCAAAACCAGCAATAAAAACATGAAATATAACAACTGCTCATAACAAGAGCAGTAAAGGTCACAGTAGTAACTATTCCCTACTCTCTTCACCATTATATCCTGCTGAATGCACGCTATCTTTTTTAAAATAGTAACTGTGTGAATACGTTAAATCATTCACCAAAGACCTCTCTGAAGACTCTATGCTATTTATAAAAGATAGAGCTTTGACTATCTTCTAGAAGAAAATCCTGTAAGTGGCCTAGGGCACAGTTCATTGCTTCTATGCATTCCACACAATGGGGTACTTAAGGTGAAATGGATTGGACACATTAGTTTAATCATATCCTAAAGCACACAAGGCAGTAATGCCAGAGAAGGTTGTTGGTTTTTTTTTTCCTAAGGAAGTTTGAGAATAAGACCAAAACCCTTATAAAATGAGTTTTTAAGCCCCTACTGAAAATATATCTGCTGTCCAAAAAGAAAACAACTTAAGTGAAGAAATTCCTACAGGCTGCTTATTGACACCAGATTTACTTTACCAGTTAATCCCCCTGAAAGGCTATTAGAACGGTGATAATGACAAAAGCAACTCTCCATACATATTAACTGTTGAGATAATAGTACAAATTTAGTTGATAAATGTGAACACTTAACTTGCTATTGTCCGCATCCAGAGAAAGCTTAATTATACCTCTAAGTATCTGAAGTAAATCACTGTTGTAACCGGGGTGCTTCTTCAGATTCATGTTGGTTTTGTTTTTTTATACGTCACTTATTTTGTAGCTAAATAAAAGATGAATCAGTGTTCACTGCAATCAACAAGTATGCCACTGTAGTTGATCTCATATGAAAAGAGGGAAACACTCTGACTTCATTTGAAATGACACCATTGATCCTGAGATACTTGTCACTCCCTGTCCTTGTGAAGTCCCTATCACATGTTCCTGAGATCAGCCAGCACTTTTTCATAGTTTAGTTACCTTATTAGGTGCTTTCAAGCATCAGTAGATGAAGATATAAATACAACCAGACAATTCTGCCAAGTCTTCAAGAATTGTTCTGTAAATCAGAAAGAAAAATCAGGAGTGTGTGACCTCCCCATATTCAAAGCGTTTAAGTGAAAAGAGACTTAATAACAAAACATTCATGTAATACAATGATAGATGGGGAATGCATAGGTTAGCAGGCAGATTAGCGAGAAAGCTAACTGAAGTCTAAGTTTGCAGTCACATACGTATAAGCACTAAAATCAATGAACCATTCATCAGTTGATTCAGTTATCTCGATACTCTTACCAACTTCCGTACTGCTATAATCAAAGAATTCAATGATTACTCACCCTGCTTAATTCTGTAAGAGTTACTTGTCTGGGTAACATACACCATCAGAATAGATAAAAGTTTTGTATCAGAGTCAAACATTTCTTAATTCTGAGTCTTAATTATTGAGGTGTTGAGGACAACTCAGACTCAGTGTGTTTTGATTCCATAAATGTCATAATATAGTCTAAATGGCAACAGTTCAATCCTAAATTGCTATTGAAAGCAGTGACAGTACAAAATCTTTTCTGACTGGACAGTAGTAGAAATGCCAAGTGCCCATTTGGCTCATTTTTTTATCCAAAAATATTGATGTCTATTCCATGATTGAAAACATTTCCTTAAGTGACCTGGCCAACTGAGGGAATTATATTTTAAACATTTCCTGATAGAAGATTCACAAAGTTACGAACAGATTCAGGCAGAGAACTTTAGTATACGGTTTAATGCTTCCCCTTTACTGAGGAAACTGGTGAAAAGACAAATGAAGGAATACTTTCACAACTGACCGCCAATTTCAGGAATCGCAATTTGAGTTGCCACGTTACTGTACCGTGAAGAAACTTGAACACTTGTACCAAACTCAGCAAATGTTACCTGAAGCATAAATAGCTGTTGCCCCGTTTAAAGTGAGTACCCAAACCCAACCTTAAGAAAGAGCTTTTATGCACCAACAGGTAGTATGACTTCCTGTGATGAAAGATGCCAATTGAATTCAGGGTAACTAAATGCAGCTGAAAACTATTGCTTTCCTGGTAAAATTACAGTTCATAGGAGAGGAACTGATTGTGATTCATCAGTCATGTTGAAAAATAATTGATTCCACACAATTCCAGTTCTAACAACGGAACAGTTTCAGGGGGAGGATACTCGCCTTTCGGGACAAATAGAAAGCAGACTGTGCTCCAACAGACTGAAAAGGTTACAGAGTGAATAATAATTAGAACTGAGAGAGCTTGAACCTATTTTCTCTGATTTATTTTAGTGGAAAAAAATAATAATCAGGGTTGGGTTTTCAAAATCATCGGGAGTGGTGCCAGTTACATTTTTCCCCAGTAGCTGAGTAGTTTGAGAGCTCTTTCTGAGATGATGACCTGTAAAGAAGTCAGCTCTTAGTCCAAGAGGACCAGAGCTGAAATTTTCCACTTCATAGTACTCTCCTAAACAGTAACTTGCGGGACTCAACTCTGAGAAAGTCTCCCAGTCCCCAGTGTTGGTGGTTTTCAATTTCTTATTACAGATGTGAGAACAAGAAAAAATTACTCCATCTGCACCCCCCAGGCAAAGACATATCCAGGAGATGAAAAACCTGAGTAAAGTTAAATCCTTCAGAAAGGGAATTCACATAAGCAACCAGACAGCTGTCACGTCACGTTGAAATATTACTGGTGGGGACAGCATCCAAGTCTATGATGCAGCGCTAAAATATTCATTGAATATCCCATTATGAATCTCTGGAGCCATGCTTTATTTCTGTTCCACCATACTTTTTGAAATAAGTATACGCTTTTGAAACAAAATCAATCTGTAAATAAAAATATTATTCAAGCTGTTAATGGTGCATTGCCTTCTAAGTTCCTGTTGCATTTTCTCATGGAGTCTAAATTGCAGTGAACAAAATTATCTTGGGAATTATGGGTTAACATGCGTTCTGCTTTTGACACCTTTATTATAGCCAGATAACTCAGAAGCACATGCTAGCATATTATCATATAATTTCAATACCTCATTACAGTGGTTCTTACTTTGCTAAAGAACACCTCCAAAATGTTGATTCAGCCCACCTTTTTCTCTTTGTTACCAAATACTTCTAGTAAAGGGAACTAATTAAAAAATAGGGTACCACACTATTATTTCCATCACATGAAACATTCTTGATGAATTCTTTTCTACCACACTTCTGCAGTCAAAACACGAATAAAAATGTAGCTTAGTTTCAAAGGATCAAATCTGATTTCTGTATTTTCAAGGGCTAAGAGGCTCTTTGTTTCCAAGTTTTGCTTTTTGCATTACATGTAGAACAGAAAGCCTCTACGCCAAAACCTTATATCATTCAAACCTCAAATTGCTCATATGTACCTACTTAACAGACACACTACTGGATGCATTATATATTACAAAACTTTATCCTGTATCAGAAAAAAATGGCCATGTTTCATGTATCAAAATCTTTTACTCAAAATTCTGTGTTTTAGATAAAAAAATCATAATAGTTTTTGGGCAATGACGTTTTCTATACCTGAACTGTGGTTATCCTACAAAACTTATCTGCTTCAGTGTCACTATGCTATCAACAATTACGCAGAAGCAGATGGCATAAAATACTGGTCCTGGTAAAACAGTTGGTGAAGCTGTCTTGGCTCCTGTTTGGCTGCAGGGAAAGCAGGACACTGCTAAGTGAATGTTTCCAGTAGATAAAAGTCCACACCACCAATGTTTCCAAAAGCTTAGGGTTATTATGTAAATCAATCTGTTTCTGGTAACTCTAAACAGCTGTTATGGCTGAAACCACAATTTTCATCATGTACTTAATAGCAGGAATGTTGGAGGTTAAAAGCTTACTCTTCAGGTAGGTAATGCCTTATTGGTCATTATTGATACACTGCATTCATGAAATTACACTTCATGAGTGTAAAAAAAACCAAGAAAATTGAGTCACTATATGCTAATGTACAAAAGATGTGGAGGTAAATAAAGAACTAATGCTCGTGGTTTTCCAGGTTATTAAATACTAAAAGACTATCAAGTACTTATTATTAAATTTAAAACAAAGAAAATAAATAACTTTTTATAGGGCAAATATACAGAATTTTAAACTTGTGATATGAAATTTTGTGAAGGCCATTTGGCTTTAAAAAACGCAGAGAGATATTGATAGAAGTAAAATACACCTAGGACTTAAACAGAACTCTTTTCTGGGGGGAATGCTCTCCTTTGCAGAATGCTGGGGAGGCATTCAGGAAGGAGCACACTGCTGTGCTTCCTTGTTCTGCAAGCAGCTTTGTGCACCAGCTACTTGCCACTGAGACAACACAATGTTAGCTGGATAATTTTTTTACATTCATGCAAAACCTGCCACCATCTAAAACAGATGCATAGGTGCTTGGTTATTAAAGAGTATAAGGTATATAGAGACAGCCATTGGGTAAGTTTGCTCTCCTTACCTGTTAGACAATGAAACACCTTAATGTCAGCCTGCTGAGACCCCTTAAATCTGGATGGACTTTGAATTAAATTTAAATGTTAACCTAAAGATATGTTTTGATCATATCTAGCTTATAGCCTTCTAACAGAATAAGAGAACGAAGGAGCCTTCTCAGAACTCTGCCAACTTTTTAGAGAGAAAAATATTCTCACAGCATGTTCTGAAAACTTTCATACAGACCCAATCAAATGACTACATTATAACACCAGTTTGACGTGTGATCTGTTTGCTTGCAGGTGGTAGTTTCTCACTGGAAAGGCATTTAAGCAATTTAAAGATGGTGGGTTTTGAGGCTATATTTCCTTTTTCCATAAACTGATAGAATAAATCATGGCTATGCAATCTCTTCCTAGCAACATAAGTGAAGGGAATTCAAGTGGGGTTTCATATTTAATAATGATCTATAGCCTATTTATAGATCATCCAACTAGAAAAAAACCCCAGATTTTGACATTAAAAAAAACGGAAAAAATATCATAGATAATGCCTTGCAACAGTTATGAACAAGTGAAATCCATAGAATTACACTGATATGGTCTGGATTGCAATCGTATATTTTCTTTATTTACAGAGGAAATCCAGAAATTAGTTTAGCAGCCTTTTCTAAGGACTACTCAAGGAAGCTAGTTTAGCGATGAAAGACCTATGTTCTAGCCAATTACCGCTGAAAGCTATTGCCATCAGCTGACGGCTTGAAGGCTCCTGTGAGCGAGCCCGATAGCCTCATCCCTGATGCTGATGAGCAGTAAATGTCTGTACATATCACAAAACTGTCATTGCAAGTGCAATCATCTGGCTCGCTCATTCCAGCAGCAAATCCAAACCCAGGACTGACTCAGACACTGACTCTTGTGTGATCCTGGGACTACTAAACGCTGCGAGCTGTAATATCGTTCATCTGGGCTGAGGTATAATTGCGTAGAAGAGGGAGCCGTGGGAAGCTAAGTGGAAGTGGCAATGCTTCTGTAGCCACTGGCCACAGCACATCTGCTACCTTCTGCAGGCATTATAGCTTCCATTTTGACATATTGCTCCAGAAAGCTTTAAGAGCAGAGTCCTGTTCTGCATGAAAATGGTAGCAATCTGTGGGAACAAGTATGAGCATGCAGTTAATCGGCCAGATTCAAGCACCCATGTTTAAAATTGTTCAGTTAAGAGGGTATTCTATTTTAGCTCCTTGCTGACTTTCAGAAGAATTGGAAGGACTTGGGAAGAAAGGTACAAATGTGCAGACACACGTAAAAAGACTGACTGATGTGAAGGGCTGACTGTATTTATTGCAGCTGAGCATCCATCATGGTACACTAGGATAATTTCACCTGCATAGAATATTGACATAGGCTTCCGCAGAATTAATATTTCAAATCATTTCCTCATTCTATCAGCACCTTTCTGCATTTAATATAGTTGTTTGTATCAGTCTGAAGGAAAACCTGTAGCTAATTTGCCTAGTGACCCTAATGAATGAAACAAATTATTCGCTTTCCTTGAGCAGCATTCTGATTCAACAGCAATTTTCTCGGCACAGCAATTTCACTGCAGTTCCAGTGCACAGAAACATTTTCAGTCAACATTTAGTCATTCTCAGAAGTGTTATTAAATACTATTAGTCATATACCAGCCATCCATTCCTTAAAACACTCACTTCAATACTGTATTAAGAAATTAATATGTTATGGGGAAAGATGGGGAAAAATAGTGGACAAATACTACTGAAAATCTAAGACAGTCTATACATGGAATAAGATTCCATAGGGTTAGCTTGGGTTTTTTTTGAAATAAAATGTCAAGACTGTTGTACATTGTTTAGTATTTATATTTTAAGGTTTGAATATTTTCTACAGTGACACGCAGATAACATTCTTTCATCCAAAACCTTATGATTACAAAACAAGACAAAGAGAATGAACGAATGGAAAAGGTTTCACTTAATTTATCCTCATGAAAACACAAACAGTATTGCTAGGTTGGCAGCGATTTACAGGGCAACACATTTGTGAGATTAATGTTATTACACAATTAAATCTAAGGAGAAATTCAAGGCCAGCTGCTGCTTTCTTGGGAAGCTGGTCCTCATCATCAAAAATAAATTGTGGTAAATAATAGGTATGATAAAATTACTGTTTTATACTACAAGTTTTCTCTGTGCCAAACTAGATTTCTGATATTGTTAGATACCTCTTTTGGAACTCATTATTTGACTACTCCCTTGGTGTTTTCGTATAGGTTTAAAAAAGTTAAGAATAATTCATGATTTGAACATAAAATTTATTCTTTAAAAAAATTCTCTTCTTTAAGGTGGTTGTTTGGTTTTTAAATCCTTTGCATATTACCACATAACTGTGTTTTGATTTTAATATACAGGGTTTTTATTTTTCCCCAGATGTCTTTTTTTTAAACAAATAATTGTAGGTTGAAATAAATATAGCTTAAATTGGGTTTAAAATTGATCTGTGCTTAGACTAAAATAAAATTACCTCTAATAAAAATGAAATTCACATGCAAGCATAATCATGTGCATGCAGTGTATATGAAAACATGGCAAAAATCTTTTCCCAAAACATCGCTTACTACCACTAAGATACAACTTTATCTGAACAGTACAGTATTTTTATGACACTATACCCTCTCCCATCCTTTGGCTCCTGCCTCTCCGCCTCTCTTCAGGCTATACATAGAAACGCCACCCTAATTCAGAGAAGTGGCACTTTTTTTTTTTTTAAATAAATTTCTTCTTCCAGTTTCTACTTTTTGATACTTTGTGACTTTAATCATATCTGACATCATATTCTAGTGCCAACCTATATGTTAAGCACATGTTTGAATAGCTGAAAGTCACTTTTGTAGGGTGTAGAAATACTAGCAATAAATGATAAAAGGAAAATTCCAATTTCATCTACCTCTAATGACAGGTATTTGCAAGGCTGTCCTTGAGGGTACTGTCATCTCTTTTTAGACATACTAACTTGCATCAAAGAACACTGTCAACATTTATTACTGAACAGAAGACTATCATTTAAAGCTTTACAGACTACTGAAATTGTAAGTTCTGCCTCATCATTGAAAACTAAGGGGTTTTACAGGTAGCTTTGAATTTAAGCTTTTGATGGATTGCTTGTGCAATCTAAACTGCTGGATCCCAGAGAGGTGGCGTACGTGTACAGCAGTCCCCTACCACATGAACATGTCTAAACTCCTCAGATATCTTAAAGTCTTAATATTAATTTAATTCATTCCTGATATTAATTATTAAGCAGTCACCATGGTAAAGCAATTATTTTTTATTAAAATAGGTGTAGAATTTGTTCTAAAAGCATTTGCACATGTAATAATGCACATTAAAATGCATTATTACTTAACCACAGTTTGGTCCAAGTAAATAATGATCAAGCTAGTAACCTTCACTTGAAGAAATGGAAACTCCTTCTGATGGTTTGTACCTTCCCTCAGGTATTAAGCTTTAAAATAAAGACCTTGAATCATGATTCACAAAGAAATTTTATGTACCGTACAAGCCAGTAAAGACCAGTGCACATTTACCTAACCAACAGCACAGTGCAAGCTTATACTGCATGCTTTGCAAAGAAACATCATTGCACCCAGTTGAAATTTCATTTAAATCTGAAAAATAAGGTCTCCCAATATACAGGGAAAGACTGAACATCCCTGCCTGGTCATTTCTGAAACTGTAACAAAGCAAAGCGATGCAGAATGACCAGGCTATCCAGACTCACTTGTGTCTCATGACCACTCCAGGGCCGTAACTGGCAATAGTGTAGACAAGGGTCTGAACATCCAGTTTGAAATATCTTTCAAACCCCCAAAGCAAAAGATGTGCAACAAAATTATCCAGAGAGTTAAACACCTTACACAGCCTTACTACATTGAATTGCAGAGCTAGAGACAGATACAGGCCTTTCAGACATTAGATGGTGAAGACTCAGTTTAGGAGCCTCTGTGTAAGGCAGGCATTTGGAGTGGGATTCATTTGTCCTTTCTTGCACTGACACTTAAAAAGACACCTGCATTCTGGATTTCTGAAAGTTCTGCTTTTTCTTCTAAGAATATGTTCCAGGTAGTGTTTAGTCCATCTAACCAAAGATAAATGAAGCTGTGTTAAATCACTAACCAGTCTTTTTAACCACTCAGAATCAATGCTATTTTCAGGTTCCTTCATCGGTTCAAGAACGTGAGTGATAAATCTGGACTAAAACCCTGCTATACTATTAAAACTTTTAAATGTCAACATATCTTGGGAAGTCAGTCCAATATTATTGATAGTAATATGACAATTAGTTTGAACTGTAGACAGTAATCCAACTTATGCGCTAAGGAAAAACTACTTGCATGATATAGAAATACACATACTTAAAAGAACTGATGCCAGGAGAATTTTAAATTAAACTATCCTAGTATATTATTGGTATATCACAGAATTTAATGGGCCTTATAATCAGATTTTTCTCTCAGAATGTGGAATTGGATATTGGTATATACAGCTTACTAATTTCTTAATTATAGTTACTGGTTGACTCAAAGAAAAAGATTGAATTTCTCTTTGTTCACCCCTGACATCACTTCCAAAGATAAGCAAGCTGGCTACACAATTGTTGTAAGGCATAGCACTAAGCAAAGCAAGGGCATCTTGGTAGTCCTATGCATGTAGTTTTCTCCTCTCTTTAGTAAGATGCACTTTAGCTTAATTAGTGATAAACCATCTCTAGGGTTTTGTCTTCTGGATTAACAACATAGTATTGAAAGGCTTCAGGACATTCTGAAAACCCCTCCCAAGCTCCCCATTCATACAACTCACACATGTTCCTCCTGACACCACCTCACCACCTGCTTCTTGGACAGAGCAGACTCAGCTCTCCTCCCACTGCAGCTGTTTCCAGTCCTCTGATATTTAGTGGACCTTTGTGACCATCAGTATTTTTTGGCCTTTTCTGCTTTCTTCAGCATTCACCAGCTGTCCTTGGCACTTTAAATTTCCCTAGCCTTTGTCAGTAATCTCAACTATGCCCATACTCAGCACAGACAGCTAATATAAACAGAATTAAATTTTTAATTGCATTTGGCATTTTTGAAGATTTATGTTAGTCCTAAATATGAATGTCAAAGGAAAAAGTGTCAGCTGTTAATGTCTGCAGACTCCATGTCTAGCTGTCAGAAGTAATCCAGGACTTTTCTCCTTCTCTATCTCAGGTATTCAAAATATGATTATTGAGCTTTCAGAAGGCAGAAAATAGTAAACAGAATTCTCCTCCCCATCCCCCCACTATATGACTGTGGAGATAGCATTATGGCCCCATCCATTTTGGTGGACAAGCCTGGTGTCTCACATGTCACTCAACAGAAAATTGCCACAGGAGATTGGTCTCTTACCGAATTATCATACTCACTGTTCTTCTATATTAAGACCACTTGAGACACAGACTGAAAGACAAAAGTTTCAGGCTTGATTTCTCATAAGAGCTCCATGCCAGCATTTTTCTCTACATGTATAAACATATAAGACATCTTTCTTCAAATATATGCCATGATGTACCATATCAGGTAAACCAGGTATCAGAGGCAATTCGAACCTCTGAGCCATTTCAACATGCCATTCTGTAATGGGCCATATATATAGAAATTTCTTCATGTACAAAACCCAACTTCAGAACTGGTACCAATTTATTTGCTAATGCATTTATTAAAGCCCTGTCAAAAAACCCAAAGCAAATTATATTTTTCCCCTCTTTCAGAGAACATCACATTTTTTCAAATGGGGAGTTAAGAGCAAAGGGTCCTATGAAATTTTCATGGAGTTGTATTTTTACGTATGAATCATGCTTCCCTTTGTCACCTTGAGACACAGTTGAAACAGTGTCCACTGATTCTTAATAACCAAAACTGATAATTTGATTTCTTGTCATTGTCCCCTTGCGTTACTCTCTACTATGAAAGCAAAGATATTATGCTTCCAAGACTTACACACTTTTTTTTTTAAGAATTGTTCAGTTTTACTTTTGGTTTGCTAGCATGAACAATTCCTGGTGCATACTTTCAATTCTACCTGCTTTAATTAATGTTTCTTTGTAATAATGGTTTCATCTATTCTATATGTCTATTTTTGGTACTTTGTATGTATGTATATAGCTGTCTTTGCATTGGCTTTTGTTAACCTTCAGACTCAAACGCTTATAAACAGTAACATGAATGGAAAGGTGAACTTGATTACCTCATAACAGACTAAAATATTGTAAATCTTATGTATGCAGGCCTACAGTATATAACAAGTCACACAAGCTCTCCAGCTAGAAAACACAAGACAGAGTGACTATGATGAAGATGATTTTGCAGTTTAGTTTTACAGTTTTAGTTTACAGTTATTACGTTTAAATTCTTCCAAAGTCCTGTCACAGCATTATTCTATGCTATGCCTCAAATGGTGAACAATGGTGTCCCACATTAGGGCTCTAAGTGAAGGAAATGATGGACAGTTTCTTTTAAAAATCAGCTTAGAAGCCAAGAGCTATTATCAGAAGCAACAGCCAAAATCAGGGACAGCTGCCTTAACTCTTGAGAGGAAAGAAGAAAAATAAGACATTCCAAATCAAATGCCTGTTAACAATATTAAAATAAGTTCAGATGGTAATTGCAGCAAAAATCCAGTGTTCTGCTTTCAATCTGATACCAATTTATCTACCAGAATGTTCAGGAGAGAAATAGCTGTGACCTTCCTGCCATGTTGTATTTTAAAAAGTCTGCAAACCTGACAAAAATAACATGATGCATTGGAAAGCATACTTCTGGTCTATGGAGGTTCATTTCCTTCTCTTGTTGACTTGCAATTAAATAAACTACACCCCCGCACTCCACCCCCCGCAAAGACAGACCCATTTTCTTGCCATTCCTACGTGCTTAGGAAAAAAAGAAATCTTTTCAATCAAAGAGTCCCATTTTAGTTAAAGAGCTCCCAGAGCTGGCTTACAATTTATTTTTATGTTGCCCATGTGAAATTTGCCATTTCAGACATGTACAGCTAGTGAATTCTGTACTCCCACCTTTCATAATTTTTCTTTTTAATCATGCCAATCAGTCTGTGTCCAGAGTTTTGAATTCTTTTGATACTTATGGCAAATTCTGTGCTTTGCTTTTGTACTTTATTTCCAGGCATCTGAAATAGCCTAATTAGAAAAAGTTTCAATTGGAATTCAGTTTGCCTCAGACGGATTCCCTCTTTTAACCTACTGTTATTTCTCTGCTGATGTATTCTCCTTTGCAGTGCTGACCTGTTTAGACTGATCACTAGCTCTGTGAAAGCTACCAAGTACGTACCCCTGTAGGCTCCCTGTCCAGACCTCCAGCCCTACAACAGTTTCTTAGCTAAGTGCAATAAGATTATGCTAGCAAATTATTTCATCATTTTGCGGACATAAAAACTGAAGGAAAATTGGAAATGCTTGATCCAGGTCACAGAGACAGGCTTAAGTGAAATATTTAAATCTGAGCCTCCCTTCAAATGTAGTCAACTAGATTTCATAATGTAAAATGTTGAATGTATAGGTAGTAAATTGGTTCCGTATTTAAAGCAAGAAGAGAAATAATGTGCACTGAGTGCTATTGTAGTTTGCCCACTGATTCATCGAGTTCTCCATAATCCAGAGACTGGGGATTCTCATTTATCATCGGACTATTTTTTCATTATTTAATCTTCTTTCTTTATGATCACAATCTGGTGTCCACTGAATTCAAAAGAAACAGATCAATGACTTCAAGGAGGATTCAATCAGCTGCAGAACTGAGATAAGGCTCATTTCAAAGTATAGGCAAACGTCAGAGTCTGGGAGTGAGGAATCATCGTGATCAGCCTTGGCACCACTGGGAGAGGAGCATCAAGACAGATAGTCTGAACGGGGTCCTGCAGTCTTTAGAGCTGCATAGAAGATTAGCAAAATGCATATGGTCTCCCCCTCCCTGCTCCCCAACTGATACGTATCAGGTTGTTTACATGCCCTGTCTGGCTCAAGTGGAAAGCAGCATTAGTCTTTATTCTGCAGACAGCCTTACCCCCGCTAGAATATTTTGCACCATTAAATACTTCTTACAGCAGTTTTCCCATGACTGTTACTCTTTGCCTACTATAAAGAGTATTTTTACTGGAGCTTGTAAGGGTATCACACTTATAATGGCATCCTTTTCATAGCAGTCTCGTTCCTATTATCCTTCCTATATTATTATCTTCCTAAGAGAACACATAGTGATACAGTGATATTAATAGCCATAAAAACAAAATATTAGATTGAAAGAGCCATTTCATCCATGCAGTGCTAGCCAACAGGAATAACATACCAATGCTGCACATACGTGTGGTGTATAATTATATGAATACTTTATCTAACCTATTTAAATAATGAATATGCAGACTTTATATATAAAGCAAAGCCATAACTCTATACTCTTCTCCTCCAGAGTGCTAAACAAAACCAGAAGTTGCTATACTTATTCACAGCAGTTAAGTATAGGTAATTCTTTACTTAAATAATTCGACACACTCTTTTCTTGCACTTTGGGCTTGCTGAGATAAATAATCTGCACAGAAACAGAAAATGCTTTTTCTAGTCTTGAAAGATCTATCCGTGTCAAAAAGGGAAAGCTGGTGACAGAGTAGAAAAGAAAGTTTAGCAATCACAGCTTAACACTGTATGTGAAAACAAACCATCATGGATTTTAAAAAAGGATTTTGATAGCTAAAGCTAAACTTTAAGGCTTGATTCAAGAAATAGAGGAATTTATTGAATAGATTGACAGATAACACTTCAATCTGTAACCTTAAAGCCTATTAATTTTATTAAAATATCAAAATAATTCTAATTCAGTGTGTATTTGAAAGAACTAGTCTATGACTAGTAATCTCTGAAGTCTAAGTTGGAGCCATAAACACTGAAACATATACATCCTAATTACACACACTGATGTACAAAATATTTTTTAAATACAGGAAATCTTGTATATTTTAAACCCTTACAGTATGGTTCAGATTCAATTCAACCATAACATTGTCTTATACTGGCTTATAACACTTCTTGAAGAAGTCTGAGAACTATGCTAATTAAACATTTCAAGAAATATAAACCCTTTTTAATATGTATTCAAAATGTAAGCTTCAATTCACATTTGTTTCACAATTACTTAACTGATTTTGGTGGAGCTACCTAGATCTACACTATATAATTAATATTAATTCTAGACTTGAACTAGTGCCAAATTAACAGCTCTATAGGCTTGCTTCTGTTTGCCTAAAGGAGAGAGCGTAGAAAACTATGCACTATAGTCAGTCTTGGATTTAATCATTATTCTTCACTCGCATCAAAGGAGAGACTTGCTTTAAAGACAGAGGTTAAAACTGAATCTTCACTGAGGTCAGCGGAGGCAGAATTTTACATAAAATGGTTTACTTTCGACCAAAGTAGACCACAGGAAGCATGAAGCTAATAAACGTTCAACCAGTTGCAACTGTACCTTTACTGCTTCTGGTCCACAACTAAATAAAACAACATTTTACAAAGGCTGTAGTTTCCACTGAAAAAAAGTTTTTTTTTTTATTCTGATGTGAGCCAAAATCAAAACAAATTCCTCCATGTAAACAGGTCAGTTATACTAATGCAGTTTATTCTGGAACCTTCATGATATTAATACCCTTTAAAGAAGAACAGTTACTTTTCAATGACCACCTTTAGACTACAGAACCAACTTAAATCTTTGCCAGTTCCTCTTAATAAAGAATGACTGCTAACAGAGGGATTTTTCCGTAGTCTTTTTGGATATCATTAAAGAGATTTCTTGGTGCAATCTACACATTCTATCTCCTAGCAACTGATTCAACAGATACTGAAGTAACTTAAAATACTGTCCCATAAGCACATAACTGGGGCAGAGGAAAACATATTTGTATTCTGAAGCACCGCTAAGAAACTATCAGTCCTTTCTCTCATGGTGACATTCCAGCAAAGGCTGTAACTGGCACAATTACTTCCTGGCATGTTTGCATTGCCGGAAATAATGTGAAATGATTGCTTTGCATTTGCTCCTTTGTTGGAGCTATGACAATAATGCTACTACTGTGGCTGCAAATGAGGTAGCAGAGACAAAAAGCCTGCTTTAAAAACCTCACTAAAAAAATTCTCATGTGTCTCTGCATAAAGTCCTGTCTGCCTTAGAAGTGAGCCAGACTATTTAGAAAGCATGTAACATTTCTGAGTAATGCTGAAATAAATTGTTGACTTGGGAACTAATATCTGTTGTTGTGACACACGCATTATGCAAATCTAGGTGAATGCAGTAAAACAACCAGAAATCAGAAAATTTAAAAGTATAGTTTACATTATTGATACTTTAATTAAAGTTAGCAATACAGGAAAATGAGGCGCAAACTGCATGAGTTATTTGAATTAAGCATTCCTGTCATGTTAGATATTCCAGAGAAGAAACCTTCTAAAGCCCAGGGGCATAAAAGAGTATATCCTACAAAGGACACCTAAATCTTATTGACAGAATATCACATTACATGTATTGCACACAAGTAATGAAGCAGCAGTAATCTCTAATCCACATAAAAGACTTGGAGTGAAGCAGTTCTAGGCATGCTAATTTGATAAAGCTAGGCTTTATAGGTGACTTTTGAAGGCCATGAATTTCATTATTTCTGTTTAGGTAAACAGTATGTCTGTCCTACACTCACTAAAGCTTTGCTTAACCACAAAACAAACAAACAAAAAAATCACGTCAACCAGATATGAGATGGGACATCATGCGCTTACACAACAGAGGGGCAACAAAGACACAGCAACGGAACAGTCAGACAAAATCCAGATGACAAAACCACCAGTTTTTGAAATACCAGATCAATGTTAGAGCGATCCTGTACACTTTAAATTAGGAAATACAATGTATGACCTAAAAATTTACAGTATCAGCCCGAACCATGGTTCAGAAAGGAGGTCCTGGCAGGCAGCCCCAGGAGGTGGTGTGGCTTCATGAAGGAGGAACTGGGGAGCATCACAGTAGAAAATGTAATAGCCACAGGCTGGATTACTCTGGCTGCCAATACACCAAATACATGCGTGGTCTCATGAATTAGTCCTTACAGTGAACACCAGCCTGGGATGGAAGATTTTGTAGGCATCAGTCTCCCTGGGACACTTACAAATAGCCAATAGTACTGCATAACAAGATAACGGTAGAGCAGAGATGAAAATCCAGCTTCCCAGCCTACTGCTCAGGGCTACCAAAATGCAGCAGCTCAGCATGCCCGTAACTCAGAGAAATACTTCCCCCTGAAACTGCCACATCAGTAGGGACCAAGACAAAACTCGAAGGGGTACGAACTCCACAAGCAGAATAGCGCAATGAGTTAAGGACTCTTATGTATTGAAAAAGACTTTTCATTTTCAGAGCCAAAATGAAATAATGGACACAAGGATCTCCTGGAGGAAGCCCTTCTGCATCAAAGATTAAGAAAAAGGATGAACAAAGAGCGTTCAGGCTACCTCTGCATTAGATGCAAAGTAAACAGTGGCATGCATAGGCTTGTACTATATTCGTAGACGTCTTTTCCCTTGTTTATGATTTTTATTATTAAAGTTGCTTAATAATAACAGTTTATTACAGTCTTCATCTGCTAGAGAAATGCTAATCCTTTTCATATTTATTTTCCAAATTGAATGCAGAAGATGTGAAAAACGCAAGATTGATTACACAGTGCCTGCCAGCTGCTGACAAGACAGCAGGACTACAGCCAACCCAAAGGACTAATTCCGCTGCTTATTACTGCAGATAAACACCCAGAGTGCAGCCCTCTGCTCTCCTGGCCGTAAGTCAATCACAAGAGCCAAAAGGCGGTTTGCTCTTTACTAGGCTAATAGCCTAGCAATTATAAGTTTGCTTCATCTCTCTCTACACATCCCATTTTTTCCATGAATGCACCTTGTATAGAGTGCAGTCCAGCCGCTTTCATATCTTCATTTCCATTCCTAGGAAGGCAAACAGTAATCCTGGGAGAGAGGTTTTCTTTCACACTGTTGTTCTGTAAGGAAAACCTGCCCATCACTGCTTCTGCAGACTTTTCTATTGTCATTTTTAATGGGCTGCATCAACTCTATCTGTTAATCAAGACCTGATTAGGTGCCTACAGACTATGTCACCTTAATAACTACAATGAAATATAGCGTGTGCAAACAAATGTACAACTTGATATTTTAGTAACATGTACATGCAGCTACTTTTACGTGAACTTTAAACAAATGCAAAGACCGTTGAATGAGGCCCCTTCAGAGGCATGCACTTATGGTGGTAGAAAAAAATAAAATGAAATCGATTTTGTTACACCAAGGGCTTTCCAGGGCATCTCTTTCTGGTATTTGTAGGGCAGTTCATGACCTGAACAAACTGTTTAAGAAGTCTTGCCTGGTTGCTAGCTTTTATTTCACAATTCATTAGCTGTTGTGATGTGACATGTTTAGAAACAAGGTTACTGGTGTCTTTAAATCTCGGCTGCAACTAAAGTTTAGCTGTATTTTAATGGATTCTATGGAAGCTTTTTGTAGATTCAACGAAAGTGAGAAAAACGTCCTTTGCACAAGTGGAAGAACCAAAGAGAAATAGAAGTCAAAAAATTCAATAAAATATGTCAAAAGAAATTGTGTGTAGAGACCATAATCTGAAAAAATATATCTAAATTTTGTGTATTTTTAAGAATATAGATGGTTTAAGTAGGATCTTCTGAATAATCCTAGGTAGGAACATCAATAGATTTTGTTGAAAGGGAAAATTTAAATTGCTCAACTTACATTTTCTTTCTTTTTTTTTTTTTTAATAGTCATACAATTGTTAATTTAAATTTTATAGCCACACATTTCCCCTCCTTTTACTTTAAGAATTTTTTCATTTTAGTGAATCGGCTGAGTTTCATGCACTATGGGCTGGCTGGCAAGAAACAACCCTTTTGCCTACTTCAGTCACATAATCTAGGTCAATGGCTCAAGATCAAAAGCAACAACGTTCCAGGTGCTGTAAGACTTCCACATCGCTCCACTCTATAAAACTGAAAGCATATTACACTCTGATTTCTGAGTTCACAAATAGCACATGCCAATTCTTTTTCCAACCACAAAAGCAAGAAACTCGTGGCCCTAAAATAAAAATAATCCTCAGGCATTCACCACAAACACGTGTTGGAAAGAACAAAGCACTGCTTTGGCAGACGACAGTAGTCACTAGCAGTGCAGATGCCAGCTTTTGTGTCTGTGAGATTCTGTGCCTGTACCCATCTGGAATACATGCCCTAAAATATGCTAAACCAAATTATGCTAAATATATGACAAGTATGGGCTTTTCCAGGACTGTTTCTGTCTTTCCAACCTGGGTTAACAGTCTCGTCAAACAGTCACAACCAGCAAACATTATTTGATTCTGCTATCCTTGCAAATGAGTATTTTGAAGTGACTTCTTTTTTTCTGTTAACTAGCAGAGAAGCACATCAACTTGCAGATACATATGGACTTTATTAATTTCTGATGCTCCCCCCCAGCCTATTTATTTATGCATTTCAGTACACAGAAAACAGGCTGAACTTTTATTTTACTCCTACGGTAGTGAAGGGATGAGGTACTTCAGCTAAAAGGTCAACATTTTGTAGGAAGAACGTGTCAAAACAGATTCTCCTTTTATCTGAAAGAGTCTACTAAGCTGTTGATTTTACAGCTGCAAAAATGATTACCATTTATATGTTTGTTCCGTACAGAGTGCTCCCAAAAGCACAGTGAAAAGTGAGCCTTGACAGAATGAATAAAGAGCACAAAGCTCCACATCTCAAATCTTCAAGATACTGTAACCACTAAGAAACGTGATCCTCAATATTTGCCCGCTCAAATGTTCAACAGGCTCCTATAAAGGACAGATGGATTATTACAGGTAAGCATTTTGGCTACAATAAGCCCAAGCATACTTGTGGCTGGTTGAATGCCTCCCAGTGTCAACCATAACTAACACAGCACTGATGAATCCTGTGTGCAAATAGTCCTGAATTAATAGGACACAGAGGAACTCCCTAACACAGAAGCTTAAATAGCTCAGGAGCAACAGAGCAGGTATTAAGACTATGCTATTGGTGTGAAATGTGATAAAAATAACTTAGCAGCCTCTTCAGACAGAAATATTCCTTGCCTACATTATTTTACAGTAACCCAAGGTACAATTGCAGGTTCCATCGCAGAAGCCTTTGTGTCATTGTATTGATTTAAAAATTGCCTTTCAAATGCTCTGGAAAGAAATCATTTATAGTCTATAGTACTAAGGGTAATCTAGTATGATTAGTCCCAGGGATAAATAATTACATTTGTATCCAACCTCTCCCCTTTGCCTCCCACTTTCCCAATTGTGCATCATCACACTACTAGCAAGGCACACTGAAATCTTGAAATAATGCCTTGAGCTGTTTCCCTCGCTAAATTTAAAGCTCAAGGAATTTGCTTGTTCATTTTGCCAGAGGAAGAGGGAAAGGGTTAAACTTCTTCAAGCAGAAATTAAACTTTGCACCTCATAATTAAATTGCTTCAGAGTCTTAGTAACACAAAGACTCAGCTTGTAAAATAGCTTTATATTTTTAGGTATCACAAGGATCTTTCGGTTTGGAGAGATTATATTCTTTTCTCTTTGCTTCAAAGTAGTAATTTTAATACACAATAATTTCTTGGTTTAGGGTAGCTTGTACAAGCCGTGGCAAAATGTCATTCTTCCATCTTGTTTAACAAGCATTTATATGTGCTTTAAGTTTAATTATCTCCTATTTGTAAATGTATCTTCAAAACTGACTGTGCTTTCCAATACTCAAAGGTAATACAATTATCTTAAGGAAAATTAATAAGCAAGCGTGCTGTTATTGTGTGAATGTCAACAGGTATTCATTTGACCTGTTAACTTCAACTTTTTAGATGTTGTTTATATAAATACACACACACATTCCTCTAGCCTGCCTGATTTTCACACACCATTGAGACTTAAGTTCATTTGATTTACCGTTTTGTCTTACTTCATGAAAGGATTTTTTTTTCTGAGAAAATTAAGTTCTACCTTACCTTGCAAATAATCCAGAAGCAATTATAATAATTACAGTAACATATAACTAAAAATGTAGAGATACTTGAGTACTGGCATAAACATATTACAAACCAACACCTCGCTCCACACCCACGCCCACCCCTATAAAGGCAATTTCTGCCTATTAGGCAGTTAATCTGGTAAACTGAGTTTCATTTACATACGGTGAGTCAAAGCTGCCATTTTGTGTCTGACACCGCTCCAGCTTCAGAAGGTAAAGCTAATAGTAAACAGAGGAAAAAGGTTTGACTGTGTTTCAGTTTTGTAATAAATTCAGAACCAGCAGCAGCTCTTCCTGGTATCCCATTCCCTGCTCCAGCTGGAGTTTGATTAAAAGCTTCTCTCTCACATTAATTTGAAGTTAGCCAAATATTTGAACAAATCAGGTTTGGTAGAAGTTTCATTAATCCAAATAAATGAAAAACATGCTCCCACACTAGCATCCAAATATGCAGCCTACAAGCACTATCTAGTACAAAGCTGATTTTGAATGGAAGCCTGGTTATGGCACAATTATCAGGTGATCTTTGCTGTAGAGTTGCTAACTAGTTTTTCATCATCTTTTTTATGAAAATGTTATTTTAATTATGAATTATATTCTGATTGAACATTTTCCTTTAATTAGCAAATATTTGCAGCAATTAACTCCTCCAGACTGATTCAGACAGTGCAAGCCATGACCTTCCCTTGGGGATTTAAGAGTTACATAACTCCGTTTATAGCTACCGTCACACACAACACCTGGATGTCAAGTTACTGGAAGGGTTTCTATCCTTATAAATAATGCAACAACCTAATGTTGCTAATTATGATATGTACATAATTTATTGCTCCCAAGAGCCGACAGAAATTTCACTCGAATGCATAACATTAGTTTTTGTACTGACAATAATTTTGAGGAAAATTATCTCAGGGCAGGAAGGAGACTGACATTCTTCTCTCCCTGCTTACATTACACTTCCATAAATACAATGGGAATCTTCACTAAGTGTGTGATGCCTGATTTAGAACAGTAGATGTTTTTAATGACAAAGATGCAAATAGGCAGAAAATAGGATTTTCAAACAGTTCAGCTCAGTGATATCAAATTAGTCAGGTGTTTATTTGCATCTTTGACTACTTAACTACCCTGAAAAAAAAATCTCATTTATAAGTACTCATTTGCACTTCCAAGTGCATTTGTTTTCAATGGCATATCTGGCAGTATCTGCCTTTGACATCCCAGATTACCCATGAGATTTTTAGTAGAATAAATAGCAATGATTCCCTTTGGGTTTTGATTTTTTTTTTTTTTGTCATCAAAAATTTGATGTATGATGACTCAGAGATCTGAAGAGATACTTGAAAGATCTCAGTGACAAAATACATTTAGTAGATTCATTACATGAGAAACATTTCTAATGTTTGTAGTAGGCTCCTGTTGGTACTACACAGTGTGAGAGGACTAGACACAGTAAGTTGCAAGGAATTGAGCAGTCTAAGATTTTCATTAACAAGTAACAATTAGGGGCATGTTTAGTTGTCAATATACAACCTGAGAACTGAAAGAATTCTGATTCTTGACAGATAATTATTTCAGACTTATTTCTCATCCATTACAAAAGACTTCAAATTATTATTCACTATTGGAAATCCTGACTGTAAATTGACTCTCCTCACTGTTGGAGGATTCATCTTCTTTCCTTTATTTACTGGGGAAGTGAGAGATTTCACAGGTAATAATTTTGACTGTGAAGCTAAATTGCTATGGTCATGTCACACTTGATCTGTAAAATAACCCCACTGCACTAGAAAACATTTCCTGCTCTCACAGACTTGATCATAACATATTTGTTAGGTTGTTGTCCTTCAGCATCAAATCACGTTTAAGCAGATGTCAAATATTTATCATATTTTATATTTTTTGGGGGAAATTAGGTTTCTGTAGGAAAAACAAAATTATATGAAGAAATTTACTGTGGCTGAACCCAGCAGCAAGTGACCAGTAGAGACCTTGGGCACTAGCTGGGTTTGGTTGTTGTGCTTCATCTCTGTTAACCCAAAGTTCTTGTATTATTTAAGCAAAACATGTTCAAGTTATTTCAAAAATTAGTTTTTTACCCTCATGTTATATCATGATACATTGACAATTAAAGACAAATCTTAAAATAAATTGGAAATCCTGTTATTTTTTATATAAAATTTTATAGAATCCAAGTAGGTGTATTTCCAGTAAGCTACAATGACTATCTGGTTCATCTTTGGTAAAAAGATCTATTGCATTAAACAGGTCTGTTAATGTTTGATGGCAGCATTTACTTAAAGAATAGTGAGCAACCACAATAAAGAACTGAATGTTTGAAATTTCAATAATAAAAAAATAGGGCTTTTAAAAATAGTCATTTTGTCAGCAAAGTAAAATAACTTCCTATGGACCCTGACAAATTCTTTGAATATATGCTTCCTTTTGGAAAAGGTCACTGCAATTGAATTTCTGCTGCAGCTAAGTGCTAATTTTTTTTTCTCAAATTCTTCAAATTTTCTCGTTTTTAACAGAACAGTCTGCCTTTTTCCTTTGTTTGATGAGAAAGTAATGAAATCAGTGTCTTTTAGAATTGAGGAGGAAAGAGAGAAGTGAAGATGTGACAAAAATAGTCACCAATGCTTTTTAAAGTCTCAGCCTTTGTAAGATTTACTGAAAAATGATTAGGCATTTAGAAGCTTTGATAGCATGAATCTCACAATATGCACAGTTAAGAAGTTCCAAATACAGATGTTACTTCAGCTTAGCTAAGCTGCCTTTATGTATCATTTTCATGAAGGTTGGTAGGTATACTATTGTTCTTCAGCAATAAAATACATATATTAGAAAAGATACTATATGCAGGGTACATGAAGCCTTCTTCCAAGCTCCAAGGTAACTAGAAATTCTTAGCTTTGTTCAGATCTTCTGTATACATACTAGCAAAAACAGTCTTACCAGACCCTCTACAAATTTAAACCTTCTATGTTTTCCAAACCATGGAGGAACATTTTATTAGGCCAAAAGGTACCGTGCTTCTCCTATGGGAAATCTACAGTCCTGCTTCTGGCAGGTGGCCTGCCACGTTTTGTCCAGTTACATGCTACTAATGTCTAAAACAGAAGGATGTTTCAAATATCAAGGAAGCTTTTCCTGCAGCAGGTAGAATTACACAGAAAATATATCAAAGGAAAGGCTAAAAAATGTATATATAACTTCATGCTGTCTTTTGCTCAAAAGTAAGATCTATAAGACAGATAACCTCTTTTTGAGAGTATCATTGCAATATAATTAGCCACATGCTACACCAAAAATGGGAGTGAAGTCACCTACGGTCCAAACAAAATTGTTTCATAACGTTCAAAATCAAATAATGTACTATTAATTTATGGTTCATAAGTATAAAGACCTTGAAATAACCTCAATAAAAAAATTCTGAAGGCAGCTTTAATTGTGAAATATGTCAAGAAGAAATTTTTAGAAGCAATAAGAAAGGTCAAGACAATTAATTTTTCTAGGCTTTTATGCCTGCTTAACGTTACATAGAAATAAAGTGATTCAGCAGATCAATATTGCTGTTTATACCTCCTTTTTTGTACGAAGAGGTCTCAACTTGCTTATGAAGTGCATCTTAAAAATCCTTCATGTAGGATTATCATCTACCATAAGACTAACTGCCCATTTGGACAGCTTTTACCATCTCTTCAATTAAATTTCCTTTCTCAGTGCATAATGCAATCAATGTCAATCTATAACTATTTCAGACCAGATGCAGGAGACTGAAGTCAGTACTGGTTCAGGTTAAGGAGGCTGCTGTAGATCAAAATTTCAAAAGACCAGATTCTTCACTTCTGTGATTTGCCCAGTACTGCTCCAAATCATCTCCTGACAGATCATTTATAAGCATTTCTCTTTGCAATTAAGTTCCCAACTTGTTCAGTGACATTGATTTTAAACTAAATAATTACTTTGGACTAAGTCATGTATTTCCCTGCTATGACTGACACAGCGGGAATACTCTAAATGGAATGCATTAATAAATTTGTGAACTACTTTGAACAAATTACACATATTGTTACACAGAAGATTTACAACAATAGCAGATATAATTAAGTGCTTCATAAAGCAAAACATTGGGCAGATGTCAAACAAACTGATATATCATGTTTTATTATTTTGTTGCTGTGATAACTGCTTACTTCTGTTAAGAATTATTTTTATGCCACATGGTGGTATTGAGATATCCAATGGCTCCTCTAGTGTTTGAGAAAGATGAACTTTTCAAGTACTCTCAATTTTGCCATTTTGTATTGAGTGAAGTTCACTTAGACGTAATTCTTAACTCAGAGGTAACGTCAGATATTGTGTGGGTTCATGTTTCAGCTGGTACTATTCCATGCATAAGCATAATAACCATCTTTTCTAAAAGCAGTTTTACCACCTATTGAGGATATTCACAGGCACAAATGTGTATTTAGAACTAGGAGCAGAAGTTAAAGACTAGACTAGACCAATGGCTAGACAGATCACTTAATAGTTTGGGTTTCAAGGGATCTTAAGGACTGTCTAATTCCAACTCCCCTGCCAGGGGTAGGGACACCTTCCAATAGATTAGGTTGCTCAAAGTCCCATCCAACCTGGTCTTGAACCCTTCCAGGGATGGGGCATCCACAGCTTCTCTAGGCAAACTGTGCCAGTACCTCACCACCCTTACAGTCAAGAATTTTTCCCTATTATCTAATATAAATGTATCCTCTTTCAGTTTAAAGCCATTCCCACTTGTCCTGGCACTACATGCCCTTGTAAGAAGTCCCTCTCCAGCCTTCCTGTAGGCCCTCTTTAGGTACTGGGATGCTACTGTAAGGTCAAAAATTAAACAATTCTAAACCAAAAGTATTTTATGAATGAGCAAGCCAGCACTTTCACATCACTAGAATTTATCATATTTTAGTAGTAGATTTTGATATATTTATAAACTATTTCTACCTTCATTGATATATCACGGATAGGATCAATAAGGACCATCAAACTTATCAAAATACTTGCATGCTAAATCTTATGAAATATATACAGTCTGCACAGCTTATTTGACCAGACGGCATGTCATGCTCATGTTGCCATGCTTTTTACACCCTGATCTAAACGAGCTACATAGCATTGTCTACTTTAGCAACAGCAAAATCCCAAAAGACCACATCTGTGGAGCAAAATAGTCTAGTACCAGCTAGACACCTGACAGCCACATTATATGCATTTTGAGTATCTTGTTTTACTTCATAATGGCTCTTGTTTAGTCTGATGATTGAACAGTGGAGTATATCAGAGTACATATGCCAATTTAATTTCACCTGAAATGAGTCTCACCCATGCACTCCTAAAGCACAACACTGAAAACCAAACACAACAAGTAGGGTTGATTTCAAGAGCCTCCAGGAAAGTTCACTCTTAATTCAGACCAAGACGCAAACATGAAAACATTATATAGCATCCCCTGATGCTGTATTATCTAGTATAGCCTTCCACTGTGCTTCAGGCTGCAGTGTAGCCATGCTGAAGCAACTGGATGACAAACATAAAGCTGAAATCACAAGGGGATTTTGCCAGCATGGCTGGAGAGACTCAATGACTCTGCCACTTGAGCAACACTCAAAAGACACTGATCAGGACCAGTCAAAATACATGAAAAAAGGAATATGCAGCTTGTGTGAGCCTGCAAGTATTAGACTTTTTTTGACCTTTGCACATCATTAACAGCAGAAGATAGGTGAACTGGACTCAATAATACGACAACAGAGACAATTATGGCGAGGTTAATTAAGGATTTAACTGAAAAAGATTGTTTGGTTGTTTGACAGCAAACCTGTGACTTGACAGCCATCCATAAAGGTCTGCAGCATATAAACATCTACTGGAAGGAGAAGATTTTAAAAAGTGCCTTAGGAGGGTATAATTTGGAATAAATGAATAAAGTAAGAAAATAGAAAACATAGGTTATCAGAACAAAAAAAATTACTACAGATCTCTCATAGTAACTTTTTCACCTAGAAAGGCTATATAATTTCTCAGTACTAGGTAGCTGAGTTCACTTGTAAAAGTAACACTATTCCTTATTGGCTCAATAGTAAACCCATAAGGATTTATTTTTCTGAAATTATCTATTGGTAAAGTTAACATCTTGTTTGCTTTGCATTTACTTTTAACATAAGCCTCCTACTGCCTAGGCTGTGACTTTCCGTTCAGGAAGACCTTCAAAGAAAGGCCCCAAGAAACAGGTTGCTGACTCAGGAACAACAGGACAAAAAATTAAAAGGCTTTCTTATCCAAATGGTATTGTAGGGACAAGAGTTTGTCTTCAGAGTAAAGATTTCTTCTAAAAGAGCAGAGTCAATGGACTATAAACCTGTACCCTGTCTATTTTGACATTGATTTGGTGCAGCAGCAGAGAGAAAAAGGAGCTTCTGAAAGCACCACGAAAGCAGAAGTCAGCAGATCTTACAAAGAGAGACATAATTTCTAAGTAGAACACCAGTGTTCTGTATCATTGATTTTTCTTCCAGCATCTGCATATCCCAAAGGATATTCCAAGTCATGAAAGGAAAAGATATGCAAAATAAAAGAAAGGAAGACTTAGGTGTTTAACCTCTACCTTCTAACAGGGAAATGAAGAAGAGCCACCTTGTTCTGTCAAAAATACGTAAGAAAAATAAAAAATTGAAGTTTTCAGAAGACTGAAATATTCAGCCATAACCCCTCATACTCTGGAGAACAGTATAGCAGCCCCAAACGGCTGTTGGTCAAGACTAACTGGATTAGAAAGACTTCAGTGACATCAGTGAGGCTATAATCTCACCGTTCTAAGCCGAGAGCAACACTGAGGCTTCCCAAGTTTACATAGATGTATCATCCCTCTTGCTGCTAGTTTACCTTTCAATGTAAAGTGTAGATAACGTGCATTTGTGGTCTATACAGTCAATAGAGAAGCCTTAATTTTATACAGAGCCTGTATAATACATGGAAATCAGTATCTCCGTTAATCAAAACTAATTGCGTAGTATAAATGAAACCAAGGCCCTAACAGCTGAACTGCCACATGGGTAGCTGTCCTGTCAGGCACTCCATCATCTAGGACTGTAACACTGAGCTATGTGGACAGATGTAACTGCACACATCTTGCATGTCTGCAGTTATTTCTGAATGTGATTAACAGCACAGAGACAGCAGATGGAAATTTAGTATTACATTTACATTTTATGAGCTAGGTTGAAGCTTTGATAGGGCTACAAGTAATGGGAAAACTAAGTGAGACTTGGATGAGAAACTGGAATAAATGAAACCATATTCCATACACCCGTTTCCTCCCCCATTTCATCTTTGCCCTGAAACCATAAAGACAGAAGACTGTTCTTAACGTTTCTTAACCAAACTTCAAGCTTTTTTACCTTTTGACATGTACTCAGCTGGGCTGGAGTAGAAAAGCAGGTACCACATGCATTGCAGCTGCAATGGGGCCCAGCATGTTGATAGTTCAGGAGACATTCAGCTGAGTTTTGTGTTTTTCAGTGGAACTTTTGGCTCCCGATTTTAAGGAATAAAAGGTGTGTCTTGCACAGTTGTGCTTCCCTTTGCCTCGTGTCTTCCACCATCTATGTGAAGGTGATTGAATAGAAGATTTTTGGGCTGGGTATAACTTACAGACATACTACAGCCCTGACACTAGAAATCTGAAATTTATACAGAGATCCAGAAATACTCTGTTACATGCTTATCATCAAGCAAGGCCACTTTTCCTCATTTTAAAACGGAAAAATGGACACAGAAGTTGTATTTTTATATGTATTTGAAGTTGGTTCAAGCTAAAAATCAGTTTTTCATCACAAATGATTTGCTGGATTAAGAGTTCAATTCTGGCATTCTAGCTTGATAAAGGCACAAAACAATTGAACTTAATTTTAAAGACAACAAACCATTTAAAATTCCCACTCCATAAAATTTAGTAATATTCAGAAAGATTGAAAAAAAATATAGATTGATTCACTATTTTGAGTTCTAGCCCAAATGATTGAATACTTAAATTAAGTCAATGAAAAATTCCTTCATTCCAATGAGGTTTAGACCAGCTCTATTATAACCGCCGGCACCCCCCCCCCCCCCCCCCCCCCCAAATACTATATTAATTCCACACAAATTTTAATCAAGAAGTACTGTGACTTGACATTGAAAGCCGTGTTATAGGACATGATCACTAAAAAAACCAAACCTCTATTATGCTTTTTACCAAGCAGCATAGAGGTAAGAATCTACAGTTTTCATAGCATAAAAAAACTACAAGGGGGGGGGGGGGGGGGGGGCGGGGCGGAGGGAAGAGGTATATGACTCCAAAGCCCCATTGCCTATGAAGGTCTAACCAATGTCTTACTAAGGAAAGGTTATGAAGAATGTGCTTTTACAAAATTATACCCTCTGCTTGCATTTATTTTTTCTGTCCCCCCTTCTACTGCCTTTAAAGAAAGTAAAAATCCAAAGAAAAAAAAACCAAACCCAAAAAACACCAAACCCCAGCAACTGGTTAGCTCTTCTTGCTGGCTCACCATCCCTAGTCTAAATTTCATGATAGGGCTGCTTGGAAATTACCTAGAAAAACAAATTTTCATCAGAAATTACAAAAGCATATAGCCTTTTATGTCTTCTAAGATGAAGCAGGCAGTGTAAAGTACTCAAGACTTCTTTGTTACCTTATGCAGGGTGCTCCTGTGGAGCTCAGACTCCAGAACCTACACTCACTGTAGACTACTCAGCAGGGGAACCCCAGAGCTGTTGTGACTGTTTTCTCACATTCAAGATATCCTAGACTTCTCTAATATTAAGTAACTGGCCACAGGCTTACTTGGTTAGCAGTCCTGAGCTCTCAGCAAAGCTTAGGAAGTTGGACTAAACCTAAAACTCCCGTAAGTTTCCATCCCAAAGCCAGGCAGCTGTTTTCTAGCCATGACTTTCAGACAGGAGCCTTAACTACTTTCTCAGATTAAGTCTATGAGGGAAATTTTTGAAATTTATTTCTGGGCTGGGCTTTAAGTTTGCAGCCTCATCTAAAACATCAAGGTCTTCAAATTGAACTGGTTAAGTAGTTTCAAATCCCATTTATTTCTTCTTCTCTTTCCACAAGCTGTAACATTGTACTTCTTTCTGACACTAAGCTTCCCCTCTTCTGGCAATTTTAAATATTCCATCTTCAGCAACTTTTAATTTTTTCCTCCTCCTTTCCCTCCCTGTAGATTTGCTCCCAATACCGCATTCTGCAGAAACCCCCCCCCCAAAAAAACCAACAAACCCAAACAACCAAAGCAACAAAATGCAAGAAGCTTGGATTAATTTTATTCTCCAGAAAAGACATAAGCTAAAACTAGTACAGATGAGACCAAACTCTAGTTCACCTGACAAACTAGCTCCTTCTCCTAATTCATGCCCACGCTATTCTGTTTGTGTCTCACCATAGAGTCATTATGTGTTGTTTTGTTGCTATTTTGTCGCATCTAAGAAGTATGTACCCATTCCCAAGTGTTTCAAAAAGAGCTGCCAACACGAGTGCTCTGTATGAGGTGGAGGGCTCTTGGGAACATTCAAAAGGGCCTTTGAGGACATTTCATCAGGCAGCTCTGCTAGAAAGCCGACTTGATAAAACTCAGTTTGACAAAAGGGAAAACGTGTAATATTTCAACACTAGCCTATCTAAAGAAAAGACTTTGCTCCAGAATTTTTGTGAAGTGTACATATTAAAACCAATCTTCCCACCCTCAAGATCAGGATATTTTGGGGTTTGTTTTTTTCTTACTACATATTATAGAATTTAGAGGAAACCTATTTCTCCAATACTTTGATTAGAAACCAAAACTGATCTCTAGATAGAGCAATGAATTTCAAACATTCATCTACCTCATGACCTCGCAGGATTTAGTCTCACATAGGTAAGCAATTACAGAAACAACTTATTCCTCTGATGCTCCTGTACTTTCTAGGAATGCCTACGCAGCAACAAAGAGACCTAGATCCTTGTGGTGACATGCCAACAAGTATTCCACATTTTTTCTGTGTATTTTACAATTCTTGTTTCTATTTTACTCTGAAGAATAAGAAAAAGCTTTTTACAATTTGCTGCAAAAACATTAGAGCTATTTATCCTAAATTTGAAAAAATTAACTGTCACTGGTAAAGAGTTATAAATCTGCAATAGTGTCACTCCTCCCCTGATTCTGAAGGTGTACAGATCTACTGTGACTTACAAAATCAAGGGAAAGAAGATCTGAAAAAGTGTCAGTTTGCATTAAAAGCAGATGATCACTCTTAGCAGCACGTATTTCCTTTTAAAGAAGCATTTTCCAGGGCTTGTCATAAGGACCTTTGAAGACTTTATTGTTGTTGATCTTCATTTGGAAACCAGGAGTGTGCACTGCGTTCCCAGATACTTCTGTATTTCTAAAGAAGGCAGCTTGCATTAAATGCATTGTGAAGGGGCAAACGTTAATCTGATTTTACCTAACGTTTCACTCAGGAAATGTCTCTTCTGGTAATTGACAGTGCCAAGCAGATATGGATGACTAATGATGAAGGTCAATTGCTGAACATTCTTCCTTTCTGAAAGATATGCTCATTCCTCATCTGCCATGGACAAAACTAGGACATTTTGTATAGCAGGTAGAATTTTAAGAATTAACTGATTTTTCTTTCTGTAAGGGAGGTTCTTCACATTTGCAATTGCAGACCAAAAACACAGCCACAAACATGTTTTCACAATGTAGCACAGGTAACAAATTAACACTTTATAGCTTACTTTTAAAAGATTTCAGTCTTTGATTATACTGATTTATTTGGAGAAAGCACCTTCTTTACCTCAGTTTATTTTACTTTTCTTGCCAAGTAAAAAGTAAGTTTTATACAGGTATCAAATTACTTTTAAAATTATTCTAGTGAAATTTTTATAACTGTAGGTTCACATAAAATTGCAGTTGTATTTCAGTGAACTCTGAAAAATCATTCTAATTACTTCAGTCAAAGGCTGGTTTGAAAATATAGCTTGTCTACAGTCAAATAAGCAAGTACAGAAAATTTACGTTAGCATTGGTAATTCCAAGTGTCATGGTTTAACCCCAGCCAGCAACTAATCACTACACAGCCGCTAGCTCATTCCTCCTCCAGCAGGATTAGGGGAAGAGAATTGGAAAGGTAGAAGTGAGAAAATTCATAGGTTGAGATAAAAACAGTTTAATAACTGAACTAAAATAGTAATAATAACAACAATAAATTGTAATGAAAACAAAAATAATAAGGAGAAAGAAATAATCCCCAAGACAGCCAAGTGATGCAAATGAAAACTATTGCTCACCACCAACCGATGCCCAGGCAGTCCCTGAGCAGCAGTCCCCCGGCCAACCTTCCCTCTAGTTTTATTGCTGAGCATGACATCATATGGTATGGAATATCTCTTGGGTCAGTCAGGGTCAGCTGTCCTGGCTGTGTCCCCTCCCAGCTCCTTGTACACCCCCAGCCTGCTTGCTGCTGGGGTGGGGTGAGGAGCAGAAAAGCCCTCGGCTCTGTGCAAGTGTGCTCGGCAATAACAAAAGCATCCCTGTGTTACCAAGCTGTTTCTAGCAGAAATCCAAATCAGCCCATACCAGCTACTGTGAAGAAAATTAACACTACCCCAGGCAAAACCAGTACACCAAATAAGTTTGTAAGTGGTACACCAACCCTTGAAAAATAACACTGTCTTTACACCCAGTCACAGACACCCTGAAAAGATACTTAGCCATTCTATTTAATTATAAGCCTCATTTTCTCTGATGGTATGCTCTTCAGAGATACTTAATGGGAAGCTTTTGTTGCAAATTGCAAAGGATGCAAAACACAAAAAAGCAGAGAAGACTACCACTTGCAATCATGCAAGAGATATACACTGTTAAAAATATTTTTTTGAATGAAGAGAAAAATGCCATAACATATATTCTAAAGTAGTCCATTATAGCGGCTAGATACATCGTCTCAAAGATGACGATCTTCCCCACACAAGTTGCAAGATTGACAAGGCACTTTGGGATTCTTAACTGGCATGGACACTGAAACGAGGTGCACACAAGAAGAGCAATCCATAAAAGCCCTGTTACAGGAGACTGCAACATTACTGGGTGCCTAAATTTATTCAGAATCCCAGTGATTCATTTTCCCCAACTTCTATATGTATTTCTTGTTTCCAGTGCACAGAAATAGTACTGACTCTACATGGCTGTGTGCAGATGGTTTTACATGGCTGCGACCCCTATCCTAAATAGGGCCACAGCTCTTTCTTTTCTGCCTCATCCAGTGCATCGAGAAGAAAAAAAAAATAATCAGAGTATTTTTGATCACAGAGCAAACCTATTTTTCACATTTACGAAGTAAAAAAACAGATATTTTTTTTTCATGTTTCGGTAGGCTAGTAATAGATTCTTTTCTTACCATAAAATAAAGTACAAAAGAAAGGACCCATGGATTAACTTGGTCTCAATTCATCATTACACACTGTCCTTTCCTTGGAATGGATTATATTGCTATAAGCTAACCCTCAAGCACATGAAATTATCACAGAACTCTCTCTGTTTTCCATGGCTTGTACTTCTGTGGAACCATTGAAATAGCAACATATTATCCCACAGGAAAGAGGTTGTCGAAGATTAATAAGATAACTCAGAAGAAAGCAGATTTCTAAGTAAAGGCTGCTGTGATTTACCAGTAACCATCTGTTGAGAAGATCAATCATCCTTTATTACTGTGAAATAGAAAAATAATACCTTTTAAGCCTATGTAATACCTTCAAATTTCCTAACAAATAAAATGAAACCACTAACACAAACCAAATTTCCCAAACACTAGATGCAACGAAGAAAAGATTGAGAAGCTTTTGACACTGTCTCCCGTAAGACCCTGGTAGGTAAGCTCAGGCAGTGTGGGTGAGATGAGTGGGCAGCGAGGTGGGTTGGGAACTGGCTGAATGGAGGAGCCCAGAGGGCTGGGACCAGCGGCACAGAGCCTGGCTGGTGGCCTGTAGCTCGCAGGGTTCCCCAGGGTCAGGCTGGCTCCAGCCCTGTTCAACGCCTCCACCCTGGCCGGGACGAGGGGACAGAGGTGCCCTCGGCGGGGTGGTGATGGCACAGAGCCGGGGGGAGCGGCTGGCACCCCAGAGGCTGCGCTGCCGTTGGGCCAGGCCTGGCCAGGCTGGGGAGCTGGCGGGGAGGGACCTCATGGAGCCCAACCCAGGCCAGCGTAGGGTCCTGCCCTGGGGGGGACAGCCCCCGGCACCAGCGCGGGCTGGGGCTGAGCTGTGGGGCAGCTCTGGGGAAGGGACTGGGAGTGCTGGGGGGCAGCAAGGTGCCCGCGGGCCAGCAGTGTGCCCGGGTGGCCAAGGGGCCGGTGGGACCCGGGGGGCATGAGGAGGAGCGTGGCCGGCAGGTCGAGGGAGGGGATCCTCCCTCTGCTCGGCCCTGGGGGGGCCGCGGCTGCAGTGCTGTGGTCGGTGCGGGGCTCCCCAGTTCCAGAGAGGCTGGGAGCTACTGGAGAGGGGCTGGCGGAGGCTGCGAAGATGACGAGGGGACTGGAGCATCTCCCTGATGAGAAAGGCTGAGAGAGCTGGGCCGGTTCAGCCTGGAGAAGAGGAGGCTGAGGGGGGACCTTATCGATGTCTACAGACACCTCAAGGGCGAGTGTCAGGAGGATGGGGCCAGGCTCTTTGCGGTGGTGCCCAGCGACAGGACAAGGGGCCACGGGCCCAAACTGCAGCACAAGAAGTTCTATCTGAACGTGAGGCAGAACTTCTTTCCCTGGAGGGTGGCAGAGCCCTGGCACAGCTGCCCGGAGAGGCTGTGGGGTCTCCTTCCCTGCAGACATTCACATCCCGCCTGGACGTGACTCTGTGTGACCTGCTCTGGGTGACCATGCTTTAGCAGGGGAGGGACCAGATGGGCTCCAGAGGTCCCTTCAACCCTGACCCGTGTGTTCTGTGTGAGACCAGTTATATATTGACCTGCTGTAGTTAATTCCAAAAGTCATACTTTAGACAGTTCACCAAATTTAAAATTATATGCAATAACTATTTAATATAACACATTTACCTTTTTCCATGAATATACTCTTAAATATTCCTTTAACAATGTAGTATCAGTACGATTCATGAGATGTACTTTGGAGTTAAAAAAAATTAATGCATTTTTGACATTTGAAAAATATAATTTTTTCCCTGCACTTTCAGTGATTTGGAAAGAAATCTTAAGTCAATAGGTAACCGCAGGCTAACTCTATAGGTTGATGTTTTAGTCTGGGAGAAGGAAACAAAAGAAAAAGTGAAATTTGAGGTATCCCAACTCTTTTTCATATCTATTTCTGGACTCCCATTGTTTAAATACAGAAAATTCACTTAGAACATTCTAGCTTCCACCTGGATTTTAAGTATAATTTTCCCTTTCATCATCTGCAGGATTTCACAAATCCTGACAAGTCATCCTGTAATTAACAATTGGATCTAGCTTGCCTTGTGCTTTTTTGCTTTGCTGAATTGACAGCTTTTGAACCAGCTCTGCAGGGTAGCTGGGGGCTCCAGGGGAGAGAACATAGACAAAGAAAAAACTAATAGAGTAAGCAAAATTAGTAAAAGAATAAGGTGGGAGAAATATAGGTGTAGTGATAGTAAGAGCATGGGAGAAAGGAAAATAAACTATTCAATCAAATCAGGTGACTAATAGTTTCACTTTGCTTCACAGTAGAGGACAAAGCAGTTCCTGGTGCAGATGTCCATAAAAGAATTTAAAATCAGTGGTAAAACATCCTCTTCCGTAGAACTAAATTCCTTTCATCCCTGAAATAGCTACATTGCTATTTATATCAATGCTTTAAGTAGTAAAGTGCAAGTTTGAAAGAAGCAGCTTGGTGCATATTTTGATGAGGTAGGAATGAGAAAAATTGAATGCCATGAACTACAGCAGCTAATTTCAATTTCAACCAGATCCTAGCTCTCACTAAAATACAAAGTGAGAAAATAATTCAGTGCTGCTGTGACACAATGAGATTGAGGTTGAGAATGTTAAAATGGCTGAAGTACCCTAGCAATGAAATTTGTAATTCAATCTAAAGAAAGATTTTTTTTTTTTTGGAAAAAGCACCTTTTTCTTTGCGAAAAGGTAGAAAAAACATCTCAGAGGGAAAAAAGTTTCATTGATAAACCCTCAAACCCAAGCAAGAAAGAAAGGAGATAACAATGCTCCCTTTATTCAGCATTTCACTCTTTATGGTAACCTGCCACACACCACTGAATTGGTTTTCAGTCCCTGCCTTCTATGAGGGGAATTTTAATTGGTGCCGGAGGCTAGTGTGCTGCCTGGAACAAGACACCACAAAATAACTCATTTCAGTCTTTCCTCTTGATACCACCTTATTAGATAGAAATAGTTGAATATTTGTTGGAGAAAGAATTAGCATTCAGATACTAAATATTTGAAGAAAGTGTGTATGTTTACACGTGCTTTCTAGGGTATAAATATTGGTGTACTTAATACAAAGCAAAGCAAGGGGGGTTACTGGTGGTGCTCACCCAGACACCTGAGGTGTGGTACAGGGGCCTAATCTGAGGCAAGAGAACAACAAACCATCTCCCGCTCTCACTGAAGTTCACAGGTCTGTGCTCACAAGCAAATATTCTGTTTGCATTTACATTGTCTGTATTCACAGCATCCATTTATCAGAAGTTTTTAAAACAAAGCCTTCACAGTAAAGCTGTAACATTTTTCTTTTTAAAGATACTGAATTTTCAAAAAAAGTTCTTGCCTATTTTATTAAGATTCCACCTACTTTCAAGTATTTCAGCAACACTGCTCATATAAAATAAGATTTAACATCTGAAACAGACATTTCTTTCATTTGCAAAAATTTTTGAAACCACAGAAACCATAACATTTGGTGAAAGCAAACTGATAAGTAATTTTGAATAGCAAATTTATTAAAAACACATTCCCCGTAGCTGTCCTTAATCTATACTAATAACTCACTTTAATGTTCCTCGCTTCAATACCAATGACCATTGAATTATTAAAGCTAGAAGATGGACAGTAAGTACATGTCAGCACATGCTTCATTCAAGATGCTGTGAAAGCAATGTGCAAAGATCTAACAGTATCAACATTACTAAGGCATCCACACAGCTCTTTCAGTGAAGTTACATGTGTGCTCTTGTTTTGTGGTCTGTGTTTAGATTCAGTGGACAGTCTCGTTGACGTGACTTCTGTGATTGGTACTTTAGATACAGTTAAGAATTTTTAAATGAACAGTAGAAAGATAGTAAGGAGTACAATAAGGGAAACTTCATATGTAAGACAAAATGTTGATGCCATTCAGGGTAGTGTCTGAAACTTTTTTGACCTTATTTGTTAAGCATCTATCCAGTTCTGTTATCATTATAATGTACCAACAACTTAAATTTATCTCTGTCAGATTTTAAATAGCATCTGGAATGCAATTATATGTCTCATGATATGTTACCAGCAAGAAGGGAATTCATCTGATATTCTTAACTTGTCCTTTTGGGATATTACAAAGACAGGGTGTTACAACAACAACAACAACAAAAAGTGCCTCACTATTTTTAAACTAAACCACCAAAATTAGAAATTCTTATGTTAAAGTTCAAGAGATTAACACAGATCACCGTTAATACATAACCATTATACAAGTACATAATCAATAATATTATATTGTATAGCCCCAACTCTAAATAAAATGGTTATTTAAGAATGTGTATTATATTCTGCTTATGCCAGGCAATTCTTTGTATAAGCAAAGCCATGGAAAGGACAACGACAACCTACTTAGCTTCAAAAAACTCAGTGGACCAGCATACTCTCAGCGATCTTTTAAGAGAAAAATGGAAGGGTATCAACTAAAATCAGTGTTTCCAAAACCCAGCATATAATAAATGACTCTCTTGGCTTTGATTTGGATTTTTTTTAAAAAAATTTCCTTCCCCCACCTCTGACAATTAAAGGAAATCTTCCTATGATACAGATCACAAACAATATTATCCTGGCTGCTGTCTTTGAATCCTAGCCACACAGACTGAACCCAGACTGAAAAAGCCTTCAGATGATGAAAGAAAAAAAAAAAGGAACAGAACACATCAGCGGGTCAAAAGATCAAAAGAGGGTCCAATGGGACAGGATATGACAAAGATGCACACAATGTTTAGTTAACAATAAGACAACGAGTAACTATACAAGAATGAACACTGGCTCAAAAAACCCTAGCTGGTGAAAAAGCTGTACCATGACACAGCTTGTGTCATGGAGCTCAGACTGAAAAATGAAAGTTTTTTGCCTGAACTCTAATCCCACTTGGTGACAGTACCAGCAAAACCTTCTCTTCTAATCACTGGTGGTGGTTTCAGTTTTGCAGAAACTTTGAGGAGGCAACTGAAGATCCAGCACAAGCTAAGGAAGAAGCTTTGGTGACACATCTCACTATAGCATGTACAAAACCTCAGACAGAATCGCTGAAGTTAACCTTGTTAATGAAGTGTGCTGCATGGTTCACAAACAATGCAAGAGACTCAAGGGCACAGACCTAAAGTCCAATAGTCTTGAAGCTCAGTGTGGAGTAACTTACCCACCTTCCAGATAAGCATGACTGTATTACCTAAGACATCCTCTACAATACTGATGGTTTCCACTGCCAGTATACCAGAGCCCTTAACTTGCCTCTGTAATCACATATTTAAATAAAGGATAAGTACACATCTGCTGTAATAATACATACAGTGTGTGTCATACCAGAAAGATTAGATTTGCTGTTTGAACCTTCCATAGCCTGGTTTTCAAACCATGGAAAATATGTTTCAACAGTATGATTAGCTCTCTACCTGTGTCTGTGGCTGAGAAAGGAGAAAAAGGACTTTTTCCCTTCTACATACCATAGTACCTTAAAGAGAAATACAATTGAGGGAGTCTCAGACAGAGAACTGAAGAGGAAGAATGATTCTGTAGGGTGCTGGATTACTTAAACAGTTATATTAACAATGCTAAGCTGACAAACCTACACTAGTAGTTGCATCAGGTATTACATTAACTAATTATCTGTTTAAGCAAGAGCCCAGCTCCTGTAGAAAACAACCTAAAGATTCCACAAACACCTAGTATTCAGCCAAATTACATCAATTCCCCTTGTGGTAAAGACAATGCTTTTAGCCAGTATTACTGAATGCAATGCTGGAAGCTTTGTAAGTCTTTTCTGCCCCTTCTTATCCTTCACACTAATTAATCTCAGTGGGATTTTGTAAAATATTGAGAACAGTTACTGTAACATAGCATTCAACTACCAGACATTTCTAAACTGGTATGAGTTACTTCCCCAGCTGCTACAATTTCAGAAATCCCAACCTCATTAAGAAACCTTTAATGCAAACCGATGACATCAGGATGTCACACCACAGCAGCCAAGCCTCTTTAGAAGCACTGGGCAGCTCTACATAATGTGTGGAGGGGAAATTGCTTTGGGTTCTTTCTGTCGTCTGCTTTCGAGCAGGTGGGTCAACGTTTCTTCTTAAAGCAGGGCTAGTGAAAAAGGGATAGAATATTACACTTTACTACTGCATGACTGCAGAATAAAAGAGGAAGAAAGTTATGCAGTTATGCTTAACTTCAGGAAAGGACAACTATTGTAGATTAGGAGGAAAGATATGGGCATGATTTATTGTGGGATTTTTGTCTTCATTCCCATCCCCCATTAAATCAACGTTGTTAGTCTTAATTCTAGGTCTTGCAGGATACAATTTTTATAAACATGAGAAAACTGCTATAAGCAATTATACATAACTTTCAGGAGTGATGATGATGATGGATGTGCACATAATGGCAGTGGGGTTTTGTTTTAACTGACAATTTTCAATTTTTATTTATTTTTTTTTTTAATTTTCTGATAATTACTTTCATTAGAGCTATTAGCTAATTTCAGGAAATTTCTCATGACCACACCTAGGGAAAGCACTGGTTAGGCAATCATTTTCCATTGTTTGCATCATACGGCAAACAGCATCAATACATGAGCCTAAATACATAATCTTAATATTTATACAAGAAAAAACATTACATTCCCTTTAGCTGTTTTAGAGCTCACTAAATCAAATGTGTATCTTTTGATTGAAATAACTATTACTAAATAAAGAGATTTTTTTATGCAGCATTTTTGTTTATTCAGAACAGATGTTGGATTGTGTTCAGCCCCATAAAACACAGTCATCGCACCTACAGCAGTTAAAAAAATGGGGAAAAAAATCTCAAAGAAGTTGGTGCAAAAAGACCATAAACACAGGGGATAGATCTTGATGAACTGCATAAAATCACTTTTCCCAGTCTTCTCACCTTCCATGTTGACCTTGGAGAACACTGTGTAGATGCAAATCATACATAAAGATAAATCCAGAGAGAGGGAGTCTCAGGAGCCAGTAAATAACAGTGTAACCGTGGCCAGAAAAGCAGACTACAGTGGAATTCTCTGGCATCATCTCAGTTTTACTAGCATTTTAAACTGAAGTTTAAATTATCAGTTTAGAGATGCAGTTGTGGCTATAATAAAGGCCTGATACAGGTGTATCAACCTCAGTATCTCTGCATGGATTAAGAAATAAATATTGGCCGAAACCTGAATCTAATATCTGTGGACAAAACTGCAGTCAGTTTTACACAATGAAACAAGAACTCTTCCAGCAGGTTTAAATAAGAGGTCAAAACAGACACCACTTATAAACCTTAACAGTATATGACATAATCTTGATTTCCTTTCAGGCCAGAGTGGCTGTTTCAGTCACTGACAGATTATTTTAGTTTGTTGGTAAACATTTAAGTAATACCTACTATTTACTTACATTTGTAACTGTACTATAGTTCTTTGGAATACAAAATTTTGATAGAGACAAATATATATATTTAAATCAGTGCTGGCAAAATAATGCAAGATTGAGCTTTAGAATCACTTTAAAAGCACTTCACCACCTCTGCCTAGGTAGCCTGGCCAGTGCCATCCAGCAGAATTGATGGCACCTATCCAAAACCTAAGCAACAATTCCATTTCTTCCATGAAACCAAAATGGTGAATTCCAGAACTTAAAATAGGAATTATCTGTGAAGCTCAGGATTTATGTTAAGTGTCTTCTCTGTCCTTTAGTTATTGTGGGATTTGCAGTTGATCAGAAGAGTAAGCTGGTCTTCACTTACAAGGACTTTGTATTTAAACACCAGCCTTCAGCTTTTTGTACTGCAATTTACTAGTAACGTAAGCCTGGTAAAAAGATAGCAATGCTTTTCAGCAGCGTTTCCCACTGGTTACAGACTGAAATCTCTTAAAAAACAAGAGCAAAGAAACAAATACTAACCAGTTAAAGCCCTTGATCTCCACCCCCCCACACCCCTTCCACAGCTAGATCCATATCAATATAATATAAGCCTACTATACTTTTGCATTTTTGTTTATACAGAATCCGAGTCTTTTCTGACTCAGGTTTGTAGCTGCAATGAGAAAATGCTTCTATTATAGCTCTTTACAGTACGACGAAGATCCCCTCCTGTGTTTCATATCACAATTCTCTTATGCTATACGGAGCTCTCAGTGCCTTATCTACTTAAATTATAATGTCACAATCCAATTTTATTAAGTCCTGTGATTGTATTAGTGTCATGTTTAAATTAGCATCTGCTTGTAGTTACCCCAGACTGAAATTACCAAGTGACAGCAATAGTTTTGCTTTCTTCATGAGAGAAAAAAAGAATGGCTGGTTGGGCTGTTTTGCCATTACAGAGTACAGAACTTTGTTACTTTTCTATGCTTCAAACTTCACCTCCATGTTACTATGGACAAGATAAAACATTTAAAAACATACATATTATAAAGGCATAGTTCTCTGTCTTGACAGCCCTACTATTCCAAGTGATACAACATGCATAAAATCACACCCAAATGGAAATTTACAAGCTCTACTGTGAAAGAAGCTCTGAACCCAAACCCAGTCCTGTGTCCTTGAGCTTTAAGTATCTCAACCAGATTGAAAATAGAAAAAGCAGCATCTGTTTGGGTATTCATTTATCCCATCTTTCTTCTGTGTTTAATAGGAAGGAAATTGTGAGATGACTTCTTGAACCAGGGTCTGAAACTGTGTATGTATGTGAAACTGTGAAATGTATTTTCACATTGTTTTTTTCTGCATGACAGTTAGGAGCATATATGACATTTTTGTATCACATGAGATTGACATTTGAAAAAAAAAAAAGATACAGATATCTAAGTTTTAAAATAAGCCAACAGTGTCCAATATGTGTGAGAAGTAAATAAAATATTTCTTGAATGTCATACCAGCATTAGCTCAAAGGAAATAACTCAAAGGCTAATTGTTTAAAACTTATGTTAATAGTAGTGAAATTTTGGTTTAAGATTTAGAATATAACACATTGTGGCAAGTTTGACAGGAACCCTACTTCTACTAGACTAATTTCTGAATGTAATGAATTTTTCCATTAGCATTCCAAGGCTTCACTAACACAGTATAATTTACTGACTTGCTTCTGCGAGAGGAAAGGATCTACTACTATCCTCTGCAAAACCTTCTTCATTTTAATTTTAAAGACTGATTAGGTTTCTGGGAAGATTACTTCCAAGGTTGGGTTTTACCCCCTCTCATTATTCTACCTGCCTTTATCACTTAAATCCTGTGGACGATGAAAGGTCATTTTATTCACAAATGGCAAAGCTGAGGGATGCATGACAAGTCAATGACAACTTTCTTAACAGTGCTTTGTAATATTTAACATAGTATGTAAGCATATTAATGTAAGTCTTAAGTAAAAAACCATGACTGATTTCTAAATAGCCAATAAAGCCAAATCCCCATTTCCTGATTAAAACCCTTCCCTTGAATCACTTCTGTGATATTTTGACTAGTACTGTGATGCTTTTTCAGATTTTCATATATCACAATCTTTGAAAAACAGTATGTTCAGCCGTCTGGTTTAGGACAGACCAACATGGGCAATGTTGTTGTTAGGTGTCTGCTGTGGGCTGATTAGAAAGAAGATGCAGACGAGGCTTTCAGGCGAGTGGAATAAACCTCCCATCTTCAGGCCCTGGTCCTCAAGGGGGACCTTAACCACCTGAATACCTGCTGGAAGGACAACAGAGCAGGGCACAAGCATTCCCTGGAGGGCTCAATAACATCTTCCTGATACAAGCAATAGGGGAGCCGATTAGTACATATGCTCAATGAGCCCAGTACTGGATGGGAAACAATAAAGAAGATAGAACCAGACTAAACTTGGTGTGAAAGGACAAGAGTCAATGGACGTAGCTGCAATAACTGAAATTCCCTCTGATCGTAAAACAAACAGAAAAACCCTGTTCATTGCAAGGGTGGTCAAACGTTAGACCAGATTGCCAGTTCCCTTCCTTGGAGTTATTCAGAACCTGACTGGACACAGCCCTGATCAACCTGCTCTAGATGACCCTCTTCAAGCAGGGGTTTGAATTAGATAATCTCCAGAGACCACTTCCAACCTCAGTGATTCCGTGGTCAATCCAATTGCTTTTCTTCTGGTTGATTTGATAGACAGTTATCTTTCAATGATTAGAGTAAATGTGTAATTATGAGCCAAGGGAATATATTCCCCAGACCTAGTGTTTCCGCTATAGATATTAATTATATAATTATGTATACTGTACAAACTTAGTGATTCCCATAACAATTTACCATGAATGTACTTTACTTACTAATTTTCCTCTTAATCTCAGTAATGGTTAACACTGAGCAATGCATAGAATAAAAGAGCAATGGTTTTATTTATTCATACAGAGCTCTTTATAACAAGAGCAGCTGCGGAAACTTGAGAAGCTTTCAACTAATAGACACAGGCTGCCTACAGACATCTCATTCCTCCAGACATGCTACGACATCACTTGCTATTGCACCATGCTAGTAACAGACCTTACTCTTGGCCTCATTACTCTCTCAAAATAGATTGCTAGAAGTAGATTTACTTTTAATATACGTATGTATTATTCCTGATTTGTCAGTCCCCAGCACCAATGATTATGACCTGATCACCTGAAAGGGCCTTAAGAGCATGACAGACTAAAGGATGAATTCAGGTGCCACAAAAATTCCTACAAAAGCAAACTTAATTGCACCCCGACCCATTTACATCAATAGATAAAATATGTAGCCATAATAAATGTGTCCAAGCATTGAACATGACTGGAATCCAAGAGGATATTTTACTTAAGAGAGTTTAATTCATGAGCTTCATAAAGCTTTAGAGCCTGCGGAAGGGCCACAACTAATCTTCAACTACACAAAAAAGGCCCAAGATGAACATAATTTTTTTTTTTTTAAACTCATGCAGCCATTGAGAACCTGCATATTATGACTGCTCTTTGCAGTACTTTTTAATTAGTTCTTTGATCTGTTCTCAATCACCCAGGGCTGCAGAAACCCACAAATTCAGGGACAGATTCAGCAGACTTTCACTAATTCAGTTAGTGCATGATCAACATGCAGTTAGTGCATAGATCAACAGTATGATCACTGAAGTCTATAATTGTCTAAATTTGCATGTAAGTATGCATGTGGATTTCCCCCCCCCAATAGTTAAGGTTAGATGCTTTAGGGGTATCCTCCAATTTTCCTGTAAAAATAAGAGATAAAATAATCTATTCTATACCTTGCAAGTAAAAGCTGCATTCTGAAATGCCAACTTCCAGGCAGAAGCTTTTGTCAGCCATTGAGAAACAGTAGATAACTCATGACTGAAGGAAAATACATGAATATGTGTAAATCTTCCCTGAAACAAGTTATTGCACAATTCCAAAAGAGTTGAAAGATGGAACCTGATTCCCACCCAATAAATGAAAATGCACAGATGCATCTCCCCCAAAACATAAAGACAGCTCCTACAATATTTAACTTTCCTGATGCTTTTCTGTCTCCTATTGAAATATATAAAGTTCAATGAAAGTTTACAAGAACTTCCAGAAGGGAAGATTCAATGCTAAAGAGAAAAAATGCTGGCCTTGGAATTCAATGTGAGCTTTGTCACCAGACTCAGGATTTAAATTTATTTTCACAAATATATTAATTTCTAGTCACGGAATTCAAACCCTTGTTCTTTAACAAATACAGAAAACAAGTTTTACAGACAAAAGCAAACCGTTAATTAGTGGACAGATTTGAATATCTTTTAATAAGTGGAATGAAGGAACAGTCAGTCTATCAGCATTGATGGACTGAGGGTTATCTACATTTCAAATGAAGCCATGTGAAAATGAGCCTAAGACACAGACATTTTTTTTCCCAGAGGCACAACGAGCAGTTAAACACTTGTGTCTGGCTTTCCTATTAGCAAACTGATTCTGAAAATCCAGTGGGGGATTCATGACCTTGGTGATCACATCCAGTCACTAGCAGAACAGAAGGTGAATGCAAAGCTAACTCAGTTCGCACTACACTTGCTTTAATTCACTTCAGCAGGTGGTAGACAGGTTGGCTGGCAAAAGAAAGGAACCTGGAAATTGTATTCTATCTTACGGAAAACACAGCTGTGATGGAGCACAGCATGCTACAACAGTGCCAATACAGACTGACAGCAGATCACTATTACTCCTCCTTCCACATAATGAGGAGGAAGAAAAGACAGACAGGGCTCAGTGTTTACCCAAAAAGATATCAAAAATTATGCATCTTCTTTTCCTAATAGCTGCTCCTGAAGTCACAATTAAGTTGTAAGGGAAAAGATTTCACCTGTCATGACAAATATTATTCAATTTTTTTTAATTTAAAGATTTTGGAATAATTCTCTTAACATCTTTAGATATTTTTTTTCCAAATGCCTGCTTATAGCTCTTTGAAAACAGAAAATAAAATAAGCATTCTGAAGGGCAGTATGTGTAATTTTTACATTTCTAGTTATGCCCATCTAAAGTTTAAACACTAATTACATTTTCTGGCAGATTTTTCTTCGAACATTGAACATTACAAGGTGAACATTTTCATGCAACTTTTTTAATATAGCTTATTCTTAAATATGAATTATTTTTGCATTTAGGCACAGCAGTTGGATAAATAATGCAGCACAGTTCTATGGAGGAATTTCTATAGATTTTTTCCTAACTGACTCTGAATATGTCTTCTGTAAGAGTTTGTTTGTTTGACAGTGCAATTAAACAGAAATGCCAGTATATTGCCATGGATCAGCTCTCCCATCACAGAGCCAAAAAACAAATCAACCAACTACTGTCTGGTAACAGTATTTCAGGAAAAGAGGTGCACATTTACTGTTAATGAGAACAATGCTATATTCATCAGCTGAATCATACCGCTACACCGAATGAAAACACGTCCACCTTATCATATCTACAGGTTACAGGAAGACCAACTCAGTCAATAGTGGTGCACTAACTAAAAAAATAGAAGTTATAAAGTCCATAATTAATTTTTTGTTCCTCACTATAAATCTTCTAGTTTTGAATAATAAAATACTGAACTCCTATCAAATAGAACCCTATTTTGTGGAACCAAGAACTTCAGAGAAGCATAGAGTGATGACAAGAATCATAAGTTGAAGATGCAAAATCTCCACAAGCAACTCAAACATTCTTCCAACTTATCCAATCTTTCCCAGTTTCAAAAGCTATTTAATGTAATTTTGCAGTCCAAAGTATTTGTCCAAAATATCCTATAGGCAAAAATATGCTGTATAATATTTCTTCTACATGTAATCTTCCCAGGCCAAAAAGGCATCACACCATTTATACTATTCTCCTGAGTCCCCTCACGCCGTCTTCACCAATATAAAACAAATTAAAAAAGCTGCCTCAAAACCTATACTTATTCCACTGAAGTAACAAAAAGTCTTTACATTCTTTTGGGTGTTTTTTCATTATAACCACTGTTGGGGATAATCTTTGTCCTACAAATTTATGGGCACATTAGTTATAATAATTCTATTTTTTATCTTATCACTGCAGGAACAGCATTATAAGCTGTTCCAATCATCAGATTTCATTAAAAGTGTTATGCTTTTAACACATCTTATTTGCCTACAAATAATTTTTAGCAAGATGACCACAGGCTCCTTTTTAATCAGATTATTAACATCTAATGCATGTTAGGACTCATGACCTGCATGTTTGCTTTGAAGTGAAATTATGACATGAATATTTGTGAAGAACACCACGCTGACGTCAGTGGGGAGTGCTTAAACATGACTGACATAACATTGTGTCAGTCATAGCTTTATCTTAGTTTCCCTTTTGTGCAAGGAATTTAAAGACCCCAGACAGGTGCTGCTTGTTCTTCTGGAGATAATACTTTCCAAAGCTGAAAGCAAAATGTCTCCATCCATCCTACCTGTGCAAGCATCACCCTCTCTGGGCTAGATATCAGTAATAGTACCCTAAAAAAGTCCTTTCTTTTATTTCAGTCAAAATGAACCAGGAGCAAAGACCTGCTGTTTATAGACTCTAAACTAGCTTCTTTTGCCTGAAGTAAATAGTTACATGAACAGTTCAAGCTGGCAGATCCGAGTTAGTGATCTCATACAGGGGACTAGGTGTTAAAAGTGGAGCAAGTCCTGCTCTCTCACTATCTCAGTCATCAGTAGAGTATATATGTCCACAGGGCAAGTAGATTTTGCCTACAAAATAAGTATGCAGGCAAGCAAAATGCTATGACAAATTTATGCAGCAGCATGCAACTCCAGAGGGACAGCAGCCGTCAATGTATTCTCAAGATGGCAAAACATTTACATGCTGGTATGCATTAAAGGTATTAAATATTTCCAGGAAATGGAAGCTGACTTCTAAGCTCATAGGATGAAATTGTCAAACCTACTGATAAAACATTTCAGTCCTTTCGGAGGAAGAAAGTCTGGCTGTAAAATTACAGATGGTTAAGTCTAAACCTATTTAAATTCAAATGCATTTTGCAAATATTGACTGCATCTCTTTTTCATGGGCAGTCATAGTTTCTACCGATTGATTTTGCATTCAAAGTGTACACATGAAGGTAATTTTTGCTGAAAACTGTCTTCATGTAAAACACTGTATAAAATATGGAATGTATATTCATATATAATATAAACTTCGTAAAGGTTTATTAAGTTAGGCATAAGCCATTCTGTAAGAGTATTTGACACCCTAGCTTTTTTCTCCCTGAAATAGTGCTACAGCATTAGCTAAATAGAACATTCCAGATGAAAAACTGAGGTCCAAAATTAAATTCAGTCATCAGCCAAATGCATTTTCACTAATATTGTCTTCCAAATATTCAACATGCATTGACTGCTTCAGTTGTAAAAATTAAAAAGTTTAAGTTAAAGTTACAACTATTTGTAAACAGTAATTGTGGACCTTCCAAACCAAACTGATTTTAATACAAGTGAACTATTTGGCCATTCTAATCCTAATTTTGCTAGACAAGTACAACATATCGTCACAAAACATGACATCAGTAAACTTATGACCACAGAAAAATAGCTTAATACATTAAGGCAATTGAAAACAATTCCATTAGAACTTCAAATAATATTTTAAGTGCAAATCTGAGCCTGCATACATGATAACTAAAGTACGGGTGATGGACTATGCATCACTAATAATTTCCTCAAGGTTTTTTTTTCTTTCCATATATGTCCACGCTGATTAAATTAGATTTTGGTGAAATTACTGTACTGGAACAATAAATACCAGGAATGTAAGTGCACCAAATGTCATTCTGATTAGTCACATTTATAAAAGCCAAGTTTTCTATGAAGTTACTGCAAAAGTTAAAAGCTATCAAGGAAAGGCAATGGAAAAATATTTATTTTCCTATGGAATGCATTTAATGCTTGTATTTTAAAAAAGACCTTTAGTATTACATCTACATATAGCTACATTTAAGAAAATAAACTCGTTCCTCAGAGGTACATTTCTACCGTATTAGCAGAGGCTACTATCCTGATTAATATTACATGAACATTCCTATTATCAGCTGAAGCTGACTAAAAAATAAATGCCATCAACCCTGTTTTCAAGCTCAGTGTGCTTCCCTTGTCTTCCTATAATCACCTTTTCTGTAGTCAAAATATTTCAGAGTTTATCATTTGCAGAATCCATACGGAAGCAGAGCAATGTGTGCAAATAAAGATACTCGCCAATGCTTTCACTTGGTGGACAGCTCTAAGTAACTGCACGCAGTCAGGACCTTTGAGAACGATTGCCTGACCTCTCCAGCTTCCATAGTTGCTTTGCATGAAGCTGTACAAAGATGTTTGCTTGGGCTCGACCCCTGTGCGTGGGGGAGAGGCCCAGTATCCCCTCCGATGGGTAATAGGACCGAGTTTTGCTACAACACTGTAGCCCACTTTGTGCATACTTTTGCCTTGCTGTGTCATTCTGATCGATGCTCAGTATACTGATACCTTTCTCTTCCTCCAATTTTATTAAATCTTAGGTGATGGATTCTACTGATGAATGATTCCTGTATTTATTTGAAAACTAACTTCTTATTCACTCGGAGCTCAGTTCAAGTTGCAAAATGTTTTTTCAAAGACATTCCATAGATTGCAGAAAGTCACTCATAGAAGCAAAATCTAAATAATCTTTTGGCTTATCCTTAGGCAAGTGAATTAAGTCTAACAAAAGCCCATGCAAAAGTACAGCTATTTGCACTTCCGATGCAAAAGTGTTTTCTACAGACTAATCTACAACACTTATGTGAATTAGAACTTCTATTAATTCATTTAAACTCATTTATCATTTATATCTAAGATTTATTTTTGCATGGTTCCCAGAAATGGGAGAAAATGGGATAATCAGTCTTGAGGCAATGGTGATGAAGTTAATATCATTAATATTTTACACATAGAATATATTTCTTATTAGCTTTTTATTCTGCAATGATACAAAATATTTAATTTCGACTTCACTTCTCAGTTTTATTGCATACCAATGCCCTAAAATGTCATCATTGCAGTGAAAAAACGATTTTGTACAGAGAAGAAAAATGTAGCAACACACCTTGTCAAAGGAACCTTGTTCCTTAAATTTGTAAGCACTGAAAGAACATATCCTTGCAGGCTTTATGTAGCAATATGCCAGGCATTTTATGCATAGCAGATAAAAACCAGTCAGGTGTTCTATTTCACAATCTTTGATAGTTTTTTTTTTTTTAAATTAGGCCTAAGCCCTTCTACCAGAAATGAGTCCATTTTCTACTGCCTTTGGTAGTATCAGTTTTGGATATGTCAAGCAGCTGCAGGATTTTCTGACAGTGACTGATGGAAGTGCTGAGCACCTCCGAGAGTCAGACTATGTACCTATTACTTTTCTGTTGTTTTTCTTACTGTAAAATGTTTTTATGGCTTTCATCTTTGCACAGCTCATCTCTTCATAGTTTAACGATGCATTTCCTGTATTTCTCGTGTGAGTTAGTGTGCAACAGAGTCATCTATCCCCATTCTGTCTTCAAACCTCCACTTGACTAGAGGTTCTTCACTATAGATTTCTCTACATACTTACAAAAATACTACTGCAGCTTCTATAGAAAATACTTTGCTTAGATCTATAAATAGCAGCAGCTGAACTAGAGGCAGTTAAACACAACCTGGTCCAACCAACTGAAAATGCCAGACAGTTCTTCAACTAACTGCTAGAAACTTGCCCCCTGTGAGCTCAGGTCCCAGGACTGCCTCCCTCCACAGGTGTAGAGTAACCGTGAGCTCCCCAAAGGTGTAGAGTAACTGGGAGCTGCACCAACTCCACCGCTCCAAACAACTTAAGCTTTGTTGGTACTGCACCCCCTGGCCAAACAAAATTCACTAAATTCCTGTTTCACGTTTCCCAGGCAGCTTTGAGAGGCTAAATACTTGCTGTAATTAAAGATATGAGAACTGGGGCAATGCTGATGTGAAGAGACAGACAGGAGCGAGCAGGCACAAGCAGCCAGAGATAAAGGTTAATCAAAACCATAGGATGTAACTGTTCTCAGTTCATGATCAAACAGCTCCTGCACTTGCTGCGAAAACTGCAGGGTTTGCCTAGAAGCTAAGCTCCTGCCCTGAAACTGTTGAAGATGTTTATCCATAGTCCCTCTATTCTTCCCCCAGTAGAACTGCAGCAACCAATATTAGTCCATTCCAGTATAAAGCAGCAAGTTATGCAAGTGCTAAAAGAGCTCCGCCTTTGAGTGTTTCCTACAATGAAATTATGTACCTCAGCCATTATGAAGACACGTAGAGAAATCAAACTTCTCTGTGTGCCAAGGACCTCATTATTTAGAGAAAAAAGGAGGAAGCATTATAAACCCGCAGAAGTAGTTTTTAAGATTGGGGAATCATACAGGTGAAGACTGGAATGGATTTATTATGACATGAAACAAGCCACTTTAAACAGGCACATTCCAATCACATGTCCTGAAAATATCAAACTGAATGCAAGCGAGAAGTGAGAAAATGACAGCAGCATTTTCAGAGTTTAAATCCAATTTTTCCACATGAAGTGAAACTAAACTAGGAATAAAATGAAGTCATGGTTGAAAGAGGTCATTTGTAAAGCAACATTACAGCTGGCGCATTTAGAGCGTTTTGTTTCTATTAAAAAACTAAAATATGCAAAATTGTTAAGGAACAAGTTCAATAGATCTGAATACATCTGAAATAATATTTTTATTAACATTTTGACAATAGATGTTGCAACATAAAATAATTATGACAGACGCAGGTACTTTCCTGAGTCTCTGTACTTGCTCCAAGCCTTTGTTATTAACATCTGCAACATGATATTGCTGCAGTGCTGAAACTGTAAGGTTTAAAAATAATGCAAAGATTGTGATTTCAGAGCAAGCTTTCAGCCAGGATGAGGATGACAGTTTGATTACACAAAACTTTCTAGTGTAATGGGAATGAGTCCAGTCTGACGACAGTTACAGACTGTCTATGCAGACTATGTGTATATATATATATCTATATAAAATAAAAGCACTATTATAGCCTCAGACAAATTTTTCCTGACCTATTTAGGCTAGTTTGAGAGTTGCTATGCTAGCAGCGAGGGACAGAACAGCTGCATCAGAAAAGCTGTTTTATGAAAACAACTGAGAAGATGTTAGGTAACATTAAAAAAAAAAAATCAATAAAATGCTTCTTAGTACATTGGTTAAGTTAATCATCAAGCCAATTATATGAATATCAATTAACAAACCACAACAGATATCCTACAAACAAAACCTACTTATATTAACTTAACCTTTAGAGTAGTTGAAGAAAATAACACATTGTAAGGTGCTTTGAAACGTGGTGATATACTTTACAAAAAGTTCCTTGATATGTCACTTGGTTTAAAATTATCAGAATGCTTATTGAAGCTAGGAAGCAGAAGTTTAAAGTTACCCAGAAGACTGCCCTAATGCTATAGAAGAAATATGTATGCAGTAGGATGTTTCCTTCACCCATAACTTCAGAAAAAAACCCTACACTTTTCTTAGCCTATTTCTGCATTTGAAGAAATTACTAGCTCCACACTTATTTAGGATGAAAAGCTTGAGTAACTGATAAGAATCACATTCACTTCATATTCTTGACTTTTCAGTATTTTAAGCATGTGGCAAACTAATTATGTCATTAAAGCTCATGGAATAATCAATATTATGGTGATAAAGCAGCAGAGCACATAAACCAGCCAAATCATGTGTTTTTAGAAATCATTTGATAATGAAGGTGAAACTTCTAAAATATTAACAGGTCCTCTGAAGCTGAACAGGAGGCTATATGATAGAACATAGAACCCAAAGAGATTAAACTAACAGTTTTTTTACTAAATAACATGAGCTATCCAAATCTGTTAAGTCTGACGGTTGCAGAAAAAAAAATAAAAATCAGTACCTAGGAAATGGCCTAGGATCTGAGAAGGAAGGACAAAATTAGGACAGGAAAAGGAGAGAGAAAAAAACACATGAAGTGTCTTCCACTCAATGTAAAGTACTTCCTTATACTATTTTTGGAAGGGGCAAAGATTAGAAGATTAACATCACATCAAAGCGAGTAATTATGTATTCTACATCTAGACAAACTGCCTGATCTTAACAGCACTTGTGCTGATTAACTTGTATCTATAATTGAAATTGAGTGTTAGTATTCTTCAGTCAGTATCAATAAAATAGGTAAGGGAAAACTGCAGGCAATTGAGTTAATTAATCCTAGAATCAGATATGATCATAGGCAATCCAAGCTGAATAACTTTTCAGTTCTATTTTATACTAGTTCTTATGTAAGTAAATGGAGAAGTAATAGACATGAATTAAACATTTTCATTTCACAGTACTAACCATTCACCCATCACCCATGAAGCTCATACCTCATCCCATGGGCTTCAATTGCAGCAGTGCCTGCTTAATAAACGAGTGCTAATTATTCAAAATTATGAAGAAATGTAGCACTCAGCATGTACACCCCCCCTTTCACGTATACTCAGACTGTATAACAAGTCTGCCATTAAAAGAAGAGAGCAATTACAACACAAGGAAACTGAACACAGAGAAACAATAGTGCTAGTAGCTGTATCTGTAGGACTGATTACAGTGATTTTTGTTTAAAGAAATACAGTATCAGAGCTGGAAAAATAGCCTTAGAAGTTATGGGGGTTTTTTTTTGGTTGGTTTTTTTTTTTTTTTTTTAAATCTATAAAATTGTTGCTGCTCCTTTGAGTAAAGCAGTTTTAATTTTTCCATAAAAAAATGCAAATATACATATAATACCTCCTTCTCAGGCAATTTTCATATGGAACTACAAACTAAACATTTGGAATTATCAATTGTTATAGTTTTACACTATTTCTTAGCAGTACTTAAAAATAAAATAGTTTAATTACTATGATGACCTAACTAAAAAGACAGCTACAGTCAGCACCATCTGATAAGTATCACAATATCCCCACCACCACCGAATCTCTCCAGAATGCCATGCACAGCAAAACGAAACACTGAAAAGATAAGAAAATGGCTTTATCAGTACTAAGGTCTATTTTAAAATAATGAAAGCTTTCACTACTTTCAATTATTTCACTCTAAATACAGTACACTGTTAACATATCACACCCAATTAAAATAATTCATAGCAAAACAAATTTGCAGAATTTTGTAAAGCAAAATGCATTGACACATTTTCAAAATCTGACAGTATTTCTGATTTACAGTTTTAGATTTTGAAGAAAGCACCTTCTGCATTTGAATAACATTTTTCACCACTCCAAGATAAACAGGTCCATAATTTAACCATCATTACTGGACACAAGTAAATGCAAGACTTGGTTTGAACTCCAAACTACCTTGTGTTTTAACCATTTCACAGACACCCATTGCCAGCAATTTAGTTGTTTTATGTATTGCCATTCATGACATTTCTGTTACTGCAATAGTAAAGGAACTGTAAAACATACTGATTTTGAAAACAAACCCAAAAGATTTTAGATTTTTAGGTTTTTTACTTGAAGGGAAAACTGTGCAAATTAAGCTTTCCACAAAATAAATTGAAAAATTATCACAAATATTAGTAAGTTTTGGTCTGCCTGTTTTTCTATACCTCACATGCAAGAAACATGATTTGTTTTACCACAACAGCTAGCAAAGATCAGTAGGGGAGACATTAAAACACCCCAACACACATTAGACTGCAGGTGTAGTAAAACAGTCATACAGAAGAAAAAAATGGTATAATTTCACTGTAGAATTAGGATTAACAGAGCATAAACTATGGCCAACCTCACTACACAGACCCATCTCCTACAGAACCACCTGTTTTCCTGGGACCCTTGTCTATGCCTTGAACTTGCCTTTCACCACAGCTAATGAAGCAAAAACATTCCTCCGTCTGTACTGGAGTCATTTCACTGACATCAGCCACTCAGTCCTCCTAGGACAACACCATCATTAATTCCATTCTAATTCCATCTTTTAAACTAAAAATACTGCAGTATTTGGTGGGTACTTTTGGATGTTGTTCCAAACCACTGCAGTTCATGATTTATGCTATGTTTGAAATGAAACTCCTTATAAAAGCCTTAGAAAACATTCAATTTATTATTACAGTATTCCAGAGAGGATCATGGGGTTTGGAAACAAATGGTTCTCTAAGTAGGAAAACCCATGTATTTGAGTATATCCTGATGGTATTTTGAGGGGGCAGAGGGTAGAAGGATGGGGGGAAAAAAAGCAATGATAAAACGTAATTGCTAAAGGCAGAACAAAAGTTAAGGCATTTAAAAACTGGTCCGAGGACTCAATAAAATGCAAAGTATAACGTTTCCTGCTCCAGATAAACTATGTAAAAGCAATTGGTTTGCAAAATAAATCATAAGGCCTCCAACATCCACATTAAATATAAAAAGGAAACAAGTCCTAACATGTATATTGATTAGCTGTGAAATTAAATTCTTATAGGATTTTCACATATATTGGTAGTATATGATCTTTTCAATTTAATGTTAACATAATCTCTAAATGTGTTAATAATGAGTTGCTAAGAACCAACATATAATAATGTACTCGTACAGAAGAAAAAACTACAGTTAAGCCAGTGACTTGTTTAAAAGCATGACAACTAAAACCAGCTGGTGAATAACTAAATGAAAGAATAAGGAATATTTTCCTATTTTACAACATAATTCTGTGGGAACTCTCATTGTTCCCCCAGTTCCAGGCAGGTGAGCTGAAGTACCTCAGAATATTCCTGTCAATTCAGACAATTTTTAACTAACTACTTCCCTAGAGTAACAAAGATTTTAGTGGTCTATTGGCACACAACAGAACCTGTAGAATTCTGATTCTAGAAATAAACGGACATTTCCATATTTGCAGTCAAATAAAAATGCATCAACTTTCCAAAAATTTTTGGCAGTTATTGGAGTCTATTGAAGTATAACTTAAATGGGAGTAAGGTAACACATTTAAATTGATGAAATTTTATGTGACTAGGGACTGCATGCCGATTGGGGCCTGTACAATACAATTTTCAAACCAGTTATTTCTGTTGTTCTCATAATCAAAGTTCACACTCGTAACTGTTGATTCAGGAAAGCTTGCTAATGAAGAACATACATAGCTTCTACTACTTTTCTTCAATGTTCAGTTTTTCCTTGTATTACTTTATTTCTGGATAATTTCCCACAGTTAGCTTATAATGTTCCTAATTAAAGTATTTAACATTTGCTGATGGCTAATCTGCACCCAGAGGGAATACAGGAAAATCTAAGTTTTCAAATGATCTATTTTCAATCATATCACTCAGACATCTTTCCTAACAGTGAATACAAAACACATTAGTAAGTTATTACTCCTTCCTGGAAGGCATTGTTCTGTGTCAAAGAATTTCCAAAGTAGTGCTAGTTATGGGGACAAAAAAGGAATTGAAATTATTTTGCTCATGGTTTTCTCTTCAAGAGGGTAGTTTTTTGCAAGCGGAAAGCTTATCTGACAAAAATGCTTGTGCACTAAGCCTACACTAGGCAAGAATTGACCTAACAAAACTCATCTCAATCAATTTACAGTAATTTACAAACCTAGATTCCAGAACATCTTGTTATTACTCCTTTGCAAAGCAGTGGCTAGCTACAAAGTGGGAAGTTCCTAAACCATAAATCTCTGCAATCTGCCAGTGTTGTGTCTGGAAAGACTGAAAATAACTGTATGCTTTATTCATTCTGCCTCTTCTCCAAATATCGGTTGTTTGCCAAAATTAATTCGAAATTAATATTTTAAATGAAGTCAATTAAAATGATATCAAAATGAAGTAAAATTAATATTTAAAGTTCCACACATGAACAAACTTGCGGCAGACATTTTGGTTTTAGAATTTCCGTTTGACTGAAATATTTTTCTTTGGATGCTTTTTTCTGCTTTTACAGTGTATTTGCACATACGCACAAATATGAGTTCAAAACAAAACGCAGTTGAAGTGTTTTTCACTTTTTCAAATTTTATCTGATTTCCCTCTGAAGAGAAACTGATCTCACCACTAATCAAAGAAATGCTGGCACACCTCCCTGATACTTTCCAGTTCAATTGGTGTATACTGTTTCCAAAGGTTTTTCAGCCATAGTGGACTTAATTTTTTTTATCCAGGTCTTAATTTTGAGTTGTTCTATCCTTCTTGAAGTCATTCACCTTTTATTTTTTTGATTTATATTTTTTTCAGCTGTGTCTACTCTTAACTAACATTTCCAAATCAGATATTCCTGAGCAAATCTCCAGAATACTGTTGCGTATTTAAATCACAATAGCCCTTACCTGAGAAAAAACCCAACATAACAACACAGGCTGCTGTCTGATTTTAGACATCCTCAGAAGGGCTATGTTACACAGTGGTAAATTCTGGCTCTACGTGAAACTATACATCTCCATTTTCCCTTTTCCTACAGCATGAATGTAGGACGGGTGACTAGATGACCTTTAAAGGTCCTTCCCACCCAGACTATGTTGGTTCCATGAATGCCACTGTAGCTTAGGGCCCTCACTGCACAATCCTGCACCGGCAAATGAGACTATTCTGAACTAGATAAATAGCACACAGGATTCTAACATGACACTGGAGCCTTTTGCATCTTTCTCACAGGTGAAGTGCCACAGATCAGGTTGAGTTTACAGTCTATAATCTGCACTATTTTACCATGTTGTACATGTTTATTCAAAGAGCTGACAACACAGAGCCATATCAGACAGGTCTTTGAGCTAACTCTCAACCACAGCAGTTAACCTATAGCATATGAATAGTGCAGTTACACTGCTACCAATGTTCGAAGATCTTCAGAATTTATTTGACTATGACTATACCCGCTAAATTAGCATTATGAATTAGTGTTAAGAAACTTGTTATGTATTGGAAGAAAGAATAAACAGTGCCACTTTGTATATTTTATTTCTGGGCACTGTTGCAGTTTGCCTACTTGAGAAGAACAAAAAAATACCCCAAAATCCCAAACCCAAAATAACTCAGAGTAGATTGATATTTTGTAAGGTAATAAACAATTCCTGTTTTTTCGCTAGAGAACTTAGAAGCGGATCAAAAAGGCAAGAGTTAAATCTGTCAGAGAGGGACAAGTCTAAAAAAAAAAATAACAAAAGGAAAATTTTCAAGATGTCTACAGAAAATGTGTTAACTTGCCATTAGGTGTCACTGGAAATCTTGCACACCAGACCTGTGGTGCCTGACTCATTAGCTGGCTCAAATGACAGTAAAGAGATGTAACTATTGGTAATGCTTACATTATCACACCTTACACCTGTCTTGGTCCCACTGATGCTTAAAACTGTCAAGGTCCCTGTAGGAAATTTAGAATGGATAAAGCACAGTGCAAGTACATAGTATTGTCTTGAGCACTTCAACAGCGACTGAATACCGCCCTCTCGGTCCATACAGACTGCTGACAGCAGTTGCAAGCAGATAAAAATTGGCAGCACAGAAAGGGAATGCTTTCTTCACACACCCCCCCCCAGCAAAAATGCTGTTTCTTATTTTCCTGTAACACACTGCCATCTCCCATATGGTGTAACAGTATACAACTGTTTCCTTACACCCCTTTCTTATTTCCACTCCCAGATTTTCTTTCTTTTAGCTGATCAGGAGTTACATTAGTGCCCTCAACATACAGTAGCGTAAGCAAACAAAACATTACTGTAGCAACAAATGCCCAAATACTTAGACGCTTACAGTCTTTAGCATTTTAAATTCAAAGAAACAGCTGGAAACATTTTCAAAGTCACAAACTGACAAATACAATACTTTCTCATTTAAGCATCTCTTCACATGACTGCTGAGGAGGCTCATCAGACAACAAGCTACACTGTAAATCCTATTGCTCTCAAGAGGACTGAGCTCCATGACTAGTTTAGATGTCTTTCTTACTGATTAGAATTAGCATTTAAAATATACACACAGGGAACGTTTTCTGGAAACTGATGGTTAGATTAAGGCTTTGTCTTGGTCTGCATTTCAAAGTTCCACTGATGAAGTTGCACCCGTTCAATTCAAATCACATATACTGCTCAGCAGGGTTTGACTTCATCAGAATTTCTGATATAGAGAGATTTCCCTAAAGAAGTGGTATTTTGTCTGATTAGTTTATGGGATTTGGGAAGTTCTGATGGCATTTTCTCCATTACACTAGAGGGATATCAGGGTTTGGCTTCAACTGCTTCTGCAGCTATAGTTGTCTACATAAGACTGCCCAGCCAGTGCTCAGCATTGCTCTGGCTGCTGAAAGGTAATTTAAATCACTTATGAATTCTTCCCAGCCCATCTAGAATTTATGCTGAGTTCAAAATTTGTAAACATAGGGCCAGACAATTTAAGAAAATTGCAGTGAAAATTCTAAAAGTTTACATCAACAGCTCCTGTAGCACAGGACCTGTTCCAGAACAAGGATGAACTTGCATTTATTGTAGGAGCTACAAAGCCTACTGGCTGAAAAAGGCAAACCAAACCAAACCAAAACCCTCACAGAACCACAAACAAACAAAAAAAGGTGATACAAATGTTCTGCAAATGGTATAGCACAGGGCATAATGAACCTGCTGTTCTCATATCTTCCTCAACATCTGGCAAAATCCAAAACATATCCCTTTACCTATCAGATTCTTGACAAGAGACCATAAGAAAATTGCCCAGGATCATTTTATGACTTCATAACATCCATGTGTTTTCCATTTGCAAACTTAGAGCGATAGTCACATGAATACAAGTGGCAATTTTATTCTTATATTAATTTTTACATTTATCTTTCTTAACAGTAATGAGAATTTTCCTTCCCTCCATCATGTCTGTTTTGGCCAATGCAAAACCAGAAATCAGCAGGGGGATAAGGAGTGGAGAGCGAGGTTGACTAAAATGCAGTAAAAGAGTATTCTGCAAAATCTTACAAGTATAAATCAATTTATACAATACCCCAATGAGCAAAAGACATGTTATCCCATTTTATGGGAATCTCAGAGAGAATTTAAGTGACAACTTGCCTAAAGCCAGAACTGTCAGACTGGGGATTAGAGGTCCTGGTTCCCATTCTCTTCCAATTACTATTCTGATTTACATTGCATCTGCAAAAAGGAGACATAGCCTGGCTCGGGAAATGGTATTAAAGAAAAACTGAAAGAAATTATAGTGTAAGACTATAACATATATGTTTTGCTTTGCTAAAGATCAAAAAAGATAAAGTATCAACTTAGATTTTGGCAGTCGATACATTTTTTTCTTTTTGTAAGAGGGTAAAAAGTCAAACCGCTGTCAAATATCTAAATTCAGTGTAAAAATGCCTTAAAATCAGATCAGCTTGATGTATTTAGAGATGTGAGCCAATATATAAGACAACAGTGAAAAAGAAAGTTGTGCACAAAAGGGAAACTCATTTAAGGTCTTTCAAGTTCCAAGAGAGCAGTGTTGGATTTCTTGGAGTTTACTCCCTGCACCACTCAACATTCATTGCTTATCATTAGCAACGTAACTTACCTAATGCTAGCAGAGCAAACCAGTATGCAAGCACCCAGAGAAGATTCTAACTAGGTTTCTTTGAACCATGTTTCCTCTGCAGGAAAGCAGTGACAGGGATCAGGGCATCTATTTTGTATCTATGCTATTTCACAGTATCTTTTCATAATTTCTAAATAACCTTTAAATAAATGAATAACTCAGCTTCACAAAGCGACGTAGTGGCACTAAGTAATTTTTCCCAAGCTCCCATAAAAGGCCTTTTACAGGTTTGAGAAAGCAAAGATGTAGTTTTACTACCCCAGAGTACAGGACATTAGTACTTAACACAGTATGCTAACAACGACCATATTCCTATTTCCATTTTACTCTCCCCTCCTCTTCTGCACTCCCCTCAACTCCCACTTCTTTTTGTCTGACAGACTAGAGAACAGGTCCTATCAGAAGCCACAGCCTGGGGGTGCCTTACAGAAAACAGAAAGGGCTTTTCCAAGTTTTGAGCCAATGAACTGGAAAAGTTCTGCTAAGTTTACTTAGAAATTTTAGATACCTGCCCCCAAATGCTCTCTTTTCAGTAAAACACACTACATACTAAGTCTTACCTTCTGGAGGCTTCTCTTTGGCTTGTTCCTAGCCTCAGTTAGAACTTACTCTGCATGATCGGATCACCATTTTCTGCCTTATTCCAGGTGCTCTCAGAAAAGAGAAGGATGCGTCCCAACTAGGCACACAACATTCTCACTTCATTCAAAAGATCAAGAGGGAACAAGAAGTGGCTCATTTACAGAGAGAAAGAATAAGGCAGCATACAAGTAAGAGGAAATAGGGTCAGATACAAGGGGAGAGCAAAACTAGAAATCAGATACTCCTGCTGTGTTGTTTCTTCCCAATATCCATGTCAGGCAGAGAACTGGTTGGCAGTTCTCGAACTGGAGGAATTAATTTAAAACGATTGGGAAAGAAAATATGATTTTGCTTTCATTAAACAAAAAGCATATGTGTTCTGCCACATTTCTTGTCCTTAAAATCCCCTTTCTTTTGTCAGACACTTCAGTTTACTTTTTTTTGGCAGCCGCCTTTGCATCTCTTGGTCCTGCTCAGCATTGCTACAGCTGAAGTAGTGCCTTCTCAAGCTGACAGCAGACTGCTGATGGCCACAGCAAGGGATCCATGACTAACACGGGGATTGCAACCCCTGTTACAATGGCCATGGTAGAAGGCTCTGTTGCTGGGGAAAAAACCAAAATGTCCCAGCTCACTGCCATCATGAAGAACAGAAGACATAAGGATACTCCTCTCCAAAAGCGCACAAGTCTGTCTTTAAATTACAAAATAAAAAAAGCTGGAGGGGTTTGGTGTTTTTTTGTAGCTGCTGAGCCTCTAACTCCAACCCTCTTCCCAAAGGGAAAGAAAAAAGCTAACAACCAATATAACTTACAGTTCTTAACTGCCTCAGGAACAATTTCATCTGAAAGCAAAACAGCCTGTAATAAACTTAGAAGTATGACACATTGGAGACTGAGCAGCCTTCCAAGGACAGGAAATGGGTGATCCATTTTTGTATTTATAAGGTACATCCTGAAGTAATCATTAGAATTTTTTTTTTTTTATTATTTTGCAAAGAAACCAGTCATTGATATAAACAGCTCTGGGAAAAAAAAAAAAAAGTTAAGTGCCTTCTTAAATCTATAAACATGAGAAGGAAAAGGGGATTTTCTTCCATGAAATTAAACATGCCTTTACTCCCTACAGATGGGAGACCTTCCAAGAAACTGGGTGTTACAGAAACTATTTCCAACTGAGCTATGCTCTTGCTGTAACAGAAAAATAATTTGAAATTTCCTCTTCAGACCAGAACTTCTTGAAACTGGATTCCCCTGTTAATTCACAGTAAGTCAGTTTCAAGTTACCGCATGAGATAATGTAGGCATTCTGGAAAAAATACAGCCTGCTCCAAGGAAACTGGCAGATGTTGCATTTCATATTTAAGGAATAGCACCAAATATTATGAAAACAGCATCTGCCAATACTTTGCGTAATGCAGACTGTGTTCCAATACCTACATATCTCATACATACAGTGTTATGCTTCAGCAGCAATTGGAAAAGAAGTTTTCAAAAATTAATTCTGTCTTTGAAGTACAAGTTTCCTTCAACTTCTGAGGCAGCATTTTTGGCAATTTAAACAAAACTTCTTTTATTTGTTTGCAGAAAAAGCATTTTTAATAAAGCCAGTGACATGAAGGCAAGCAAATATGCCACAACGCAGCAGAACATCTCACTTAGGAATATGGTCACGGACCAATGAGTCCAGCATATGATTTAACTGGATGGAGTAAAAGCAACAGAGCTACTTAATTAAAAAGTCCTGAAATCATTGCAGAGTAAGATGAAATTGTTTTCACAAGTTTTTTCTTTATTTTCTGATCTTGCTACATTATTTTTTTTAAATGCAGAGTAGGTGTTAAGGACTGAAATTGAACGTACTTATAGTCAAAGAAAATTCATGAGAGAAAGACCTAAAAGTTCAGATAAAAATACAGGCTAAGACAGAGTGACTATCTTTTTATTTTTATACCTCAAAACAAAAGTATATGGTCTAGGCACATAAGATAACTTCTGTCTAATCATATCTAATTTTCAAATTAGTATGTTCAGACTGCATGTGTGAATTTGGCTCAAGAAGTCTCCAGCCTGTACTAATCAGCACTGTCTGACAACACTTAAAATTCTGATCTGATGAAGCATTATGTCTTATTTGCAGAGACAAAAAAATTGTTTAAAGTAGTATTTCCATTTGTCAGAACTGTTATTAGTGATGCTTTATGGCAAAAGAGAGAAAAGCTTATTAAGTGTGATGGAACATTAGGTTAATTTGAAGATCACTCTTCATGAAAGAGTAATAAATATAAAACATGCAAAAGAATTTGCTTTTTATTTCCATAGCATTTTACATGAGTTCCTGCAGGGAAATTTGCTCAGGCACAAACAGAAACAAAATCTTTTTTTATACATTTATATATTGCTTTGAAAGTTCAGTCATTCCTATCTTACTTTATTTTCATCATCACCATCTTTCAGCTGTGTGCTGCTTACCTCATAAACCACTCAGGCAATAGAGTCACAAGGATAAACTTTTTGTTCCATTAACAATTAAGTTCTTCCTCTCCTTTGCTTGATCCCAGCTCCAAACTACAGACTTTAGTGTCATTACCACCGTGATTATAGCAGTCATAAATTAAAAACCTCACATTTCATGTTGAATTCACAAATTTTATACAGGTTCTGCAATATCCCCGTATACCAAATACATTTTCCAAACACTTTCTAGGAAGCAGGTTCATAATAAGTATTGTATAGATTGTGAAAAAGAAATCCTCCAAAACTCACCATCTAGGATTTCAGGAAGCCCAGTGTGTTTTTTAAAGACTTCTTTATTTCATTATTTTGCCCAAAAATTATTTAGGATTGTAAAATTGTATCAGTCACTGTTATGAAGAATTCGGATCTCTTTGCTGGGACTGGAATAGGAAGCCAGTTTTTTATTTCATACCTGTGCCTGAAAAGACTGCCCAAAAGCAATTTAATGCAAGAAAATGTCTAAAGGAACAGCTTGATGAGATATATATCTGCAATGTAACTTTTGAGGGGTTTTTTTTCAGCTCTTCATAGTTTAGCCAGTAACCTTGTTCCTTTATTTTTACTGACTGAGGGATGTACGTTCAGCAGTTCCACACAGACTGGGGAGAAGAGGAACAAGGGAGAACAGAATAAAGACAAAAAGCAAGACCTTAGAGTCAATACCAATTTTTCTATATAAATATTTGTTTTGACCACTGAGGTACAGGTAGTTATAAGAAAATACATGAAGAGACAATATGTATCAAGCTGCTCTTCACTTTAGAACATCCAGTGCTGTACACTATGCAGTCTTCCTTTTACAGTCTTTTCTGTAACTGAGCAGAGGTGACTTCAAGAGCCTCAAATGGCATCAATCCAGTAAGTTTATTTAGCATAGAAGTTCTAGATGCTCTTTATTAGCCCAAAGTTACATATGTGCCTTCACACACCCTGCTTCCCATTTATTTTATCTCACAGGGTCTATCTGTTCCTGTTGACATGTTGGTCACATTAAAGGATGAACAGTTACATAAAAAAAATGAACTGAATAAGGATGCTGTACAGCAGAGAAAGAGGAAAATCAGAGAAAGATGAAAATCAGAGAAAGATACACAAACTACTCTTCAATTAAGGAGAATTACATACTGTGCTGACAGAATGTGCCGGGTGCAGAGTATATCATTAGCATCAAAACAATCAAGGCCATTATGTCTTCCATTCCCAATTGTTCTTGTACTGGATTAGTGGTTTTATACTGAAAGATTCAGTTTTATTCAAAGAGATAATATCCAAACCTAATACCTCCAAGCTCTAGAAATACTGTTAAGAATCCATTAATCTAACAGGCTTTCACCACGCAGTCATAACTAATATTCATTTATATGATATTTACTGCTAACCACCACTTAAGGCTGGCTACCTTATTTTTGCTCACAAAATGAATCTGTTGTGTAATTTGCTGACAACCACAAGATCAAACAACTCTGCAAAGTGTGTTGTTACAGTCAGTACCTGTGATTTAACTAACATGACATACATGCCCGCAATTTCTCTGCCTTCTTTTGTTGCTAGATCCTTAAGGATCCTTATGAATGTACTATAAATGGACACAAACATCTTCATGCAAATTATTAAAATACAAAAAATTTAAATCCGTGTTATTACTCCAAAGCATAGATGAAAAACGCAAACATCAATAGTACATTCTTGTGTGAAACCTTTCAGTAGAATATGGAAAATCAATGACAAAAACATTCCCATAAGATTGCTCTGATTACTTACAGTAGACTCAGGTTCTTGATCCGAAAGAGATGCACTTTCCCTGAGAAGCGATTCATGCATTGAACCACATATTCATCAGGACTGTATTTGCTTCTTAATACTGAAACGTCAATAGTACTATGCTTCCTCTAAAAGTACCTGTGAGGAAATGCATGAGGGACTCCCCTTGAAATAAAATAGGCATGGAAATAAATGGAATTAGTCTGGGCTTTGCTGTGGGCAAGTTAGATCATAGTTGGAAAAAATTGCCTACAAAACCTCAAATGGAAAGAAGCTTGCTAGATAATTGCCTATTCTTTAGTGTAATTATTGTCCAAAAATTTATGGAGGTTTTTCCCTGCTCAGTGTCTCTGATTATGCACTGCTAGGTGACTGAAGAGTACCTATTATGATAGCACTGCCCTGCAAGATTTCAGATCAACATTTCACATAAGACTGCTGAAACAGGAGCTGCATTTTTTCCCCCTTTTATGTAAGCTGCAAGGAGAGAGTAGACATAAGTACACCCCATAGCACACACAAATTTATAACACTCATTTCATAGCATAACCCTTCCTGTTTCAACCACTTGAGATTAGATTGTTATTCAACTTTTTTGGACTCCTAGAACTATCACTGCTGATGGCTTTTGACTAGACTATATCAGCCTACTCCTAAAGAACACTTCTTAATTTATTGATTACACAGACTGTTACAATATTTGAGAAAGATAGCCTGTATTTCTGACCAAGAACAGAAATTATATAGGACAAAAAGAACACAAAGTAATCATAACATATTAATGAAAGTTTGTGGTTTAGACCTTATTAGCTTGGTGGTGAAACAAAAAGAGATGGAATGCTAGCAAGGGACAGCTAAACTCTTCCAGATCTCACAACAGACATCAATGCTGAAAAACAGTCGCCTATTCTGTAAGTTAATGGCACAACACTAAAAGTAGCATTTAACAATATATTCCTGATGTACTGAAATATTAGACAAAATAATGACTTCCTATTTTTATTGATACTACCTCCTTAGAGAAAAAAAGAAAAATCTTAACTCCTATTTAAATTGGCTAATTCTATCACAGTGAAGAAAACACAGACTCTTTGTGGATGTACAAAGATCCTTGGGTAACAGGGATAGACCAAACTGTGTTATGCAGCCAGTGTTACCCATTTCCTAGAAATGCTCGTGAGCAGACCAGACAGACAGGGGTCTGGTCTCACCAAGAGCTCCAAATTTCTCACAGATACTGGCTTTTCTAGTAGGTCATTTTGCCCAGGAAGTCTGTTACATAAAATCCTTTGGTGGAACAGAAATCGTAATAATTTCTATTAAGCCATTATATTTCCACAGACTGCAGAAATTAGCACATTAACTATATTCCAGTTTCCAACTAAAACCAACAGTGTTTTATCAAAAGATCAGGGTCAACTACACTCATAACGCTGTTTAATTACTTCCATTTCAATGTTCACAGAAAAATAGTAGGGCATTCCAAGTTTTAAGTGCCCTTATCGGATAACTAAGGAGAGGAAAGAATAAGCAGTAACCTGAGGTACTGCCAACGGTAGAAAGGATTTCCTTATTCATTCACTAAATGTAATCAAGGCCATAATTGTCAGATACACATGGAAAAATAACTGCTCATAATACTTCTGCCTTTAACCAACAGTATCTGGCAATCAATTCCTCGTCTACAAGCTTCAGGCATGATTTTCTCTAATGTGCCCTCAGACAATTGACTTTCACCGACATGTGTAATGCATCCAAAACAGTTCAGAGACTAAAAAAAACATTAGAATACTGAAAAATATTCATCCTATATCTTTTCACCAATGATCCAAAGGTACTATGTCAGGCCTGAACACAGGTCTTGAGAAAACATCAGTGTTTCGCAACCCTACTACAGCACACTTCAGTGGTACTAGGCATGTGTACAGTCCTATTTCTAACCCAGGTCACCTATTGTTTTCATTTGAGTCAACTTCTCCAAAAAGTTAAGAGTGTATATTTAAAACTCCACTTCCCCTCAGCTGAACATGAGCAACAAACCCCCAAACCTACAAAAAAACCCAAAACCAAACCCCTCAGCTAACTTATCTCTGCTCCACTCTTTCCGCAGATGTTAATTTTCACAATATCACATTGTCTATGAAGGTGACAAGGCTCTGATTCATATATGGCTAAAACCAGCTTTTGCTGCAGTTCTGAAGCAGAGCATGGAACAAGGAAGGTCATGAACTACAGATTAAGCCCTGAAGCAATTTAAGCGCCCTGTGTTCTATTTTCTGAAGTACATACAAAGCATATATTTCAATACAAAGCCTGATCAAATTTGAACATCAGATAGCTAAAACTTTTACTTGTCGCAACTTCAGTTTATTCTAAGGATTTATTTAAACTTCCAGAGTTTTTTTAATTCTGATGTCAGAGGCAATGTCTTTAATCTTGAAAACAGGACAACAAACTTGAAAAAGCCCCACTTGAGCTTGCATAAAGTTACATTGACAGAAAAAAAAGTCAGTGCTGCTCAAATCTACTTGAAAGACCTGCCCTTTTCCAGAGCTTTCAGAGGTTTCTTAGTCGATATATAATAGGATCCAAATACTAAACATGACAATTTATCATTCATGTGAAACCATGTCACAAGATTCACAAAAATCTTTTTGACAAAGTCCACATATTTTTATTCTCATCAACACTGAGAAAATCTGGGTTACAAATACAAAATTTCCAGGTTTCCACTGAGAGTTAACTGGCTTAGTTGTCTATTTCAAAAAACAGCTATAGTTATAGCTCCTTAAAGTGGGCTCATTTTTCCAGAAGAATTTTCAACAATATTAAAAAGACAATTACTTTCTGCTAAATAATAAGCGCTAGATAGAATATATAGTTACAGCAAAATGAATGAGGATTAACTGGAATTCTAACATCCTTCCCAATAAACAGTAAAGAACAAAGAATTTATAGTCAGAACAGTAGCAATCTTGTTGGGTTCCACACTTGGTCAGGTTTATATTTGTAAAACATGCTGAGATAAGGAGAAGCTTGAGCTGTGAACAGAATTTAGTATCTCGAAGGTAATATAGGACTTGTATTCTTCATTATGATGCTTTACAAGTATATACATTGTATATAATATGGCTTTGTTATGTTTTTAATGCTACCACGGTAATCTACAATTTAAGTAGATAAACTTAGCTAAACAACTTTAGTTAAGCCACAAGCAGCAAATAAGCAGTATTAGACTCAAGAATGCTGAAAGTTCACAGCCCCAACAGGCTGGCATCCTTATGAAACCTACCCAAAATAACCAAATTATGGAGTTCTTCAATAAGGCTTAAAGTGTTCACTCCAGTTTTAATATGTTACGAGTTTTGTAGTGTGATACCACGGAAATTCATATTCATAAGCTTCCCTTATCTCACTGTCCACAAAACTTCTGATAAAATGCAGCCAATTAGAGGCATACGATAAGATCTGAAACCACTGCAGGCAAATTTTCAAATACTTTAGGAGGCTATTTGATGATTATCCACCAAGTAGATTGAAAGCAAGAGAGGACAGACTGATACTCTGTTCAGTGAAACAGATTTCTAGTTTAAGAAAAAATGTCTTCCTCAGAATACATGGGAATTCATCGTTTACTGGATTAGCAGGGATTCCTGTAGACAGAACTAATCACCATCTGTACATTCCCAGACACTGTTACTCTGTTGTCTCATTTCAACGTGGCTTTGATGAAAGCGGTTTGTTGTCTCTCTGTAGGTCAGATATGAGCTACAGGAAGATTATAGAATCAGACATCATCTAGGTAGAGAAGACTATATTTCCCAGTAGGACTGATTCCCTGCAGTGGCTCCTCAATGACTGTAACCCAAATCATAGCTCAGCAGGTCAGACAAAGCCCATGACCGACTGTTTTCATCCTTTACCAGAAGACTTGCTGCTATCAGTGATCTGTATCTGGTTTTGCACCTTATAGACAGGGGCATGACTAAGGGAGACAATGTTCTGAAATGCATTACAGTTTAGTTAGCATATTTTCCTGCAATTCTTAACTAAATAAAATTATAGCATGAATTACATCAGAGTTAATCTTACAAACAAACTAGCCAGGAGGTTAACAGGAGAGAACAAGTTGTCTTTGTCTTTCTCATTCTTCTAAACTATCATTGTCACAGTTGGTAGTATCAAAAGAGACATTGTGTTCATAGGGGGAAGGTGGTGAACACTTTCACAGAGTTTGAGAAACTGAAATATTACCGTAAAGATCAGAGGTTATTTTAATCAGCTAGAAAGAATAATCTAAAAAGAAAAATCATTTTGCTTCACCACCGGTAAGTCATAAAGTTCATTTGAGATCTGCCCCTGTAGATAGATGTGTGCTCTGTTAAGCAGAGCAGTAGTTGGTCTGAAAATTGTCAATGCAACAGAAGATTAGGCATTACATCTCTGAATCAGTGTTCATTGTTACCTGCTCACCCAGTAATCAGTAATTCCTTTTATCTACAGTGTACAACTATTTCTACCAGGAACCTTCTGTTGACATTAATAGTGTAGTTCGAAGCATGGAAGTGTTTTCCAATGAAGCCCAGTTCCTCTGACCTTACCCATGTTAGTAGCTGTAAGCGGAACAAGTGGGACTTGGCTCTTAATATTGATGTTATTCAAATACAGAAGAGATGAGCAAAATCATATAGGCATGCAGAGAAAATTAAGGCTTCTTCTTTAAGCAGCTGCTTAATCCCCCTTAATTGCAATTGTCTTGAAATAACCTCTAAGCCTTAACTTTTTCATCCCCGTATGGCATTTTCAACTGATTCAGAGGAATAATCTTAAATCTCCCAACCCAGAATCCCCAAGACAGGTGTACAGCTCTACTATTCATCACAATTTTTAAATAACCATTATGTCGATGTTAATGATAGTATTGATATAAAATCTGTACAGTGATCTCTTTAGCACAGGGGAGCACCTTGTGATATTAATACTTTGCATGATCAATACTAAGAGGGAAAAAAGCCCCGAGTCAAACTGTTTGTAGTAGTCACAAAAGCAGTGTTGACAACTCATATTTTGTTAGTTTTTTTTTTTTTTTTCCCAGATCACATTTGGATCTCATACTTTGAGCTGTGTATTTGCTAGTCAGTAGTCAGACTCCTGTAATCAAACCAACTTTGTTTCAAGCCCTTTAGCCTTAGCATATTCCGAAGTTAAGAACTAATTCTATCAGGTTTATAATTAAAAAAATGCACTGACACTTAATCATTCTTGATAAGCACACTAAAAGTTAAAATTTTCAAAGTTTGATAAATTATGTTAACATGTGCAACATTACAAATGATGCCTCTAGGCACCACAAGAGCATCCAGTCTTAAGAAGGATTTCAGAAGTAAATATTGAGAAGGATTTCTGACTGTGCCACAAAGTAAGGAGCACAGGAAAAACCCAACACAAATGGTGAAGTAAGGCTGAAAAACTGGTTTTCAAGCTGATGTCACAGGGAAACAGGGGAGTAAAGCAGAATCATGGTACAGAGAAGCTAAAGTACACAAAACAACTAAATAAGGAAGTCTAAGAACATGAATCTTAAATTACTGTCTTAATAGCAGTAATGCAAGATTAATTAAAAGATTTGCTTTTTGGCATTTGTTAGATGGAATAACCATTTAATTTCAAAAATTAATGCGGAAAGAAAAATATGCCTTAGAATACCATCTTTTAGAAATTAAAAATTTAAATTATTTCAATTTATTGGTTTTTATGATGTTTATACTAAATTCAAACCATCAGCTTGAGTCTGTATTAAAGGACCAAAAAATAAACAAAAAGAGTTCTTTTGACAAAGAATGCTTTTTAGAATCCAGTATACGTTTACTCACATAAATGAAAGAGACAAGTCTGAGAAAGACTTTGGTAAACTTGTCACAAACAGATCTGTCAGCTTTCAAAAATTATTTCAGCTGTTCCTCACAAGAAGATACAACAGGTAAATTTAACAGAGTTTTCTTAGTGAAGAAGTCTGCAGGAAACATTTTTTTTGTTAAAATCCAAGCCCTCTGTGGACAAACATTCAGCTTTGTGTCAAGCACCGGAAGGATACAGCTGGTAATTAGTATCAATTAGACTCCCTACTTTAATGAATGTTCAGTTCCCATGCATTGCATGGAAAAGGTGGGAGGATTTTTTGAAACACATATTTTAACTCCCTTTGGGTACTAAGATACTACAGTCAGCTTTAAATGCTAAATTCAAGACTGTATTTGAGCCTGGAAACAACTCATCACATTTTCTAGTGAAGGAAACTGACTACCACAAGTAATATGCAATATCATGCTGACAAGTCACAATCATGGCTTGTTAGTCCTAGTGGTAATTAATTTCAAAATATAATCAATATAATAATATCAATATAATGTTACACTCCATTAGACATACTTTTTACAGGCTCTTACAGGCTTTTTACTCAAGGGAATGTTATTTTTTTTTTAAAAACAGCTATCTTAATGTATTGATTTTGTCTTTATTAGTAATTTCTACTGCTTTCTCACTTTTCAGAGTCTCCTTATTACCTGCCTGAGTAAGCTCTACTCATTGCTATGAGAAATGAGCTTTCGCCTTCAGATTTGAGTCATTTAAATGCTAGTCTTTGACTGAAATTGTTAAATTAAGCACCTAGTTTCATGACCCAAACACTTAGCAAGAAAAGTCAGTATTTCAAAACCATACACATACATCAGAATAAGCAGCCACCAGATACATACAGCCTTGTAATAGTTCTGTCGCTATCAGTTAGGTTCCACAGAATTACAATTCCCTCTTCTAATTGAATATTTACTGCAGTTCGAAGCCTTTCATGTAACAAGGTTCAGGAAAGAGTCCACAATTACTACAGAGGAAATGATCATGGACTTTGCACCTAACAAAAATTTAACTGAAGTAGTTTTACAAAAGGCAAGTTCCATTTGACCATTTCATTAAAGGTGGTCTTCTACAACTCTACAAAGAGTAAGAAACTGAATCAGGATTGAAGAAAAGTAATCGGGGGTGGGGTGGAGGCACAGAAATCCAGTAAAGAAGTTCCCTACTCTTCATCCCTGCTCTGCTTTAGACCACATATTTACAGATAGTTTACCATGTTAGGAATTTTTTCATAGCATTGCCATACTTCCACTAGAAACATATCAAGAGGCCCTTTAATAATAATAAAGTCTACATCCTTAGTAAGTTTCTATACGTTTTTCACCTATTCACAACCTTATTCAAACACTACAGTTCTCTTAACTATATGCAGAATTCCATTAATAATTAATTATACACCCAAAATGTGAAATAAATCAGGGTTTATAGGACCAGGCACTGTTAATCTTTACAAAATCTGTATGGATTATGTTAAATCACGTGAGTGCCTACTGATAACATCTGGGAGGTTGCGTGCAAGGCTGCCCAGTGAAGTGACCAAATAGCAGAATCTATTTACAGGAGGAGAAAAGTAGCTCAATTTATGGTGAGGAATCAAAAAAAAAAAAAAAGTTTAGTCATAAAAAGAGGGGACACTGCTGTTTGATTACCCTTACTGTAATTTTAAGACAGCAAACAGTAGCACAAGTATGCAGTAATGTACGTGTTGTTTTAAGAGGCAAGCTCAAAACCAGATGAACATCAAACAGAAGTCATACTTTTGAAGCCCTTCTCTACTTCAGGTTAAGTGGTAATAAGTAATTAATAAAGACATATAATAAATTGTGATCATAGAATTAATTCCCTTTATGAAGGTGTTGTTCTGTGTGTGTCTGCATAATTACAAGGTGCCAATGCCAACCAGAGCCTTAATTCAACTGAACAAAGCAACAGCCCAAAATTCTTTAAAAAAACCTCTTAAAGCCAGTAAACCTGATCTTGTCAGCGTTACAAAGTTTCAATCATCCTCAAGTGACTTTCTGGAAAAAGACATTTCTATAAAAACATGCTGATTAAAAACTCCCCAAGCTACCAAGTGGTGCACAAGCACCCTATGGATAAAGCTGAGTTGCAGACCCAATAAATGATTTAGCTCTCAATAATTTTGCTTATTTTCCTACAAAAATCTTGATTATTTCTAAGACAATTTTAAACTCTATCACCAAATTCAGCAGTTCATTCATAAAGCAGAACTTCCTGTCAGGAAAAGACTTTTAGTACTTGGCTATCACAATTTTTGTGGTAATCACTGAATTATTCTGGCATTTGCCTACACCAACGCGTCTGTACGATTAAACCGAGTAACAGAAAACCTGCTGTAATGCCTGCTGCAATGCCAGTGCAGGGAGTGACTGCATTCTGAGACCTAACACGGTGCCAAGAATTTAAGTCATTTCTAGAATCCCAAACAGATAAATCAGGGCTTGTTCTATTTTAACACTGATCACAGGAATTTGTCATCATGCAACCTCTAAGCAAACAGTAATTTAATCATGAATAAATTATTTCAAATAATTGCCATAATCAGCCATCGCAGAGAAACCAAAGCTGAAGTTCAGCTTTAGCTGATATTATGTGAAAACAGAGAAAATCTATTAGACTATCAATGCCATATAAGGCAATTTTATATATCTTCTAGTTAAGATAGAGTGGTCTCACATATGAGCAATAAGGGTTTGAACTGTGATAAAGCATACCTAAAAAAGTGCTAAACACAGCAAGTAAATTAGGGGCTCAGATCCAAGGTGCCTCTGCAAGCTCCACTTGAAACTTCTCTTTTGCAAAACATTCAGGCTTTAAAATTGAGTAAGTATACCTTATTTGTGCTATTTTTTCCTTGCTAGAACATTCTTATAGCAGCCTAAATGTGTTGATTTGTTTTGCTAGACAAGGTACAAGTAAACTCGTATAAGTCCTTCTTTATGCAAGAAAAATAGTGCGCTGTCATTGTGAAATACCATGAACATGAATAGCAGCCTCCTTTGGCATCCAACTGCAACGGCACATCAGATCGATTTTAGTCCTCTGTAAATCTAGGCTATGTTTCACTTGAAGTGCCATCTTCTAAGGTGTTTACTTCATGGCAGAATCTTATTACATGTAATCCTCAAACTACCTCACTTTGTAGTCTGAAAATCCTTTCTATATAACCAGGAGGCTACTTTTTCTTTTTGCCATGCTCAAAAAAAAAAAAAAATTGTGGGAAAAAGGATACTTCTTACTTTTTGTTTGCTGCTTTGGTAAGGAAGAGGAAAACACAAATAAACAGAGAAAAGGAAAGCAAGCAGGGCTTCCGGGGAAAACCAGTTGCACCCAGAGTAGACGACCAAGCAAATAATAGAGAGGAAAAACATGAGCTAATTTTCTTCTCTGCCAGTGTCAGAGGGTTTGGGACTGAGGGAATGCAGACCTGAGCCATGCTCCTTTTTTCAGCTGCAGTGTGGTCACAGATCCTCATGGGCTACCACAGTAAGAGGAAAAATGCGTTATTTAAACAAGCAACAGTGTGCAGTGCTGTTGAAGGATCACGGCACATGGAAGGGGTTTGCTTCATTCTACCGCAGTCTGCAGAGTACAGGCAGCAGCGCAGCAAGCCCATCTCTTATCTGATGCACCCCTGTGGCAGGACTCTGCTTTTCCCATCCCATACCAGCACGGGAAAGGTGTGGCTGGTTCTCCAGGAGTTGATCCCAAAGTCCCCCAGCTGAACAGCGACAGGCCCAACCCCTGCAGCCCCCTCTTAACACCATCGCAAGGACGGGCACTGCCGTCACGCTAGCATACGCCTAGTTGGAAAATAAAAAGCCTGCTCCACAAATAGATTATATATTTTAAAAGGTGGAAAAAAAATAATGAGAGGGATTTTAATAGTATGCTTGCACAAGTTATATAGTATTGACCCCTAAGTAAAGTAAGTATACAAATAACTATCAGCCATAAACAACAAAGGTTGTTCTAACCTGTCAGCGTCTGCATCCAGAGCAGCTCTTCTTTCACAGACCCTCTGACATCCACCAGCAGGAACGTACTCTTTTCTCCTCAAACCCACCCCAGAGACATTTGCGTTACCTTGTACTGTCAAGGTCACGAAGGTACCCAGATAAACTAGCTGCTTCCGTCAGTGCAGGTCTCAGCAGCAGCATTAGTTCTACTGTAATTTGTGTATTTGAAAAGTGAAATCCATTCTTTGCCTAAACATGCCTAACAGATGAGTAAGAGTCTTTCAGAGAATTTCAGTAATATTTTGTATCCTTTTCATATCTTTAAGATATTGGCTGCTGGCAAAGCTTCTAGATGGGCAGACAGATGATTCCTAATGGTGTAAGGACATTCTTAACTACAAATACCTTTTGGAAGTGGTCCTGCTGAAGGAATTACTATCCCCAGAGCAGGAGGTCAAGCAATACTGGGTCTCTGATCTTCAAGTACGTATTTGTCTCGTATGCAAGCCCCAAAGTCAATCTGGAATCAGAGTACTGAACACAGGGATTTTTTGAGTCTAGAAATGTTGACAAGAAGCTGCAACTTAGCAAGCAGGAAGCCACAAAGGTTTTGTTCTAAATTTACTTGTACTGCACAATTTTTTTTTTTAAAGTAGTATTTATTTGATTTAGCAAGCCTGCTTTAGAAAGCTAGCCTCAGAGGAAGATTTAATGTGAACAAACCAGTCTGCATATGCTTTACGTCACAAAAGTTAAGCTAAGAAAAATAACTTGCACTTCAGACAAACTGTTCTAGTATTCCACAAATGTCATTTTACAACAATAAGAAAGGTATTATGAAACTCTAAATGGAGGCTTTTTGGTAGTTTATTTAATAGCGCTTATTTAAATAAGCAATGAGGTGCTGGAACAGGTTGCCTGGAGAAGCTGTGGCTGCCCCATCCCTGGCGGTGTTCAATGCCAGGTTGGATGGGGCTTGGAGCAACCTGATCTGGTGGAAGGTATCCTTGCCCGTGGCAAGGGGGCTGGAACTAGATGATCCAACCCAAACCATTCTATAAAACTAACAGTGTGGCCGATTAATTTAAAGTATTCATACATTGTGTTTGTTGAACGTCAGGACTATACAGCTGTTGATGGTTCACAGGCTTTAAAATCGGTAGGGAGCTATTAATTAAGTGGAGAGACTCTATACAAGAGTTACATTAGAATCATGTAAGTGTATATACAGTGTTGTAACTCAGTTTACTGTGCTTCCCAGAGAAAGTTTAACTGTGCTTCCCAGAGAAAGTTTAAGAAGAACTGACAAAGCAGTCGCAACAAGTATTTTTAACAATTTTTCTTTTATGATTAGCACACTACCCCTGAGGTACCATACCCCCAGTGACACAAAAGGATTCTGAAAATTGTAGCTGCCTGTTCTATTTCAGCCTCTTCAGTTTTGAACCAGGTTACTCAGGTTTTACTACATGCCCTATGTTACTTATTTGAATTACACAGAAATAACGTTACCTAGGTACAAAAAAAAGTTCAGGAGACTTACACTGATAGTGTGCAACCAGCAGTAAGACATTACATGAATTTTAATTAATTCACAGAATATTACCAGTTACTGGAAGGGTGTATTGTGAGGTAAAGCAATTAGGGTTTATAGGGTTAATGCCGCAAGCCCTATTCCTCAAGTAAATTTTGTTATTTTGAGCTGTTTAATATTTTTCAGCAGCAGAAGGAAGAAGTAGATTTTCCTTCTTCCTGATCTCTAATCACAATTTGAAAGTTAAAAAATTCCAAGCATTTTTAAGTCACTACAAAAAAAATTGTGGCATTGACAAAATAATCCCTTTATAGTGCTCTGAATGTGTTGCCAAACTAATATCCTGTATTTGTGAATATCTGACATTTAAAGTGGCTCATGGCCATCAGAACTTCAGTCTCCAATAGAGATGTATAGGTGGCTTGTTCAGTGCTTTATGAGGGCATCATAATACAGCACTAAGTAGTTTTAAACTGTAGATTTGGAAATAATACTTCCATTTCCTTTAATGTAAGACACACATTCCTGAATCAAATAGATTCCCACTAAAGTACTATTTTAGAAGCTTTCAAAAAACATTTATGGTAAATAAGTTCTTTGGCTATGTATTTCAGCTCCAAAGTATATTTGGCGATTTTGCAGAAATACTGTAATATATTAAGAAAAGTGTGACACAAAGGGATAAGAGAAAGAATCCCAGGTGGGAGAGCTTGCGAGTGTCCTACAGGCAGTATTTATAAAATAAAATAAAGGTCAGGAAAAAATAAAAAAAGACCACCATGGTAGAAAACAGTAAAAATGTAATCATTTACAACACTGAACATGAACCAAGTACCACCTTTTCCTTTTTTCCTTTCTTTAAGTATCCTCTCCTACAAGTATTTTTCCAGGGGTACAGTTAATTTTTTCAGGACAGTGAGAAATAGTTTCAGAATTTAAGGAGTGAACAAGAGAATTTTATGGTGTGTTATAGTTTTGTATGCACATACGAATCATGGCTCAGAACAATACTCAACAGAAGGACTAGCATAGTGTTTACTTTTCTGGGTACTTAAGTTTTGTTTGTGATTTTTAATCTTTACTTAGGAAAAAATATTCTTGATCACCTATCAGTATCAATAACTTATTGTAGTATGGGAGGGAGGAGGGAAAGAAGCACGTTCCCATGTCAGAAAAATTTTGATGGTTCACATTTCTAAGAGATTCCCCTTCCAAAAATAGATAGTATATAACCATAGGGAATGAAAGGAAGAAAATTGTTTTTGTCTGAAAATGAGATTCTGACTCAAAAAAAAGTCAGCTGTTTTTTATTATAATTCAAGGAACTATTTTCCTGAAGTTAGATTTTGCAAAAATATATTAATCAGTAAGTGAAACTTACTACTGTTTTTTTACTTCAGTCATTAAAGGTCTGCAAAAAAAAAAAAAAAAAAATCATAACTTGCAGAACAAGCTAAACCAGAAGATAGTTTGGCTATTCTTGGCTTGCTGAATTGTAGGGTGTAAGGCTTCTCACATGCCAGTCATCTCTGCTTGCTAAGATGACTAGGTACTAATGGGACACAGATCATGTTGACAAGTTTCTCTTTGAACGTATAAACCTGCAGCAAGATAAAGCATGCTACTGCACAGTGACTCAAAGTCTGACACTTCAGGACTGAAAATAATCAGTCAGCTCTCTTTATTATTTCCTGCAGCCACTTTCAAGGCAGCGCAAGCATGAAGAGGGCATGCAATATTCAGACTAATAAGCCAGTCACACCAGAAATATCCGTGTGAGAAACTTAATGAGCTTTTCTTTATTGCGCGATCATTGTACATAGTCCAGAAACTGGAAAAATCTTCAGTACTTCATTGGTTTTATAGTAAATCTCAAGGAAGTAAGAAAAAGGTAAAGTCAGAGATATGACTATAGCTAGGACTGAAAAGTGCCATTCTTGTAGCCTTATTTATATTTACAGCTGCTCAAAGTTTTTCTGACAATACATTTACATCTCCATCACTAGATGCTGTCTACTACAGACAATCACTCTATATAATCCCAAATTGCTTAATTCCATTATAACCCAAATTCAAACATCCATGCTCCCAGTGCTTATGTGAAAAGCAGAATCATTCCAGTTACAGCTTTCCCTTGTTACAGGAGTTAGGTGTTCACTGAAGTAGTTTTCAGCTTCTAGTTAACGTGTTTAGGTGTTTTGACGTGTTGTAGACTCCACAATGATCTGTCTAGGACACCCTGGAATGCAAAAAGGCCTAGCAACGGAAACTGATGTTAGAGAGTGAAGCTTGCGCTGCTGTCCATTCTTGTAGGTAACACAAGTGGATGGTGAATGAAATAGTACTACTATTTGGCAGCCAAGTACCCTTTATATTATGATAATTTCTACAGGAGCACTCATGATCTCCTTCTCCTAGTATACCAGTGAAGATAATAAAGAGCAGCATTCGTCACCTTTAACTTCATGACCTGGTCATACATGATCACCTGAGCTAGCCAGCAACTGAGCCTTTGAAGCTGGTTTGACACAAGAAAGCACCAGTAGCATGTGCTCTCAACATGTACATAGCTGTAGATCCCCGGAGGTGTCATTAGCATTTAAGATCTTGCATTGAAACACCAGAATCCTGTAGGGATTTTAAGAACATAACAGTGAAGAACATTTAATTTTCCATGGGCTGAAGCACTATTAAGCTTTATTTATTAGTAATAAAAATGCATAGAGTCTAATGCAAGTCACGTAAGACTAGTTCATTCAAGTCCCTGAGAGCACACTATGGCTTCAAGATACTCTACTGATCGAGTATCACAGTTGTTACGCACAGTTCTATAGGCATCCCATAAAACCACATGCACATTCTAATGACTGTTCTTCAATCTCTGCACAGCTATTCACTGTTTTGGAAACAGCAGTGAATCTTCATCAAGGTATTAAAAAAAAAAAAAGAGATAGAAAAAATTAAATGTGTATCCTTAAAAAAAAAAGTCTTCACCTATGCTAAGAGATTAGGAAGGGAAGATGAACATATTTGACAAGAGACCTGCCAGCATATTTTATTTCATCTTTCCTTAAAACAGGAAAAGAAGAAAACTCTGTTAATACACCATGTATTGAAAGATATCTATAAATTTGTAATGTTCTGCAATGCAAGTTTAGTGCTTTAAATTTTCAAAGTCAACATTTCTTGGCAGTCTTCTCTCCTGCAACCCTCTTATATCTTATTGTGTGTAACTTGGAGGCTTTAGGGAATTTTGTTTTGCCTGCTTTGGCTATACATCAGTTGTGAACATGAGTAACCTAAAATTCTGTCATATTTAAACACAAATAAAAAAAAGCACATTAACAACTGTTACAAGAGCAGTCCACAATTAAAATAATTAATATTTTTGAATCTTTCAAGGACCCAGGCCAGGATTCTGAATTTGATGAGGTACTATATGCAGATCTAAGCTCCGAATTGGAATATTGTACAGTAGATTCATAAATATTTGGCTCAGAATTTCTCTGTTACCATATTGCAACTGAAAATTCTTAGTTCAGGCTCCAACAGTCGCACAACGAAAAATAAACTAGAGATAGCTTGAAGATGGACCTTTTGAAACACTCTCCCCAAAGCTGAATTAATTAAAAGTACAGGCATACAGTATAGCCAGAAAAACATTTTAAAAAATTGTTTTTTGTGTACCAATTAAATTAATTCTCAACTGCAGATAAGAGTATATTTATGGCTGGGGGTAGAAAAATTGAGAACAGACAGCAAATTATTATCTGTCAAAAGAAATGAGTGGTAATCTCCCAGGAATTAAGAGTGCAGAATGTTCAGACCCATTTGTAGTCTGCATTTGTAAGCCTGATTAGTCTTTAAAACACAGTAAGATTCCAGATCAAATCAATATTTAATAGAATCAACTCTACATCATTCACCTGCATATACAGAGAAAAAAATAAAGCCCAACATAGTTTAGAGAACTTATATGACCTTCCTCAAGGTCTTCATAAATATTAACTTTAGAAAGTCATATCTTTGATGAGGACATTGTACAAAAACATACAGATGCAAGTATGAAAAGTTTAGGAAACAGCATGAATGTTTATGAACTCCCTGCCGGTCTGTCTCTTACTACCTTCAACAATATTTGAAAACTCTCAAGTGAAAGCAGCAGCAATATGGATAAGTCTTCCAATGCATGAGAAAGGCAATTGTTTACTTTAAAATACTCCGAGGAGCTTTTTTTTTTTAAAAAAAATTTCCAAATGAGGCAGGAATGCAGTACAAGGCTTGTGAGATAAAATGAGAATATGCAGTTGTGAAGTAGCATAAATTCTAAAACATTTCCAATAATGGTAAACTAAAATTCTAAAGTGTTTCCAGTATCTTAAGTAGCTTATTATTATTAGAAGTGTTATGGGATTTAAGTAGTTAACTATTTGTAGTGTGTCTATAGTATCTGATTTCCCCCACTCAATTTGTATGTTCTTGTTTTTCTTTTTTTTTAATGAAGCACCATGTAATTAGATATACAAGCAGTGCTACACCAGTTTCACAGTACTCTATAGTTCCACCCGCATATTTTTTCCTGAGCTACTTATGAGTGTTGGGTGTCTGTTTGGAGTAGACATGCCTAGCAATACAGAAAATTTTGGGACCAGTAGTTTGACTTGTAGCTGCATTCAAGTCAACCTGGAGGATGCTTATAGAACTGACAAGAATTTTTGGAGAGAGATTGAGAACACAGCACTTCAGAAACTGAGTTGGAGGCTTTGATCTCTTCCTCTCTGATCTCAAGCAGCATAATTTAAATGCAGGGCTGCTAGTAAAGTTCAGATTCTAGAAATTCTCCTTCAAAAATAAACCAAGTAAAAAGATAGTCAGAGAACAGCTCTTTCCCCATGTTCCACATGGGAGGCACATCTTGGGAATTAGGAACATTGATCTAGAAAGCACATCAAGGGTAATCGGGTCTAGTTCCGCAGCAGACAGCTACGTTATTAATTATTGACCACTTCACAGCGACCTTCAAGCAGTACTTCAGAAAGAAAATAAGACAGCATGGGTCAGACTAAATCTACGTAGAAAACTCTCTTTGGAAGAGGCCTGCTACTGCAGGGACATCTATGATGTATAGCTGTGGTAGTGAAACAAAATTAAGTTACATATGATTTGGAGTACATACCGGGCCTGAAGACACAGCAACTTGTCTTCTCATAATGTTTTTCTCACATAAATTAGAGGTTTAACAACAAAGAAGCTGTCCTCGAGCAGCAATTTAGCAACTGTTTACCCTGAAAATTACAAACACTTTAGCAAGCAAGCCAGTTACAGGCAAAAGTGTTTCAAAATCGGAAAAAGGTGGTGGCGATTTTTTGAGAATCAATTAGATGACATTAAACGTCCAAGGAACAGGAAATATGTAAATATGAAGAGCTTAAAGAGCACTGAGAATTATTCTGTAGAGCTGCAGCAAAAAGAATGCAATAAGCTAGTCAGTAAAATCACACCGGGAGTAATTCAGCTCAGTTCGTAAGCTCTTCATCACTTGCCCTAACAGTATCTTAGAAATCATAATATAGGACTACACAGAACAAGGACAGCACACTTCAACAGGCATATCCACCCATCGTTACACTGAAAATATTACATGCATTACAACAATAAAGTAATTAAAATATTTTTCTCAAAGAGATGACTTTGCTTATTCAGCCGTTATTTTTTTTTTTAAAAGGAACAGAAAACCTACATCACCCACCCTAACCACTAGTACCTATTTTCCAGAACAGCGTAATGCAAAACAGAGCTCATTAGACTTTTCTATATGCCAAGCTAATAAAAGTACCAGACTGCACATTAAAAGCTGGTAATTAAATTGGTATCTAAGCCCATAAAGCTACTACTCCTGGATCTGTTAATCAGATGCAGAAGTTCAAGCCACAGCAAGGATCTAAAAGTACACATTCCTTGATACAAAAAAATCTGTATATTTAAACCTGACATACCATGTTGTAGAAGACCCCCCTACACAAGAAGTTTTTAATTTCAAAAACTGCTTATGAAATATTGATACAATGTCATAATGCATTTAATTCTAAACATGTTTCTAAATGTGTAACAAGAATTTCACAAACCAACTCTTTCTTATTCAAATGTATTTTAAAATGTAAATGCAAGAACCATTGCTTTAAAGCCACCTACAGTCTTCTAAAGAGACAGAGTGTAACCTACTGCTAGATTTACAATGAATTCCCCAGGAAGATTCTTGACAAACTCTAGAGGACAGGAATCAGCTTTACTGATAACTTAGGTAGTCTGGAAAATACTGAATAAATAGGGCTATTCTGGTTTACATTAATTGAGGCTCTATGCTTCCTTCCATGAGTTGAGAAGCCACACATAAACTTGGAGATCCTCAAGTACAAAGCCCCATAAACAAATCTGAAGAAAAATAGCTTATTGATTAGTTTAAATGCTGCTTCAAAACTACATGTCCCAATAGCAAGGATTGTTTCATGAGTTACTGTCAGAATCTGACACTAACTGAGGAGTAACTTGCTTAGTTGCGTTGAAAGGAGTAATCCCAGGTGCTTCCTCTTTGTCTCCATAAGCAGATTTCTCTTTCACATCCCAATTCCAAAAGCCCCAGGCTTCCATCTTTCTGTTCCCCACCACGTTACAATGCAGTCTTTTGTAAATAGAAGTGCTTTGGCTTTTATTTTACCCATAGTACCATATCCTATAGCAGAGTTAGCACAAGCATGAAACCATATATACAAGTCTTGAATGTCAAGGTTTAAAATAGACCAACAGTTCAGTTGATGTTGGTTTGGATTATTATTTTTCTGAAGCTGCAGAACGCTGCACTCAAGGTTTCAGAGGAGAGCGCTCTTGTACATACTGGCTTTTGTGTTAAACATGGCTGAAGCATACCTGTACAATCAGCCTAAAGCAGAAATTCAGCAGTCAGAACCAACAGGAAACACAGCAAGCGATTAGAAGTTTAGCAAAGTAATTGAAAGCTAGGAATGATGACTTAGCATCATCAACTAGGTCTAGGTCTGCTATGTGGTGGTCTGTGATTTTCCAGTTAGCACATTAATAAAGACTTGCATAATTAGAATAATAATGAATCTTCCTATTGTTCAATTCAGCAAATTGGCAGATGAACAGTAAGCGTAATTGATTCTTTTCCTTGGCTAAAGGAGTGCCTCGGACGGCAATTTTGAAGATACATCTATTCCAAACTTTAGTCAATAGTGTTTGCCTGCTTTAATAATAATAAATTATTTGATTATATACGCCTTCCTATGTGAAGACCTAAAGCTCCCAAATTCTTTGTTAATTATCTTCAGGGTTCTGGCATTACTATTAAAGCTTAAAGTATACTTGAAAATGACTTTTTGCATGGTGGTTATGGTGCTCTCTCTTGGCAGACAGAAGGCTGCAGTAGAACCCTATTTTCAAATACATTTTAACTCATACAGGAAGGGAAGTGAAGCAGAATGTTTTCTTTATTAGCAGAGCACCAAATACATACACCACGATAAATTCCACATTACATACAATCTTAACTTGCAGTATAAGTCTTCCACATGTGCTGTTAATTTAATTCAGAAGTATTGAGTAATATAGTCAATAGAAAAAATTAAACAGATACCAGTGTTAAAGATAAATATTTATGCATAAAGTAATTTCATTCCATGCTGTCCTATAATTTCTGTTTGTAGGGGATTCATGTGAACACATGCAGACTGGGCAAACAAGATTGTCCTGAATGCTAATGCAAATGAGCTGAATATCTTAAGCCAGCAACATTGGCTTTTAAGTCTCAAGTATAGACTCCCATTAAATTCTAACCTGTGACAGTACCTCTAAAAAATCTGTTTAAATTCCGGAGGCCAGGAAGGTTATTTTCCAGAATTCACCAATGTCATTATCCCTTAAACAATGAAAAAAAGGTTTAGAATTCATCTTCCTTTCAGAGTTTGTAAATATGTCCATGTAATTCAGGTTTAAATAGTCAAATGCTGCAAAATAACAGTGTAACACAACACAGAAATTGAGTGTTTCAACATATTGATAGGCTTTTGGGTTTTGTTTGTTTTTTTTTCTGTGGTGCTTTCCCCCCTCCAAGCACCACCATAATGTTGTCTACTCTGTGTTTTAAGATTTCTTGGCATGGGTAGGTTGTTTGTGGTTTGGTTTTGGTGGGTTCCTTCCCCCCCCCCGCCCCGGTACGTCAACACTTATCTGGGGGAAAATTCACGAAATTGGCCTTTAACATTAAGAATGCTATATGCAGAATAGGAACAACACACAGACAAGATACCTGGTGTAGAAAGAAAGGAATTAGAAAGTTATTGAGAAAGCAGAACCAAATTTCTTCACTCACACACATTTCTAAGTCTACTCTAGTTCTTCAGCATCACTGTTTATTGCCTCTGGACAGTTTCATCCATCACATGGCTTGAAACAAACTTCACACAGCTTTCATAATACCCAATAACTCTGGAATTCAAGTGGAAAGCTGTAAACAGTAAGAAAAGAAGCCATGCCTTGAACAGCTTAAGTACAAAGCCAGCTTTTTGTTACCTTCCTTTCATAGACAACAGATAGTTCTTCCTATACTACAGACACACTAGAAAGCAACACAGACAACGGACAAGGAAATAAAACAGAACTCCATAGCAGGCTGTGTGTAGGCTATCACAGCAATTCTTTCAGCCATACAGAGTTAGTAACTATGAAAGAGACTGCTAGAACATATGAAGCAGAAATAGATGCAGCAGACTTCTGTTTCTCATTGAGGCAGTTTCCATCAATATTAGAAAAAACAGCTGTACTGCAGTTACCACTGCACTCTGAAATAACCAGACATCTGCAGTGAATAGATGTAATATATCTAAAAAACAATTTACTTTCTGGGAAGCTGGTTAGTAATAATTGCTGAGGCTTCTCAGCACAGGGCTACATGCTACAGGCACAAAAATTTCAATACCACTTGCACAAGATTATCAATATTGATTCCGAGGAGACACTGAAGCCTGCTCAGAAAGTCAGATGCTCAATATTATATATACTGGAAAAACACATCCTGTATCTGTGCAACTACCAAGTATCCCACAAACAAGACTACTACACTAATTTATTCTTAATTTACTGTTTATTCAAGCTATTTCTTAATATTTGTTTTGAATTTTTTAAAAATGCAGATAAAGACTGTATTGGTCATATTAGTCTATTTTGTGGTAAAAAAGCAGGGGGACCTAAAAAATGTAAGAAAACTCCCTGACGTTCATTCCTTCCAGAAGCATGAAGGAAACTCCTGAGTTTGAAGGAAATACCTTTTGATCCCATACACCAGCAGTGAAAACCATTTCTTTATCAGCACAAATTTCTTCACAGGTAATCATTCTTTGCTTTTGGGTTGTTACCAGCAGAAGGAACAGCATCCTTTAGAATGATTTCAGTCTCAGAAGTGCTTCATTTTGTTATCTGCACTGTCCTATTAAATCAATCCTACCACAAACATGATGCAGTTCAGGGGTCTACATACAGTCAAATGTTTTACTGCAGAGTTACAGTTGCATAAAAATCCAGGAGCCTGAGGACCATGAAAGCTTCTTCTAGTTCCTTTGTGCTATGACAACACTCCCTCATTTCTTTTCACCACTTCTCTCCCTCCATTCTACACTCTTACTTTCACAGTGTCTTGGCACTCTTCCTTCAACCTGCAGCACCTCTAACAGGGTAGCTATTTACTACAGTGCAGCTAATAAGGTTTCTGTCACTTCATTACTGTTTTATGTGGTGTATATAAGTCTAAGATTTTTCATTTGCTGGCAGGAAGCCAGAGAAATGTGTCCTCAGTGAGGATTCACTTATTACCTTCATTGCTTCCTGAAGAAGTTAAGAGATGTATAATCACCCACAGATTTTTGCAGAGTGCTTTGGGCAAATGCATCACATTGAGTTATTCTGCTCTCTGATAAATACCTGAACCTGAAGAAAAATGTGAAAGCCAAGATAGACTGTTTTATCCTTGGAGGAATGTAGGAGAATAGCAGCCTTAACATGTTACAGCCTAGGGCAGGCACATTAAAAATCCAGGCAAATCTTATGGCAAACACTGTAAGCATATCCAGCATGATCATGAAAGAGGTATCTAGTGGTAATTTTCAAGAAAAGGGCAATTTTATCAACCTCAAAAGTTGCTTTCCAGTACAAACTAACACAGGAGATTCCATTACAGCTCTCCAGTGTTCTCACTGTGGGTGCTATCCTGTTCCTACAACATAGATTATAATTTTAAGCGTGATGCTCTAAAAGGGGAAGGCATAGTGTCCAGTATTTTGCAGGCTTGCTATACCAATGGGATTTCACAGAAGCAACAGATTTACAGTTCTGATAATTTCCTTTCTACAGAACAGTAATGTTGTAGGGTCTACTTTTCACCCTTAATTAAGGAGAAAGGAAATCAGACACTACTATGAGTTTTGAGCCAAGATTCCGCCTACAGAAAGTACTATAATATTGCAGGTTAACCTAAGCACAGAGACTGTTAAAATTTATTAGTTTAATTCCGCTTCTTCCCTTCTTACACAGACGTGCTCACAATGAGTTTCTTTGTTAAAAGGAGAATTTTTAGAACATTAGAGTAATTAAAATAATTCCTTACACGCCTTTATCAACATAGTCTCTTTATCCCCCTCAATGATGACATTTAAACATTAAGTAGAAAAGGTGATGGCATAGATTTTTCCAAGTTTTTTTGCTTATAAAGATCCGATTCAGCACTATTAATTGAAGAAAGGACAAGAGCTGAAACAGAGGTGAACAGTACCTCACATTCATGAGTTCAGAAGACAGACTGTATTTAACATGTAGCTAAAAAAACCCCACACAATCATCTTGGTTTAACCAGTGCTATACACAGGTACTGCATTTTGCTTGTATAACATGCACATCTACTTCATAAGTAATTGACTTCGTTACAGTTGCAATTTCTTACTATTATTCCTAAGTTAGTACTGTCTTCCTTATGGGTATTATTCTCAAATTTAAGAGCCATAGTGCCTAAAGTTTACGAAGGGGCTATTAAACTGACCTGTGTTTTTATACCCCTAGTTTTAGCAAGAAGTTTATTCAGGGTATTTAAGGAAGGCAGTTACATTCTAGCTTAACCCGTGTATTCTGACTAAGCACTAGTGTACCTTACTCTTGCAAATGCTTCATCAAATCAATTGATAAAATGGAAGTATGGAAGTAAAAGGGTCCCTTGAATTACTGGTTTGCCTCAAGCAACTTGTTTAATCCTACCTCTTGCAGACCTAAGTTTATGGGACAAGGATAGCTTTGCTGCATAAACACTTAAAGTGAGATAAAAAGATCCTGCTGTTGACAAAACTTGTTTGATCTTTGACAGTGGCCCATACCCACTTAACCTTTTGAATGCTCATTCAATAAAAAAAACCTTGCAATTTTTTTTGGGACCAGACTGTGATATCACAGTACTTCAGGACTGACACCACTGCATTTAAAAAGATGCTTTGTGAAAATAGCATTGATTTCATTTTTGATGAATATGATACCACAGAACACACACAAAAAAAGCCCTAACGGTAATTTAATTTGCACAGCTATTTACAGTCCTCTGAGACTGCCAGAACTGACAAATGTTGAAGAAAGGTATTAAAAACAAGACAAATACAGGTCGTCTTATAATTTCAGCTTTTAGATGCATTGCATTAATGATAAAGACGTTTAAGACTTCAGTCCTTAGAATAAATTTAAAAAAACCACCTGGGTAGATTATGACTGAATAGCCATGAACGTGAATTACAAACATTATCAGAAGTGACCTAGAGAAAGACTCCAGTTTCTACCACATGAACCTTGTCCTGCAAGAAACAGTCCAACATACTGGAAACTATAAATTCAGATGTAAAAGTGGAACTCACTGGTGAAATTGAATGTAGTTACAAAGCTTTAAGTAAAAAAAGGCTTAGAACATACTATTTCAATACGCTTTAACTCCGGCCTATTATAATCTGCAACTTTTTCATGTCTCTCCTCTGCCTTTTTATTAACTCACATCCTTTACCTCATCTTAAACATGCTGGTGACATTTCAGGTAAAGACACTGTCTTCCTAAAGTTGATGCAGCGCTTACCACAATGGATACTTCAGTGCAATTTGGGGTTTTGACTTCAACATATATAAATATTGCATGATTACATAAAATCTGAGCATGTACATTTTTGCAAATTCAAGTTTCTGCAAAAACACCAGTATTGGGTAATTGGCTACACAATTTATTCAAGCTGACATAAAATCCATCAGGGCCATCCCACAGTGGCCAAAATCATGGCTTCTAGAATTTTACGACCACATACCTCAATCTAATTCCTACAGTTTGAAATCTCTTGAATGATCTTCAAAGTTGTATTAAGTAATAATGTCTTGGGTCATTAACTTTAGCACTGCCAGCATGCCCTCATGATTGCATTTACTTTAATTAATGTAAGCTTGTAATTAATGGCACACTTTACACAAAGGACTGGTTTAGCATAATGCCAGTTTCTAACAAATAAAGCAGCTTCAAAGTGCTTGAAGCAAGATTGAAGATAATCTGTTGCAGTTGAGAAGTGTGGAGGCAAAAAGGCTAAGCCAGGCGTTATTTTTTCTTAATTTAGGTATAACAGGTTTAATTGTCACGATAAAAATGAGGCCCACATTTTATCACTTCTCTTGATTTTTGTAATGTATTTGAATAATAAAAACTTAGCCTGCATCCATGGATTCTATGCAAAATTAAACTAAAGATTGAGAAATATTAATTTATTCTACCGTGGCAATGAGAACATCAAAATAGAACTCAAGAAATAATCCGTTACTACCATTCTATACCTCCAACAGCTCCTTTGCCAGAACATTTTATCCCAACCCCACTGTCCCTTCACTCATCTTTTGAGATGTTTCAGCTTCTGGTGAAACTTTGACTGAGTCAAACTATCTATTCAAGCAATGAACGTCTTCAAAACCACATTATGCAATTTTTCACAAGCTTTTCAGAAAAGCTACTAAAAAACCCCCTCCCACTAGTAAAAAGAAATGTACACAGTAAGTACAGCAACATGGTTTAAGGTAGAAAGCTCTTTTTCTAAATATTCTGCTCCATAAAAATACCAGTCTACTCAGTGACTTCAAACTTGAAGACTGTTTAAGTTTATGACATTGTCCAAAGACAACAGGAGTTTCTTCTGCAGTCAATGTAGCATTTAGACAATATATTTTGAGTGGGTGCTCCCTGACAGAACTGGATCAATTATCTGCACTGACTGATTGTAAACATGCATTGACATTAGACAATTGGATTCTAGAATGAACTATCAAGTATAGCTGATATACAAAGCAGTAACACAAAGGGAAGCTCATTTCTTTGACTCTTCCTTCTCCATCCTGAAAGCTGAAATAAGAGGACAGGCCTACTTAGGTCTGCATGACATTATCCCAATGTTAATTATCACAAATGTTTTCACTGGCAGACAATGAGAGAGTCTAAAGACCTATGAAGAACAGAAAATAATTCCAGAAATCTGATTTCTTTTGGATGATTCAGAAAACCATCTGTCTGCCAGCATTAAGAACAATTTACTTTGAGAGCCATCTGTGGGAGATAACTGCACCTGAAGTCTGGCAAAAAGCACCTTTTTCTTTTAATGACTTATTAGCTCACTGTCTCCTCTGAGAATAATAAAGCTTCCATTCCTGTCCTCAAAGAGGGGATTAAAGCATTCGCAGAGAGAGAGAGAAACATAGCAAAACCCAAGGAGGTAGCAAAGAAAATGAAAAAAGTCCGTTTTGAACAGGGAGGTGCATCCCATCCCCTCCACCACTGTTTTTTCATATTTATTTCCTTCCAAAAGCCTCTTCCCTCCATCACAACAGTGGTGAAGGATTCACCTGGAGATGTTAACCATCATGAACAGGTGGGCAGGAGTCTTTCAGTCATCTGTAATCAAGGATGAATCTCAGAACCACTCCAATAAATCTCTGCATGCTGGTCTACGTACCACCTCTAGGTTTGCAGGCAGACTCCAAGGAAAAAGCATGCTGTACTCCCACTTGTGAGCTTTGTTTGTTCTTCATAGTCTCATGTTCTCACAAGGAAAGGGTCCATTTAGATTAAATGTAGAGATATAAAAATGTCAGTGTACTTTGAAGTACAACCTAAGTTTATAAGTTTGGGACCTACGGAATAATTATCACTAACATAAATAGTCATAGACATTATTTACATGGCCTACATTAGAAACTAAGTGGTTGCAAAAACTCAAAACATCTAACCAAAATCCAGCTTGCCAAAGCTGGAAAGGGAGTTTAAGATAAAGTTAAGGACAGGGAGAACTCCAATCAAGTTATACAAATTAGTCACTACAGGAATCATAACGAGACAGCCTATCTGCAGAAGTGACAATTATGTTTTCTTTCAACTATCAGCACCAAGAGATACCACAACATGGGACCACCCCATTGCCCCACTGCTCTGATCCTGCCCGCTTCATTATAATCATCCTTTACCCTGACTACCCAGAACAACGTATACTAACTGAGATAATGCTGACCATAACATACAAGCTACCTAGCACTGAATTCACTTATTCGCTAACATATTTGAATGCAACATCTGACAATGTGTTTCTGAAGTACTCTCACACAAACTGTCAAAAAGACATTAATAACAGTTCCTACTTATTGGCTTCAGAGGAGGAAAAGGAGCTGACCAAAACGAATCAGACTAAGAAGGGATTAATATGAGGACAACTGAAGATTACTTTTTTAATATGTAGGCAAGATAAAATGATAAACCAATACAGAATACAAGTTATCTGTGTTCACAAAAATACAAAGGTTTAAGAAGAAAATTAAGACTAGTTACATTGGGGGTATGGGGAATAATTCAAAGTACTTTAAGCTAGAGCAAAAACGTGCCATGCGATGGGTTGTAGTTTACTGTCACATATCAGATATGAAATGGATTGAGCAACAAATTACCCTAAGAGGTTTTATCCATCTCTTCCCAGAAATAATGAAGAAAGTAGAATTAAGCTGCCAAAATTCCCCTCCAAGAAATGCACTTTCCAAACTGTTCCTTCAGACATAACAGTCATTGGTATTATCAGTAAATAGTGAACAATATCTGACAGAAGTGAAACAGTAATTTAAAAGACATGATCTATTTGACATACTATTTTTTTTTCTATGACACTATTTTACCTTGTTCTCTCACATACATTGATGTATCAAAGCTGTAGCATGATGTAAGTATGACAACAAAAAAAAAAAAAAAAGGATTTCTTTAAAAGCAGATGCCAAAACCATCCATCAGGGTTTTTTTTTTCCTATTTCAGAGGATGCATCTGGGGATAGATATGGATGCATTTGACTTCAGGTTCTGAACCATGCTTCAGAACAGCTTTGCTGAACCCTATTAAAAGTGGCCAATTTTTACCTTCCATTTGCTCACTGACCTCCTGCATGGACCTAATAGGTGACTGAAGAATAGCTCAGAGCTTCTGAAAAAGTGATATGGAAACCACTTCCCAGTTAGAACCACAGTGTAATCCTTCCCCTTGACAAGATATATTTCAGGAGACGTCTGACAATATCCAGGGGCTTTCAATCCAGGAAATTCAAGGGAACTGTTCACTAGAGTTACTAATTTTCTACAGCTAAATGCTATTTAAAACTTAATGTAACAATTTATATATATTAATACTAAAACCAAGTTTTTTTATAAAAACAAGCTATTTTCATATTTCTGCTCCACAGGTGCTTGTACAATTAATTTGATTTGAGGCAGTGGTACAATATGCAACACATGCAGAAGTGACAAAATTCAGCTAGTTTCACATGCCCATGTCTACGGGCTTCAGTGATGCACACAGAGACTATTTATTCTGCCTCAACCACATTCAACAGCAATGAACAAAGAGTCAGCTTTAATTAGTCCTTCACAGGCTTTCTAACAAGACTTGCACAGGTTTGTGTTCAGGGTTAGTTGCCCTTTTTTTTTTTTTTAAGGAGTGCACAGAATTGGAAAGTTGTTGGCTAGCTTACAAAAATAATACAGATGAAGTCTGACAGGAGTAAGAGTGCAGAGCCCAAGACTTTTCCTGTAATTGCAACATCAGGCAACAGACAGGCTGATTCAAGTCAACATTTTCACCCGAATACTTCAGCCCTCCAGGACATGGTCCAGAGACCAAATTGCTAGAAATTAGTCACGTCTTGTTCATTACCACAAAGGCATAGACTTGCATTCAAAAATTTGAACACATAACTTGAAAAACTCACTGTTGTCCAAAAAGAAGCTATTAAAGAAGAAAAAACCCGCCAAAATCAGATTTAGAAAGATCAATAGTATTTCTTTCAAAAATATTTCTATTGAACATTAATCTTTTCATTTAATATACATCCTATATATCTCAGGATTACAAATGTGTACCTCATGTTTTAGCATCACTACACACAGCAACAGTGTAGTCAGTAGACTAACTTTTAGGAAACCATGAAGTAATTCTACTTCAGCATTAAGTACTGGAAACAGTATCAGGTACAGTTTTAATTTCCACTGCATTATTTTTGTGTGTCTTTGAGTACTGAATTATCTGTATAAGACACAACCAAATATCTACAACATACACAAGAAATGGCATCATCCATATACATCTCAAAGCTGTAGGAAGAATATGTTCCTAAAGTAAGACAAAAATATCATGATTTTACCTGAGAGGAACAATTTTTTGGAATGTTTTAATCTCAAGCTTTGCATGCATCAAGTGAAGTCCTAATTAGACATAACCAAAGATCCTTTTCGGATTACTAGAGGGCCAGGACATGAAGTTAGAAGGTTTATTAATCCTTAAGTTTGTATTATTAAGTGATGAACTAAGGTTTTGAGCTTAAAAAGTTCTGGAAAAAAAATGAGGCAGCCATGATTGATCTAGTTTGAGACTCCTAACATTAGGCTATGTTTTAAATGCAATACAGAAATTACCAAACAGGTTTGAGTTACACAGGTAATGGTAGATCATTATTTAGCCTCTTTCAAAGCCAAGGAAAGGTTATGTTTACTAGACCTTTCCCCCCCTCTTTTAGTCTATAAAAATCAAATAATGCCTCTTATCTAGAAAGGTTTCATTTGTTTACAGGATCATTATTTGTAGAGCCACTAACTTCCTGCAAGAATCTTTCCTTTAATATAAACACTAATTTGTAAAGGGCAGGCTAAAATAAACTTGCTCTGTGATGCACACAATAAAAAACTTCCTTTATGAATACAAACTACCATCCTCAAAGCATGCCTCAACTGAAAACAAAGAATAAGCAATGTATGCTTTTCATAATTTCTTACAAATACTGAAAATCACATGTCAAAAAGGGTTTAGTGAGAGTGCTTTTCCTATGTTTGCTTCTAGCATCAAAGGTCTATATGTGCCAAGATCAAGGGAAATGCAGAAATACCACATTAACACTAAATAAGCAGTAAACCCACTCAGTCAAAAATTGGTTTTTAAATTTTTATCCTCAACTTTTAAATACTCTAGCATTGTAGTCTAGGAAGACAGCTGTTCAGTTGCTTAAAGCATAGCTGCTGCATGACAAATAGTACATTACTTGCTACAAACAACAGCAGCCTTTACTGTATTGTTTATACTCTTTCATGAATAAGTATTATGACCAGCCAACACCTACCTGAGAAGTGGGCTACCATCATAATAAGCCACGATTGAAATTATGATTCAAATTAGAAAAAGTAACATTTTGATGACCCATAATAATTAAAATCATGGTGCTTGACAGTAACTACCAGCACCACAGCATTATACATCGCATACATAAATACGGGGAAGATAGAGTAACTTAATTTCCAAAGAGCTTGCCTTAAACCAATTCTGAAATGTGTAAACAAGAGGAAAAAAAAAAAAAAAAAAAAGGACTGCTGTAACAGCATTTTGACTATACACTACCCATGCACACAGTATAACTTCAAATCTTGTTATTGTAGAAAAGCAAGCTGTGTCACTTCATATTAATTTATTTTACAACGTGAGGCAACAGATGTATTAGCTACATCACCATTTCCTCAGATACTAGGAAAAATTGAATATACTGTCTAGCTCCAGGCTGATTAGCCCCAAGTGTCACTAATCAGCCGCTTATCATTTACAGTACAACAGTTCATGATGCTTAAGTTCATTTTGATTTTAACAACTATAATATTGTCAAACTAGTTTTGTTTCTGACCCTAATGTTAAAAGAAGCTTAAAAAAATATTTGGATTTTAATTCTCCCAAGCAGTTTATAGGCTAAAAAAGTTGGTTTCCAGGCAGTATTTCAGTTGGTACTGAAACACCAAGAAATTGCTTTCTATTTTACACAGTTCTGTCAAAACATTGAAGCAAAAAAACAATTTTTAAGCAAAATGAGTAATCTATAAAGATTATATTTAAGATTACAAACCGAGGTTGTCTACCAAGCTATGCCCTACAATAGTTTTGCTGGGGGCAAACAAAATGCAATTATAACTTCTGATTTTCATAAATCTATGTCAAAACACGGAGATCCAGAAATGGCCTCTTGGACGCAGTTAGTTTGGGCTTGTCTAAAACAACATTGTTTTCATTATTAAGTGGTCTGCTGGTCAGGACAGCTGTTCTTTTCAGAGTTTGATGGATAAAACATCAAGAGAGAAGTCTTAAAGTCCTGGTCACTCCAGTGTAATTCAGAAAGTCTGGCCTGTGTCACAAGTCTGTATTTGTGAAGAAGTTGAACTGACAGGCTCTCCAGTAAAAAATATTTTTTTTTTTTCTGTTGTATAGAGAAAACAATCATCATCTTTTCCTCAGAAGCTTGTTGCTATTTCAATAGGAAGGTCAGACTAAGTTGTTAAAAGTTTTTAGTCTACTTAATTGCAAGAATGGGTCAAAAGTTGAGCTATGATTAAATACTTCATGAAACTAGGGGAAACTACCCAGTCTGGAGACCTGCCATAGAACACAGATTTAAAAACTGTTTCAATTACCTCTTCCGAGAATTCTTGATTAGAGGGTTACTTCTGATCTGCAGCCAGGTTGAGATGATAAAATGCTTTGTTAAAAATGCGATTCCATAATACACAAAAACTGGAAGTTAGCATGCTTCTGTCCAATACAGGTACATGAATTAAGTTTTAAAATTATTAAATATAGAAAGGTCATTTCCTAAGAGGCATTTACATGTACCATTTAAGATTTCTTTTGCAGTACCACTAAATTGACAAGTTTCAAACAAATATGATTAAGTGATAAACATATTCTTTTTGGACAATGGCATGATTCCAACGAAAACAGGAAACTGAGGGATCCAGTCCTTTGCCTTTCTTATTCCATAAAGAAATCTGAACAAGCAAAACTAATCCTGATTGCAAAGAACCTACAATTAAACAGAAGTTACTTTGCAGATACTACTCTATAAACATCATGATATATTCAAAGACAGTTATGATAACTTAGGAAGGAACACCTCAACATAAGCAGTGCTTAATAACTTAGAACCAATCTAGGAAAAATTAAAGGCTTTTTTATAGTTTATTAATTCTTTGGAAAAAAGCTAGAGCATTTGTAAGGGCAATGCATTTCCTATGTAAAACATCAGATTCTGCCAAATTTTTCAGCTATTCCTGTGTAACAAAAAATTCAATCTAAGGTTTTTGATACAACCACAAAAGCTAAAGACTAATATGCGACCTATTAAATCATTAAGCATCTGTAATGGCATGATCCACAACAGAGATTAAGTTAGAGGCTAGAACAAAGACAGCAAACAGTGTCCGAGTCTCTAGAACTGAGATGGTTCAAAGAATAATCAGAGAGGCTTCCTGCTCTACCCCAGTAGCAGAAGTATGTTTACTTTATGCTATAACTCATTGCCAAAGTAGTAAAGATACTGCATATGCAGCTATTGTTAAGCCACTACAGCTTTTAGGAAGTCCAAACAGAAACATGTTTTACAAGGTATATTTAAAGACAGGAGTAAAGAACCATCACTGACGACAAGGGGTTTGATTTGGGGGTTGATTTTGTTTTTTTTTTTCCTTTGAGTTGTCATTCCATCTGTTGAACAATGCAGTTGGAGAGGAAGGATGTGAAAAGAATATCCTCTCTAATTCTCTTTCGAAAAATGTTTACATTTGTAACCTCACCTGTGCTTTTTACCCAACTCAAGCCAGTAGACTGCATCCCTTCACCCTCATCAACCAACAGATAACAACTAGAGCATGTGTTATGTGTCATAGATGTAGACCAGCATCAGACGCACAAAGCCAGCTCTCCAAAAGTTAATACGTTTATCCCTATACACACTGTAAAATATTTTCTGGTTATTTCAAGGTTCCATAAAACTGTATTCAGTTTTCAGCCAGATGACCATATGTTCAATCCCCAAAAATATTTCAGTTGTATTTACAAGAGACATTTATACTGGAAAGCTATTTCAGACTCTCTGGATTCTAGGTTTAAAGCTAGCAGCTAATTTTAACTTAATATATTCCCTTAAAATCCTGAGTATTTTCTTCCTAGAGCCCTTCTTTTGTACTTCATGTTAATTTTAATGAGATGAGAACAAGTTATTTAAGCAGCCCTAAACCACAATTGAAGTTTTGACTGATTTATAAGCAACCTAAAATGTTTTACTGCTGAGCCATAAGTCTTCAATAATAATTTTCTACATCGTATTTAAATAAGTGATCTGTAGCAACATGATCTTTATAGGTAAGCCTCCAGAACACTAACATAAAATGAGTTTTGGATTGAGAGAAAGCACAATATTGCAATTCTTTTTCTTTGATCTGGCAAGGTTTACTATTTTGCACATCAAGAAGTAATTAAAGTTATTACTATGTACAAGTACACCACAAGCTAAATGTGCACAGCATCTGTATTACTTTACTACAAATTCTCAAACAATCTAACATACTATTCCCTGCACATAATGCTTTCTTTTTCTTTTTTTTTCCAAAGACCTAATTAGACGAGGAGGAAAGGAAGCATTATCCTCTCTGTATAGACAGGCAACAGGAACAGAGAAGCTTAGTTACTCATTGAAATTTATACAGGAATCAAGTCTTTTTTAAAAAAAAAAAATCTCCGCTACAGGACTGCAATTCCTTTTTAAATAGTTTAGGAGATTTCTAAAACATACCTTGAAATATCAAGGCAGTCCTAACCTTGATTCAGACTGTAGTGGAGTAGTTAAATACTTTTAACAAATCTAGACTGAATTCAAAATCATTTAGTCAGGAAGACACCCAATAGTGAAACTTCATTATGAACACTGATGGATATATAAGCTACTGCTGAAAGGCTTCAAGTTTTCTGTTTCAAACTCTTATCTTTATTTTGGCAAAAGCAAGTTAAATCTTCTGCAAGTAGTGCCTTTGAGAAGTTCAAGATATCAAAAATATTACAATACAGAAGAACTCCTGTTTTCATTGATATCACAAGAATATTCTCATCACTTGTTCAATTACAAAATAAAGAACTACTTTTTAATTGCTAAACCCGTGTGTTAATTTCAGTCAATAGTAAGACTGTTGTTGCTCATCAGGCTCTGTTCCCCAGACTGAATTTGTTTTTCCTTATTTTATCAGTTTCATAATCTGTACATCGAGTTTAATAGTAAGTCCAAGAAAGATCTTAAGCCATATGACTAACACAGCAAGGAATTTATTCAAATCAATCATAGAGAAGGGAAATGTTGAAAGGATAGGCAAGACCATTATTTCCCCAAATCTGATGAGTCTTATGAAAATCTCTAACAGTTCATGATAATTCCTTAAAGCATTTAAGTTCTTCACTAAAGAATGATGGGTTTTGACAGGCAGAAAGACATGCACCTGACTGGCAAATGCAGAAGCTGTAACACAAGTAATGTCATCTGATTGGCATGTACTTTTCACAGACACTCTCTTTAAATTACTCCATTTTATGATCCTCTACTAGAACAGAGAAATATACACAACTCAATCAGTCCTGTAGTCCTGCAAATACAATTGTTTTTCCTGAAGTAGTAACCTAGACTTACTAGCATTTTTCACTGATCCTAAGGATTGTTTTCCACAAAAGAGAAGAGTCACCTTGCCATAAGCAGAAAAAAAAAGTTACTTACACCCATCAAATAATTCTTCAAGAAAAGTGTCTTATTTCTTTGAAAGGCTTAGTGAAAAGTACTGCATTGAGAGGAAGACTTGGGAGACAGGCAATTCATTAGTAAAACTCCTCTCAAACATTAATTTTGAAAACTAATCTACAGCTATATTGTGGTTAATCTCTGAAAATTTGGTCCGTAGCAAAATCTACCATAAGCAAAGGGGTCTTCATACTGCTAAAACAATTACTACTTCCAAAGTTAGTATTCAAGATGCACTATGTACAAGTATGCAATTCCTACAACCCAGAAGAAGAGTGACATCTGTCTAGAGGAAAGATTGCATACCACAAAAGTAGGAGACTGAGCAAATGACATCAGGTGTTCAAACAGATCAGACAATCCATCCAAAAAAACTGCAGAAGACTAACCACCACTGTTCTTCCATTCACCCCTAGGGCATTAAAAACAGAGCAACCTCCCCAAAGCAGTGCCTCCATGTACCTATTCTTGGGATATGCACCTACATAAAGAATTAAGAATGGAACAAAACATTTTCAGGACTTTGAAGCAACAGCCTCATATTCCAGGACGCCTACTTGCTTGTAGTGCTCAGCCATTGCTACTTCTACCTTCACAAATGTTACTCCCAGAGTTTCCATAACATTCTAGTACTTTAAAAAAATTTGCTTCCTAGTGTTTGAAAGGTTTGCTTTCGAATTTTCAGGTAGGAAGCAAATAACAAGTGCTTACTGACTTACTGCATTGTTACAGAAAGTTTATTTTGAACATAGATTTTACTTCTCACATGACTAGTTACAGCACAAGTGTATTCCCCTTAAGATCTTCAGCAGCAAGAGAAGGGAAGTGGTTACCACTTACCTCATTTCAGACATGGCATCACTGGTCCAGAGGCAGAGAATTACACGCTTCCATCTGAATGCAGTTATGTGAACTCCATTTCAGCGCAACAGGCACCGATGGTGAAAAGCAGTATGTAGGCCAGTATAAAATTCTAGTCCAGCCCTTTGGAATCAGTATTTCAGTTCCTCTGCATAAGCAATGTGCAATAAGCACTGACATTTAAACTGTTGTCTCGCCAACATGCCAAGTCATGTGTTGCATACCAATCATTAAAGCTGGTATTGGTGTCTGAAGATGAGTGACATCTAAAGTCCTTTGCTCTATCTAGCATAGCAACCTACTCTACACCTCAAGAACTGTTACCTAGCGCTTCATTTAAGACCTAACAATAAGCTTCAACAACAAACCTAAGTGGTGTTCTGCCTGTTTTGAGTTGATTTCACCCATTTTTGATAAGGCTATTCTCTTTTCTTGGAAAAGTAAAGTCATATTGTGTGAAACAAGCTTGCAAATGCACTGTAAGTAAATTTGGTTTATTTGAACTACTTAGAACTAGGAAATTCTACCTCATTTATGTGAGAGCATTCTTGTGTAATTGTCGTATGATTATTTTCCTCACAGCTCTTCACTTGGTTTTCTTAACTATAGTAGCAAGCCACTCTGCTGGCAGTACTGGTTATCCAAAACAGTCAAAGCTTTTTGTGTAGAAACACACAAACATGAAGGCAGAATTTAAATTATTATACAAGGTGTTTGCACTGAATCATAATAATACCCTTTCATTTTACAATGAATGAACTACGACATTTCAAGTGTTGGCTTAAAACATAGAATGGGAAATAGAAGGCTCCGCACGATACATTTGCGTTTGATCAACTGTGCAATGAACATACCGATCCAGTTAAAGAAAATCCAAATACACCCATCTCATTACTTCATAAATCAGTTTGAAGAAAGCTGAAATCAAACAAATTGATATCGGATCTCATTAAGTTTAACTAAATCTCCAGCTTTGTGTTTACTATGGATTCTTCATTTCTATGGGGAATACACTAATAGGGAATCTTGTTTTATTTTCTCAATGCCTTTAAAAAGGGCACAATCCATAAGCTAAGCTGTTGTCTCACTTAGCAACACATTAGATATTGGCAGTCATTGCACACTTAAACCGGAGGAACTAAAACATTGATTCCTAAGGGCTGAACTAGAATTTTACACTGACCTATATACTGCATTTCACCATCAATTAGTCTCATGTTAAAAAACACAAGAGGGAGTACACTAGAAGGTTTGAAATCCCCTTCTCCAAACTCCCTAACAGAGCCTTCTCTTCTCAAACATACAGCTAAAGAATTTCTTTGAATATATTCAACAACTTTCATCATGACAGATGTTTGTCTGTCATGCTAGGCACGTGGAACTGAGCAGAGGCCACTTACAGACACAAGTATTTGTAGAACCAAATTAATTACTTGGAAAAATTTGTTATTTTGCACCCATTACTTTTAATATTCACCCGTATCTTGTATGCTATTGTCCCTAATATCATTAGAAAAAAAAGCACCAAGCATCAACTGTAATACATTTTTAATCATTTCTAGTTCCAGCTTGTTTCTTTTGAGGAAATGAGCATTTTGGATCTATTTTATCATGCTTCTCCTAATATTCACATTGTCTCAGTAGAGCTTTTAACCAATACCCGACGCAATAGACCAAATAAGTCTCTTTAATTTTATAAGTTGGGAGAAGAATTAAAGGAATAAAATGAGATTTTTAGTGTAGCAGAAGTAGTCTGAAATCTATAAATGGGATCCATCAGCTACAGCTATATCATAAACCTTCCTAAAAGTGTAATTCAAATGAAGTGTTCTTCAAATGCATTTAATCCAAAAAGCAGAAATTGTTTAAACACTACTATTTTGTCCTGAATTTTCAGGATCTTTGCAGCAGACCTTGGGTTCTTTTGCACACTTTAGAAAACTAAAGTCATGGTATTAGTCTTGACTATGCATAAATCTTTTGTGAAGCATTCACATTAATCAGTGCAGTAAATAAGAACGGAGTGTCTCTAATCACATATTATAAAGTATTTTGGTGGTGGTGGTGGTGTTTTCTTTTTTTTTTTAATGTACTTTTACCACAATACACAGCTTGTATTCTTTTGTGACTGCTTCAGGAAAGGGAAAATACAAACAAAAAAAAAAGTAGCTGAGCTTATTGCAGCTAATAAAATGAGTTAAATGGTAGAATTCTTATCAAGCAAATCTTCAGGAAGAAAACTCAAAGAGCATTAAGTGGCTTACTTTCCCAGTGGCAGATTGGGAAGGCGAAGGGGCAAGACATAGCAACCCCTTCTCTCACATAAGAATCATTAGCATTTACGAAGCCTAAGCTTTGAAGGGAAGAAAAGCTTCCAGAGACATTCTGCAAAGGAAACCTTTCAAACATCAACTGAGTGCAAATAAACGACGTGCCAAGTCTGCTACAGAGAAAAAAAACCTGAAAGCCAGAAAGCTTCCCTCCCCCTTTCTTGGAGGGCAGAAAGAGAAAGACAGATTGTTTATGCCTAATCCTATACTGAAGTTCCCATAGAGTTCTTAACTCTTAATGTACAAGCTCTAGAAGCGTAGCAGTAAGCAGGCAAGAAAACTCAGCAGCTATGGCTAACTGGCTTCACTGTTATACCATGAGATTTTTAGTAATTTTAGAAAGCTTACTACCACACCAGGCTAAAAGCCACAATGTTGCTGATACCAGACATCTGATCTGGACTGTGCTATCAAGCAAGCCTAGAGGTGAGGAACAGACAAAAACAGATTGCTCTGCTTCCCAACTTAAGCCCAAGAAAGGTTTTAGTGTTAAAAAAAAAAAAAAGAAACAGTTTTAGAAAATTAATTTAACCCAACATTAAGGTTCAGATAATCCAACATGTAAAATTAAGGATCACTGAAAGTCTTGCAAACATATCTGAACTTAAAACACTGTAGCAGTCCATATAGAAATAAATATCAGCTTTAGAATTTATTCTACTGTGCTATGCAGAACCAATTCTTAACTTTCAAGGACAAAGCAGCAGGGTATAAGAAAGGAAAAAAACATGTCTGTGGAAATAACAAGACGACACTACTATTTTAGATCCTATTCCCCTGTCGCATAAAACACATAGAAAAAGAAATTGTGCAGAATTACTTGGGAAGAAGTAGAATAATTTTCAGTCAAAATTGGCTTCTGAAGATACCTGTGCAAGACAATCTTACCCTGAAGCTTAAAATTTACATATACAGTAGAATCACATCTTGCTGTTAGTTCCTACATCATTTGATTAGTCTCTCAGTAACAGAGCCTGTTAGCAGACTTAATATTGGAGCTGGTTTATGTGTTCCAAGAGCCACATTTCACACATTTCATGTTTTCCTATTCTCGGCTCTAAGTCTTCTATGCCTCCGACTGGAAGAGTCTATTAAGTACAACCTTACTACTAAGAGACAGTGAACAACTCTTCAGAAGAATTATGCCACTTATAAAGCACTTGGAGACCCCTCAGAGTCCAAATTCACCCAGATTCCTCATGCAGCTAACCTAACGCATAGGAATAAAGGGCAGGTCTAAATGTTTGCATACCACAGTCCCACATATTCAACATTTCAGTGGCATGACCCATATAGGTGCCAGCACAAATGAAGTGGGGTCATTTGTCTAATTAGGTGCTACATCTCATTTCTGCATTAGCAGCCCACAAACTTTAATATTATTGCTACATCTGGGGCAGAGTACAGACATAAATACTTTCTAGGCTTGTAGCCTTGAATTTGGAGATACAAGATATGTCTGATCACATTTGTTGTCTGCACAGGGAGAAGGTAATGAGCTTAATGCATATTGCTTACAATTCAATCCTCTGTCACTTGAGTTTCCATTTACACAAACCTGGAACTGGCAGGAGTCTACACCCTCTAATGAGCATCTTCTCTCTCATTCAGCATAACAATTAATCTGAAAGTTCAAAAGAACACTTTCACTCATCTGATTTAGTCATAATCTCACTGGAAGATTAAAACATCCCTTGATTTGCGGTTCTATGAGAATATATTTCTCCAAAACTGATCAGGCATTTCACCAAAATTATTTGGAAGTGTGTGGATATGCATAAAATCCAGTGATTAAGCTTTCAGACACACCTTATTACTAGCTTTCTTTGAAAGTTTTCACCTTGCATAACAAACCCTGGCTTCCTGAGAGCATTCAACCTTTGTTGCCAGCTAGCACAGGTTACAGTAGTTAACACTAGACTTCATATTTTATTGTGACTAAACTTCAAGCTGAAAGCTCTACAAATGCCTGAGTCACACAGACCCTGCTCCACAGGTCTTTCCTCTGATTTCAGTTGAAGCAAAATAAGCACTAAGTGGCTTTGATTTAAAAGCTCAACATAACATCAACATTGAACTAATCTCTCTAGCAGCTTGTATACATCTTCCTTACTATTTTGTAACTAGATGTGTAAAGACTTTTTGTTACCACCTTCCAAACTGCACTTGTTCTTTTCTTAATTTTTCAGCCCCACGTCCACAAAACAAGGCTCTTTTGTTCAAGACCTTTGGGCTTTTACCTAACCACCTTCAGCCCCTTAGTATCTTACCTTCAGTTACCAGCAGTTCCCTTCTTCCTCTGCTGGAGATGTCAAGCCCCTACTCCCCATCCAGCTGCAAGGTACTGCCTCAGCTGTAGACACCCCTCCATTGCACCCCCTAGCCCGATGAGCTAAGCTCAAGTCACCTACTGCAGGCTCAGCTCCCAAGGGTGACCCCACTGCCCTGCACACCACAGCTAGTTACACAGACTTCACACTAGCTGTTGCAGACTTTATTGCACATAAAAGTTATAAAGGACTGACTAGCGTTTCCTGCAGTGCTGATGTGTCACTCTACCTTAACACGACAATAAACTCCAACTTTCTCCAGCAAGTACTGCTTGCAGGTACATCTCGCTTCAGCCAAACATAAAATACAGTCTCAACAAGCACATTTGAGACCATCTAACAAAGCTCTAGGGTTCAGCTGTATATCCTGTTCCCTTTCTCACAAAGGGACTGGCCACTACTGACAGGGCAGTACCTACTTTTCCAGGCCAGTTGGGTTGGTAATTCTGCTTAAGCAAGGACCGAGCCTTCCTGCTTGCAACTACTTCTCCTCCCTAAGATAGATCCATTGCCTTGTGACAAACACTTGCTTAATATCAAATTTTGATTGGAAATACATCCAGACACAGTCTCCACTGACCATGACACAACTCTACTTTCAGAGTGCGCTACTATCCCTGTGTTCAATTTTCTGTTCACCTGCCTCAGCCGCTGATTTGGTTTCCCACTGCTACGCTGTGACTAAACCATGCTACCTTTTAATCGCGAAAATAATGAGTCTTCCTTTTTAATAAACACTTATTATCGATATGGCATCATTGAGTATTAGCAGCAATATACAACCCCGCTTCACAAGTTCACGCCCCTAAAACTGTTTCCTGTTAAGAATTATAACATGTAGTACACAAAAGGAATTGCACATGCTTAAATTATAACACCTTCTAGTAAAGAAATTTCACGTAAGCAAGAAAAACCCATCAAAGCAAAGAACTGAGTTTTGGGATTGCTGTATAACAGGGTTGTTACTGATTTTTTTTGTTGTTTTTTTGTTTTTTTTTTTTTTTAAATATAAGCAGTGCAAGTAATAGTCCATGGCCCTTGCTTTGTCGTCCTATTGCCACCATTCCCTTATCTGTACTCTGCAAATGTATCAGAACTTCTGTCTCTGCTACTGGTCACACATACTTTTGAATCTGATCATTCAATAAGATGCTAATTTGCTTGGTGTATTCTAACGTGCTATCAATACCAGCCTAGAAAGAGCCTTAACAAATTTCTTCCTAGTTATCACAGTGCAGACTTTGTCTAAGACAAACCTTTTGCATACGTAAATTTGAACAATATTTAGTTCCATTTTGCTTCCAGACATTGTGATTAAATAGTCAATAACAGCTGCAGCACGTAACTCTTGCCCATTTATAGTCCATCGATTCCCAAGACTTTTTTTTTTTTTTTAATTGGAGCTAGACATGCAGCTTTGAATCTTTCAAAGTTTACCAAGTACTCCAGCCATATGTTTCACTGTGTTCCCTCAGAGGAAAACATTATCTATGTGCACTGAACGCATGAAACACTGCTATTAGATGAGAGGCTCGCCATAATCCATTTTTACATACATTTAGAAAAATAAAGCATTAAAAAAATCTACAAACTTCTACTTGCTTGGTGATGCTGCCTAGGGACTAGCAGCATATATGGACTGTCCACAACAATAGACATTAATGTTTCTAACTTAAAACACGTTACATTTCCCTGCAAAACATACAGCACCAAGTAAAACCTAGATACAGCCTGAGAAAATTTACCCTCAGAGGACGACTGAATTTCTACCTGACAATACCTCACACTCATTGTCAGTGTGAGCTAGATAATACTTTATTATTAAAACAGACAACCAGGAATCTCAAAACAGCTATTCCCCGTGACTCACCCGATTATTCCTCACTTAATTTGAACACTACCAATAAGAAAAAGTGTTTATGTGGGACACTCCAATAAGTTTCATTTTCTATCATCTTTCTCCCCACTTTAACCTTCACTGGAAGAGGTTATATACTAGAAAAAAAAAAAAAAAAGACCAGATTTTTCCATCAAAGTAGTACAAAAAATAATGGTAAAAAAATAGATCTTTAAACAAACTAGAAGATGTTTTCCTACATAACTGGGCTCTTTGCTTTTTGATTTGTTCCACAGCCATAATAAACAAGTTCAATATGAACAACTTTATAATACAGCTGTAATCTTCTATCCTGAACCAAAATCAATCAGGAATGACAATCCCTTCCTCCTTCACCAAATATATTTTGTGTAAGACCCTAATAATTTTAAGGAAACATGGTTTACCTTAAAGATAAGCACTTTAAATAGTACATTTTTTTAATGACAAACCCCCAAGTAATCAGTGCATTAATATATTGTTTCTCATCTGCACTGAGGATTGAGGTATCAGAGGTTTAACATTCCTTTCTTAAATTGTTTCTATTTTACATAAGTATCATTTGTCTTTGGTGTTCAAACTAATGCTTTATTCATTGCTCCCTGTACAATACAGATTGACCTGGTAGATTAGTCTTTTGTACGATACTGTATAAAACTCTTAACTGCAGTTAAGTGAAATTATATCCAGACAGTCTTCCATCAGTCCTCTTTGTTTCTGATTCATGACAATTTCCTTTTATGCTAACTCCTCGCCACAAAACCACAGTGTGCAGGAGCTCTGATTTTGCTTAGTTTTACCAGTTCAGATTCAGTAATGTAATTTAGATTATATATAAAGATGACGATAAATGGATCATTTAAGATACAGGACTCCCCATCACAGACATCTTCAATTTATATATGTATATACTTTTTATCTGAAACTTTTCTATAGTGCTTCACTTTTCATGTATCATACACCAAACATTCTTCCTTTATTAATTTGAATGATATCTTCATGTCAAGAGCCAGGCCCTGTTCCTAGGAAGATCTATACACAGGCCTAGGTTTATACAACAATTTGCCTCCCCTGTCCTTGATGCTTTCAGTCCTCCAAGTAAGATTCATAAACGGTGCCAGATGTATATACAGAGACAATTACTTCTGAAAATAATAGGAAAACATAATACAAAATAATATCAGAATGGCACCAATGCAAACTTTTTTCTTTGTATTACCCTGTAGAGCAACTGTCTTCATGACAAAGTGCTTTTAGCTTATTGTCTTGTGTGTCACATCCTTTCTTGACTGCTTTCTTCAGCCAGCTCTGCCTTCAAAATTTCTTCATGGTCCAAAGGTAACAGAGGAATGGAAACACTGCATGTTACCCAAATGGCCCAGGGTTAATTAGAATTTTCTTCTTTTACAATTTATTTCTTTTGGAACACAGTTTGCTCCAGGATAGTTACAAACAAAAATCTAGAACTACAATACTCACAGGACTCTCATTTCTCCATTTTTATTTATCCACTATTTAAAAATAAGATGGATAAGGGAACTATATAAAAAAAAGGCTTATAAAACACCAAACCCCACTAAAAATCATAGACTGTCCCTTTCTCTGCTACAATTTAAACTTCATGACTAAATCTCAAGTATACCATGAGCTAGATTCCTTTGACATGCAAAAGATTAATAAAAATATTTTTGTAGCCAATCTACACTCAAGTCATTAACTTGTTTTGCTGTTCTTACTTCCTTGCTTTTCACCATAGTATTTCTCAGGAGAAACCAGCCTTCTGGTTCAATGAGAAATATCACTAAAAATTTACTATTTTTCTAAAATACAGCATTCTTATTCACAAATGGGGATATTTGTATGAGGCTTGCTAGCCTCAGTCTGGAGCAGAAAGAGCTTCACACATCATCTTAGTCTTCTCAGGAAAGATTTGATCACACCTTGGTTCTTCCCAGCACCTGCTAGGGGAAGTCAGTGGGAAGGTGGAGACACCCCATAAAGCCTGGCACATTCTTCTGAGAATTTTTGATTTCTATGGTTTCCTATTTGAAAAGCCTACTTCAAAGTGTGCTCAAAGTTCCCAATTTCCCTCTCTCTGAAATATATGTGTATATATAATTTTAGATTCTTATTTGTTAATGCCATAATTACACTGCGATACTAGTTTCAATCCTTCTCAGGAATGGTTGTTTTTAAATTTTTAGTTTAAGATCAATTTCTTTTAAGGCTGAGGTTTAGTAAAGATAAGATCCTCCAGAAAGATAATTTTAGATTGGATATGAGAACATACAAAGAAATACACTATTTTTCCTGTACCTGTTACTTGTTATTTATCAACAATCAGTAAGTTAAATTTTTTGATTGTGCTACGTACTTTGCGCAAAGTTGTTTAAGAGCTTTCTTCCCAAATACTGATTTCAGATGCTACCAGATATTTATATATCTCATCTTACAGTTCTGGAAAGTCAAATAAATAATCCATCACCATAAACACACAACCACAGAAATAAACACAATCCCTGCTTTTAAAGGAAGATGGAATGAATAGTTATACTCCAGCCCTCCGTTAGCTTGTGGCTGCACGCAACCCTATTTATGGGAGAATCCAAAACAAGTGGTTCTAGCACGTTACACCCACCAGAGTGAAATCTTAGTTTACAAATACTTATGTTTAGAACATACTTCCCCCCCCCCCCCCCCCCCCCGACCCCACCGTGTTTTCAAGCGGTGGGAATGCAAATCTCAAAGCATTATCCTACCTGCATATCAGTGAAGGACTTTACAAAATACACTCGCTTTAATCATTTAGTCAGGAAATGCAATGGCTTCTGCAAAATAAAACCTGCAGAATAAACAGCAGAGGTGAATGGAACCAGAATGTTTTTCCTTAACACACGAAGCAGTATCTACTACAACATGGTCCACTGAAATCCAGTAATTCACAACTGTTTCACAGGAATACATGCAAGACAGCTAATCTCTCAGACCCATTTCTTCCCTGCATACATCCTCAGAACACTCACTCTATCCCATCAAGGCTAATGCTTCAGCATGCCACAGATATTTATGAAACTTATATGAACAGATAAATAATGTATAAGCAGAATTCGTTGGGATCAGGAAGTTTAAAGCTACAAACAGGTAAAACTGACAGTCAAAGCACAATATATTACTCAAGTTTTTGGAAAGGAACAAGTATTATAATGTAGGAATTCATAACATATGTTGGGTCAGCAGCATTAGCAGTAACTAAGAGTACAGCAATAATGGAAAGAAACCAATTTTCTAATAACAAATGCATAAGACAAGACATTCCACTGAGAATAATTGAAGACTAAGAAAGATTGGCAAAGTACGCACTATTCTATCCTGGTTACTTTGAAGAGTATAATGACAAGAAAGTGCTACTCCCCAGTGGCAACACGAACTCTTTGTCGACATGAAAACAAATTCTGTTTTGTTTTTTTCTAATCTTACAATTATTTGACTCTTTAGCTAAAAAGCTAGAAGTACAAGCTAAAAAGAAGTCCAGTTAAATTATTTGATGCAACACTACATAGGCTTTTAGAACTTCAAGTTTTTTCATTTGTAGTATTAGCACAGCAAAGTTTAAGCAGTCTTAATTGAGAGATTAATATCCAAGGTATGCCAGTTAGTTTTTACATGATAAGGCTGGAGAATCTCCAGTTAGTTTAAAGTCTCTTCTATGAGCCAAATCAACATGCTTGTCTGCTCACTGGGTCCTTGCCTGCATTCATCTTAGAAGACTAAGCAATTCCAGCAGTTTATACATATAGTTTCTAAAATGCTAGATAAATATTTAACAGCAGGCAGACCTCCCTGGTCATGACAAGGATGGTGTTTCTGGCCAAGCCTTTAATCAATAAAAAGTGCTATTGTACATCCTGTAGCTCTAGTTTGTATAGGTTTTTTGGGGAAAAGGCCATACATTTTTGAACAAATGCTCTTAGCTTATGCATAAAGATAAGGAATGACTGGTGAATATTCTACTTGTGTTTGAGTAATATTAAGTAAGTTGGAAGACTTACTATTTAACTAGAACTCTTCCTGCACGACATACTTTTATGGTATTTAGGTAGCGGAAATAATTATTTAGGTGGCACAAATTTAACACTTGAGAAGTCTAAAAACCCTGCCATAAATCCAGTAATAAAAGGAATACTATTACAGCCTTGTATTTCCCTCCACTTCCCCTTTATCTCCTTGGAAGGGAGCTGCTCACAATTACAGCTTCATCTTCAGGGAGTTTATTAGGTCATATAATGCTAAGGAGTGTGTTTTTCCCTAGCTAAATCTTTAATTATAAGAAACCTTTATTTTTCCTCCTTTTTAAAGGCAGAAAGAATTATGGCAGCATTTATAATCAGGGTGTCCAGTTTTTCTGTTAACAGCAGGATAGGCAGGAAAACATACTGCTTTTGTAGAGTACAAGCTCTACCTCCTCTTTACCTATCTTTCCCATGCTTTTAACAGCATCACCTCAGACATTCCTGGATTACAACATAACGCTGTTCATTCATCTTCCAGTGTACTTAAATTAAATAAAGAAAATGATAGCATTACTCTACCAAACATAATCATTTCTCCAAACTTCCCAATAAAGCCAAGTAAAAGAAATGAGAATATGCAGTCTGATAGGACTTATAAAATGAAGCAGGCTAGTATAGGGCACCTTTCCTAACTAAGTTTTGGTTAAGAACAACCAGGAGACAAAACCCCAGAGCATTAATGATAGAAACCCTTCCTCCTGAGCACAATGGCTTCTCAGAAGCCTTCCTTTTAGAATCAGTAAAGGAACAGGCTGATACAAAACATTAAATTAAATATGCAGTAACTTACTTTTGTGCACTGAGTTCAGAGGACACACAGGTAGACTAGCACCAGAAAAAAAGAAAGAAGAGAGCTGGGCCACAGGGAAGGCAAACAAGGAAACAAGACTGACCACAACACAAACAGAAACAGCATCCTTACCAGCAAAGATGTGGTCGACTAGACCAGACCAGGAACATTCATTGTAAAATCATCACACCAAAAACCATAACACAAGCCTAAATCAGGTCCAGTAGCTTCAAATATGGATCCTAAATAGCTTTATGCAGAGGGTGTGTGGGCAGAGATCCCAGGAGAAGCTGATTGGGGTAGTTAAGGGCTATTGGTACACTCAGAGCCCTGAAAACTGGTTAGCTGAAGTTGACATGATTCCTTGAAGCTGAGAATAATTACCTAATTTGCATGTTTTGGCACAGCTGGATAATTTCTTCCCTGACAAAGTCACTAATTACTTTTACTATACTAGTTATCACAGCTATTATTAGATATTCTGTAGCTAGTAGGAACAGGTACATTTTGGAAGGCTTTCTCCAAGGGATTTTAGCTGTGGATAAACTGGGAGAGATTTGTCAAGGCTAGTGACGTACTTTATGCCTTCTGCACTGATATTTGCCACTGGATTTGATAAGTCCAGTTTTCAGAGAAATCAGAGAGCTGCTCAAAGCAAGCACTCTGTGGCTTAAGCTGAGAGTTTGAGAGGAACCAGGCTGTCTTTGCATCTGTTCAGAACAAGATTAGATTGAGGCCTGTGTAAACCACTTTAGGTACAAGTTTGCAGGGCTTGTGATGGAGAGCTGTGGACAATGTTTACACACACATCATTCTTTCTAAACAGGACTGTGTTAGTGAGGTCTTAATTTGATGTAAAGCTGATTCGACAAAATCAAACCAAGAAGCCATTTCAGGCAGGTTTGGTGGTTTGAACAATGTTCCATTTCTGATCAACACAACAGGAACATCTTTGTCTTTCCTTCCCCCTCTGAGAGTAGCACATCCCTCTAAAGCAATGTCTCTGCACAGCCAAATGAAGTATGGCTGTAGCACATGTGAGCAAATTTGCCCCAATATTAATCTAGCAGCAAAACCCCAGATGTTGCCGGAGGACCCTCTGCATGGAGCATCACCTCTAGGGTAGCTCTGCTGGGGACCCAGAAAGTCACCTGAGAAGTATTTTAGCTGCTAGTCCAGCACAAGCTCTGTTGTCACAACTGTGGTTGCAGAAGCTGGCCAGTTCACAGCTGGCAGCACAAGCGTGCTAGAGCTAAACCACGCCACCACGTCATGTTGTTACTTAGATACAGCCTGAATGCTTTCTGCAAATGCTTGCCTCTGATTAATGCATTCATAGCTTTTTACCATGTCTCCAATCTGTTTCTGAACCTTAATTTGGAATTAAACCTGGGGTCCCTTATTGCTGCTGGGATGTCCATGCAACTTTCCTTCTGGAGGCACAGAAGTATAGAAGTCTTTGTCATTGCTATTTCAATATTTTTGTTAATTCCATGTTAAGCTGGGCTTTCCAAAATTATTGGGGAAAAAAGCATGTACTGTTCATCCACTAGAACTGTTGAGTATATTTATTAAGTAAAAACACATTCTAATGAGATTTTCTAGCTATAAAAACAATAGAGGTATCGTATTTGGAAGACTATGTAAGTGGTATTATATATAATCTGCTGGTGATTTTTTGAGAGTATTGCATGAACTAGAAAGAGACTTTTTTGTTGTTTTATTTATCATCAACTGCCAACTTTCCAGTAATAGCAGTGATCTCATCAGAACTGAAACAATATGTTCCAACAGACCAAATTCCTCTGGAGAAAGCTTGGGAAAAGGAACTTTTTTTAAAAAAAAATCCCTCTGATTTTTGAAGAGTAATGGTGCTAAACTTTTGGCTAACATAAACTCAAACCCAAAGCATCAACCTTAAGTTCTTCAAAATGCAGAGTAACTACAGCCTGTGTATTTCAACTGTTACAGTGTTTGCACAATGTCAGGGACAGGACCTCTCATGAGAATTAACAGCGCTTTGTGTTGAAGTCACTGGGATTGAAGCCACTACAGGAATAATTTTAAAATGATACTCTTACAAGTACTTTTCTGACACACATATGCACTGATAAGCTGAAAATACTGCAATATTCATACCAATAAGGCATCTCAGAACTGTCCCAAAAATATACTGAGAGAACAATTGCATAATAAAGCAGCTTCTAGTAAAAAAATACACCAGTCTAATGCAAACCACGCTGGAAAAGACACAAGCAACTCTGTGAAGAGCTGGAGTATTACTTACCAAATGAGTACAACATCCACCTGCACCATTTATAGCAAAATACTTGCATGCAGAGCGACACCTTGCAATATAACAAAAACACAGCACCTGAAAGAAATAAGAAGCTTAGGTAAATAATGTCAAAGTCCCTGAGGGCACTAACAGGCCTTAAGTGCCCTGAGCAGCCTCACTGAGGCCTCCTCTGTATAGGGACTCCATTTAAGCTCAGGCTGGGGCCTGACCTAGGTTGTTTCTTAAGGGGGGGGGCTGTGTGGGGGCTCTGACTGGCCCATAGTGGTGGCAGTGGCCTTGGCCCGTGGTGGTGGCAGCCTTGGCCTGTGGTCCTGCTGGTGACCAGGTTGTTGGAGACCTGCTGCTCTGTTTGCCTTCTGCTGGTGCTGCAGGATGGCACCGCTGGCCTGTGTGCTGCTGGCCTGTGTGGTGCCTCCCAGCTTCCCTTCGCTGAGGGAACTGCCCTGCTCCTGCTGCTCCCTTCTGCGTAAAGAGTAATTTAGCCTTGTTTTTTCCCTTAATATGTATATGGGGTACAGTAACTGGGGTATGTGTGAACTGACTTAATGTCCAAAGACTCCAGAGGCCCCACAGTAACAATGACAGTTACTTATTTTTTAGCAGATCACTTTCCCTACATGAATTGCAGAGGTAACAGAGATGGTGGCAGCTTTCCACCAAGAGCTAAAGCCTATAAAAAGGGGGCTTTGCATACCTTTTGTGAGGAATGGAAAAATAATCCAGGATGGATCAGAAAAGAGAGCAATAGTTGCTGTAAAGTTTAATTTACGCAGGAGAAATTTTATAGTTGCTTGTTGTGAGCTATTGGGCACATGAAAGTGTGTCAGTGAGCAGGTAAAAAACACAGGTTTTTGCCTTGCTTCTAAAGACTAAACTAACTTTTTTTGGGTACTATGGGAGCTGTAGTCAGTGACTCAATACTACTTAACTTCATTTATAAGATACTAAAAGGTTTTCTTAAGCTATTTATAGTGTTAAAATTAAAATAGTCTGGTATGTACTGAAGTTTATAATAATTGAAGGATAGGTTGCAATAAAGAAAGGGAACTTTGATAAATGTAGTTCTTATCTAATATCTTCTCAGGGAAAAGAAGAAAAACTGAAACCTCATTTCAGTGCCCTAGCTCAGGTCTCGGAGATGTGGTCACTATTTTGATTTCCACAAATACTCAATCAAGCCAATTTGTCTGAAAAACTTATGTTATTCTAGGAACTTCAATTATTCTTGAGTGGTAAATGATAATGGGGATTGCTATGGGTTATTCTGCCCAGAAAGTTTGTATTCTAGATATATCTGTGTGCATATCACATTATCTCTTTTACTCCTTTGTTTATTAAAGCTTAAGGGATGTCATTCCCATTCCCTCACAGGTGGAGCACAAAATCTGGTTTTTTTTGTGTGTGCAAACAGACTTGGACAGATGGCAACAAGCTGTTTGTTGTTGACTGTGAAATCCAAGCCTCAGATTAAAGATGCTTTTAATTGTACATGAAGGAAGCTTTTTAGACTGGAAATATGTGTAATGGATCATTTTGATCAAATAGCACATTAGATAATAACTGATGCTTTTTGTGTTCACACCTCTGCCTTCAAATATTGATTTCATATGAAAGTTGGCACGTTATGGGGAATGGTATTTTTTCAAAGTGTTTGTTAAACTAACCATTTTTATGCAGGTTTTCTTTTGATATAATTCTGCCCCTGGTCTGGCAAATTTGGTCTAGCAAATTTTTTGCTTCTTCAAAGACTTAATAGGACTCTTCTCAGCAATGCAAAAATTAAAATAATATTGAAAGTCCTGGCTAAAGACAGCATTAATATACTATGACAAAGTGACAAATTAAGTATGTTGATACAATAATTAATGACTAAGAGTCTGCTGATGTGACATTATGTGGGGTGACCTATTCTGGAAGCCCTGTGTCTTTCTACCTTGAGCCTGCAGCACCTCTTGGGTTACCCCCAAGACTTCCTGCACCAGGGAGTTCAGGAATTGCATAGTCTCCATCAGGCAATATCCCTCTCTGGATTCCACTATCCCATTTTCAGTTCAGTCAGGTACCACAATACGAATGTAGATTAAGATTTCATTGCTATTTCTTTGCCAAATGACATCTCACATATTTGCTTTTCAAAGTTTTATCAGAAAGAAGTTATTATGCTTAATAACTTCTGCAATGCTGACAGCAGCAACAATATTCTTCCTTCTAGCACCCCTCTCTGCCCCCAAGAGCTTAACATCTCTAACAGCTGTTTTTACACTGCTATGATAGATACAAATAGTTTTGTGTGCTCTCAGCTGTATGCCTGGTATATACTCTGGGGCTGGAAGGGTAAAGCGAGGAGGGGGGGGAGAGGCTTGGAGGCAGGCTTGAGGAGGCTGTAAAGGGGAGTTAAACTGGTGAGCTGCAGCTCTGCAGAGGATAAGCAGCTGGGCAGGACTAAAAATCTGAAGGCACCACCTAGGGACCCAAGGGCACTTCGATGGTGTTTGCTGCAGCTCAGTCAGTTGAAACAAAGGCTGGAAGCACAGATGTGCACTGTAAAGGCAATGGTTTGAAAAACAGTTCCTTTCTCACCCTATTTCTATGCTGTCTTCCTTCATTAATTATTTTTCTATTTAATAAGTTAATCATCCTAGACTATACAGAAATACAGTCTAGCCTTTTAGATATTCAAAGCCTTTTGATCTTGATTAGACTGCTATAGTAGGCCATATTGGCAAATTCATTTCAAAGGGCTGGCCAAACTGGGTTCAATTATAGCTGCTGCTATCACAAATGTTAAATCCTGACCCACCTGTGCTCCAGTGCAAGACCTGGGCTTCCTTCCAATGGATGCCCCATGTGCAGGCTGGCAGAAGACCGTGGTCTGTGCCAGCAGGACCCCTGCTCTGAATGATCCAAGGCCTTGGACTGTGAGGTGCAGTGCTAAGCACGCCTTTCCCAAAGCCAGGTGGTCACTGGAGCATATGGTCCGGACCAGCACCGCACGCTGCCCGTGCACCAACAATAGCTATAGCCAAACCGAAACTGACCAAAACCTGATACCTTTATAAGGTGACGTCAACTCAATAAGATATTAGCAACCATAAAGACAAGTACAAGAGGAACAACTGTGTATAAGAAATGTATGAGAGAACTGCATTTTGATTCTCTGACAGCAGAGGTTCTAAATACTGAATTACGTGTTTATCTCTTTCTAATTATTCTTTTAAGATTATCAGATTTATTTGCTGGTTCTTCAGAATATCTGCTATGTAAAATTGACCAAATGCAAGGAATACAAGTAAAGCAATGTGCTTTTGCTAAGAAAGAACCATGTATAATGTCCCATATACTATAAAACTAATAAAACTTTTAATGTAAAGAGGAGGAGAGTAGGTATTGGAAGCCTGACCCTCACAATGTCTGAAGCTGAGCTGTGTAAGAAATGTAACCTCAATTAGTCTACTGTAGTTTTCTTGTGAATATCTGGTGCTCTGATGGCCATTTCTTCTCACATGAACAAAAGTAGAACAAAATGTCATGAATGTTATACTGGACTCAGAAGAGCAAGAGAACATTTACACAGGACGGGTATGTCATCTTAATTAACTTTGTGTAGCGGAACATTTTACAATTAGCAATGTTAACTTGTAGTTTGGGGGGGATCTCTTGATCTCGAGGTGATATTGCCATTGTATAAAGCCTACTGAAATATTTGTATTGGGTGTTCATAGGCCATCGCTTAACAGTCTGAAGCTTTCCATTCAAATTTCCTTGACTTTGATACATGTCATTCAAAAAGCTATTTAAACACTTGTTTGCAGCATTTGGCTTCTTTCAAAGACTAGACTTTGCATGTCCTTTTGCAAAATGAAGGCAAAAGAGCAAGGTCATTATATTCAAAACTTTAAAAAACTATTTTAAACAGAAAAATTAAACAGTTTAATTCCTTGGCATTACTTGGCTTCCTTGCGATGACCTGTAGCAGTTAAGAAAGTAAGCCCAAGTGGAAAAAGTTTGCATGCAAACCTTGCAGTAAGAGGATTAAACAAAACATACAACCCAAATCTAGACAAGCTGTTATGCAGTTAATATTTTGCATTTGAAATTGTATAGCTTTAAACACTGTATGAAAGTATTAATTTCTCATTTTTTCTTCAGTTTTGGGGGAATTCTATGGTCTGCTAATGAGATAATGTTGAAAATCTGTACTTTGGCTCTGTAGCACAATATGGTAACACTTTTAGGAAGGGAAGAGGGATTTTCACTTTCATAGGAACAACACAACTGTAGGAAAGAGCTTTGTATTTTTACTTCCCTGGAAGAGATATACAGACAGGTGAAAAATAATGGAGCAGAGGGCACAGTAGTTAGTGTATTGGATGTACTTTTGGTGTGTGAAAAACATTTCATGTCACCTTGCATTGTGGAAAAAAACTGTGCTCTTTCTCATGTTGTCTTCCAACAGCGCTTACTCCTATTCAAGCTAGTATGTCCTTTAATTGGACTTCAGTTGAGGAAAACATTTTCTTGTAGATTCTGTAAGTCTAAAGAACAACTCTTCTATAAATAAAGATGAAAAAGCCCAAGTTTAACTAGTTTACAAGTTGTTCTAGGCCCTAGATGTTTATGCTGAGTTTCAATGCATCATCCTACTGTCTGAACACAAAGTCTATGGGAACCGAAGCTTTCTACTTCAGCTTCATTGATTTTTGTAGTATTTGTCTCATTCTTACTGTTAGTGATAAATAATTCTTTTAATATATTTTGACCTAGCAAAAAATGAGTTTAACATGAATATATTCTGTAACATCTACTATCCATTATAAGTTTTATATTGTGAAGGAGGAGGATGGTTCACTTTCTTCTGGTATCAGCCAGAATCTCTGTAGTTTAACAGCATATGAGGATGAAGGATTTCAATCAACACTGGCCAGAAGAGCAGATACTTTTTGTTAATCGGTTTTCTAGGTTCTCTAGCAGATTATTTTCAACTCAAACTCCTGTAATATTTTCACTTTCAGAATTAGAGTACCATCACAAAACATTCCCCAAAATGTTTCAAAATTTCTATTATTTGGTTACTTCAAGTACTCCTCTGAATATAGAATATATGTAACAAAATTAAATTCTGCAGTTGTTTCAGTTTTCTAAAGGAATAAAACCCCTGGCCCATCACATACTCTCCTAAATTGCAATCAGAGCTTGACAAATGAAGGTAAACAGTTTGGTTTCCAGAACTCATTCTGGAGCTAATATGTTCTAATATAAAGTATTTGAGAAGTATTTATTTGGCAAGGAAGAATGGATATGAATTTTCTCCCTGTGTAAATAAAAATGTTAGCTCCTACTAGGCCTTATTTTGTATCTTGAATTGATATTTATCACTGTAAAATATCACTGCTTTCCACTGTACAGTGATTAAATTACTGGACTAGAAATAAATGACTACAGAACTACATTCTGCATTTTTCAAGTTTCTAGAGATGTTTTTAAAGTGTCTGTGTGCACAGACTTAATGAAAACTTCATTAAAGTGTTTGAGAAGTTCGCTAGTGATAATGAAGAGCTGATGATAGGGAATAGTTCAGAATAGCAAACAGAAAAGTGATGTTTATCATCTGGATCCTTAAAGGAGAAGGAATAACCTGCAGCTAGAGGCTCTTTTCAACATGACAGCAGATAGCCAGCCAAACTATTAAGCAAAGTGTGATGACTTACAAGAACACTTTTTATGAATTAGGGAGAGATTTCTTCCCAGTAATCATGAAGGAAAAATTAAAACAGAGGGAACGGTTTAGAGCCTCCCAGAGGAAGAGGAATACTGGTGAGTGGATGAATACAGTTTACTACCCAGCACATGATGGAAGGTATAATAGCTGGGGCAGGCTGATTGGGTTAAGAAGGATCGGGGGAAGAGTTCTTAAGCAGCTGAGTCTCTGCCAACTATAAGACAAACCCAGAAGGGCCACAGGAGTTGGTCAAGTCACAATTTATCTTTGTATGAATTGGTACAATTAATGGCAGTTGTCATGGAGCAAGGAAGGGCCTTTGATACTTTTTTCCTATCTAAATTCTCAGTATTTAGCTCACTTAATCGTGCTGGGGCCAGGATTTGACCCAAGGAAAGCTGTAATAATTCCAGAAAAAGGTATACCACAACTAATTAACTTTTCACACTGTTTTGAAAAGAATGGTTTCTCTCAAGCAAGTGAAATGGTTCACAGTCTGAATCAAGATGCTTGTAGTTTCAGTTGGATTAAATATCCAAGGAATCTTCATGTTTTGACTTTTTCTAGTTCTCTGACAAGACTTGAAAACACCTTTTAGCTGTATTAGCCTCACTACAACAAACGTCTGCAATGACAGATGGGAGAAACCTCAGGTACAGGAAAAGCTATGAGTTTAACCACAGTGCAAGAAAACACATTGAGGAGATTGCATATGATATCCATATGGTATGTCAGGTTTCAAGACTTGCACTGCTCAATAGTATTTTATCTAAAATATTCACAGTTTAGACCAAAGCAGAAATGTGAGTGGCTAATAATGTGCAAAAGAAAGGAGGGCACAGATCAGGCTCCTCTAGCGTAAACACTAAACAAGGCATGTAGGCAGTGATGAATACTTTTCCTTCAGCAAAATATTACATTTTGAAAAAGAACTGTCTTCCTTAGAGGACACTGTGTCCCAATATGAGTGTACAATCATCTCTGTAAGCAACTCTGTTTTTCAGCCTGTTTTCTTCCTCTTTTTCAAGATTGACTACAGTAGGTATCAAGGTCTTGATCTAATCTAGAAAAGATGTCAAATGAGAAATACATTCCCCCTACCCACCTTCCTCAATAATGTGGTTTTTTACAAACTCTTCAAGGAGAATGTTTTCTTCAGGAAGGACAATGCCAATTGGAAAAAAAAAAAAAAAAAGAAAAAAAATCCCAACCAAAACAACCAGACCTTTCTCTTTTAATTAAAAAAGAAGGAAGACAAAAAAAAAAAAAAAAGCAGAAGTACGTTGGGAGGACTCCACGCAACTAAACATTATCTGTATTTTGGCTGGATTAGCTAGCATATTTCATTGACTGAAATTCTGGGTAAAGTGAAATTAGACGTTTCTGAATCCATTATGATGTAGCTAGCAGATCTGTTTCCTTATTGAAATTCTATCATTTTCTTCCACAGAAGAATTATCAAAGACAGCTGCCCTTTATTTCTTCATGTCATATGTATGAATTTTTTCAAGAGACAAAAGGAAAAGTGACTATTTCTGTAAGAAAAATCTGCCTTAGGAAAGATACTTCCTTCTCTCTATAGTTAGCTGTACTTTTTTCTTTCCCTTCAGTCCATGAGATACTCATGATATGGGTTTTGTTTACATGGTATCTTGATGTACTCTGAAAAAATCTCTGGATTCTGTTTGGAACTACAATAGCAGTTTGATCAGTCTTCTCAAATTCCCCTAGTATTTTTCTCTTGGGCTCTTAATTTGGTTTATAGCTCTCAAGTAAATAAACTGGAGAGCAGGGAGGACTATGGGGTTGGTTTTTTTCAGGTTTAAAGAAGAAATATCTTGGCATCTTTCCCAGCTAGTTAGTATCACTTATTTTAAAACCTAAAAAAAATTAATAAATTAATCTCATCTCTATTTGTTTCAAGTTATACAGAACCAATGTCAGAGCTCTGAGCAGTGATCATGCCCATATCAGAAAGAATTGTCTGTGTTTATTTCGGTTTTGTACTGAATCAGAGTTATTCCATCTCTGCTCTGTAGTAGCCTTTACTTTTCAGAGTCCGGTGTATTAACAAATGCCAAGCAATGGGGGGAAGAATATCTAAACCACAAGTTGATGTATCGGGGAATATTAGACAGGCTACAGAGGCATGAATATTTTCCTTGGAATTCATTAAGAAAAGTCAATACAGTGTTGTCTTTTCCAGCAATGTCCTTCAAAGCAGAGGTTGTTTCTTGTGTGCTTTCTTTTCCTGTGCTGTTGGATGTAGGCTTTCTCTTTCTACTGGGATTAAGAGATTTGAATAAGTCTAATGCTTGTTCCAAAAGGGACAGGTTTATAACATGAGGGAGGAAGCATTTTACTGGCTCTAAATCTTGTTTGCAACAACAGGATGCAGTATTTTAAGCAACAGTTCCAACCATGAATAACAAACATAATTTAGATTACTGCATGACAGCAGTATGCATCAATAGATAAATTGCCTGTTTAACAATTTGCTAAATGAGTAAAATCAGTCCATGTGTTGAACAACCATATCCAGTTCTTTCTCCAGTGTGTAAGAAGGCAGAAGATTTTTTTTTCCCATTAAGAACTTAGTGATGTAGAAAAATCACATTATCCAGACACCAGTTCCTTATTGTTCTATCATGCCTGATTGATGGGTTTTATTTTTACTATCATTGGATTTGATATGAGGTGAGATAAATTTGAGAGGCATGGAAACACTCTTGTTTTGGTGTCAAGTGCCTACTAAGACTACCCTTGAGAGGCTAATGAGGTTAATTCACAGCAAGGTGTACCACTAGATTAGTAATTATCTTAAAAAAGGCTTGCTACTTCTTTGCTGTGAATTTGTAATGAAAGTATTCTGCCAATTCTCAGAGACAGGTAAACAACTTCTACACAAATTGATTAGCAGTTGGGAGATGGCACCTCCTACAATAAGCAGATGAATAAGTTCTGTTTTCACGTATTAATCAAGTTAATAACAGTAATTTTGCATGCAGGATTTTCACTTTGACACTGTGTAGACTGCTTGCTTCAGTTCTCTGGCCTAGAGAGAAATAAAGCAAGCAATTACCCAGAGCAACTTGTTCTTCAGGCTTTCAGCAGATTACCAACAGGATACAGAATATGAACCTTCCCTGGCAAAGGCTCATCAAACAAGTCTGAAAAGGTGGGTTCACTGAGCAGATAATCTAATTGGCTTATCTTCTGCTTTTGTACCACCCCATCATCCTGTTGAACTGCTTCTTGAGAATTCATCTGTACTTCACCGTGCTTAAGTTTCTCTGAAGTCTTCCTATAGTAGAAGCAGAAGTGCTCTAACAACTGCTAGTGACTTATAAATGAGAACTTGAAAAGGAGTTCAGGTGAGGGAGGAATCAGTATTTTAACTCCTGGTAACGCTTGCTGTGCACAATTTGGAAGTGACTTGCAATAGGACTTTTTGACTTTTTGGAGTTCACTTGTATGACAGACAGTTATTGATGTGATTAGAAATATAAAATGATTAGAAATGATCACACTAGTTGGGCATCAGAGTAAGATTAACGTGGGACGTTTTTGTATTATAAAAATAGTCTGCAATTTTGCATTTCAGAAGCACATTCAATTTTCTAACTGTGTATATCAGAATGTGCAAACTTTCTCCCTCATTCCTTATTTCTTGATCTCTGGAAGCTATGCTAATACAACAATTGGTGAATATAATTTGAGCACTAGAAAAAAAAAATATCTATTTTATGACTATGATTCTAAGTGAATAATTCTAGATGATAAAATATTAAGACACATTTCGCAGCCTGCACAACAATGATCTAAAATTAACACAGAAACTTCTATTTGCATGAAATTTAGAGAAAAGAGGAAGATGCACTTTAAGAAATGCATAATAGTGAATGCATTTTGTATGCAAATTTACAGCACATGTTGCTGAAGTTAAGCGTGGCCTTAATCAGTTTCACAGTGGTGGAAGTATAATTCAAATGAGCTTTATACATGGTGCCGTTGCCTTTCAAGGAATAGCCAGTCTATTCTGCAATCATGTAATGAAAAGGGCCATGACCTCATCTGTGCTCTGGACCTTCTGATGTGTTTTAAGATGTTTTGCCCTCTGAGGTGCAGTAGTAGATTTTAATACTATTAAATGCACTGACTTTCTCCTGATGCCAAGCTGAAGAGAAGACAGACCTTTATCTGCAGGCATTTTTTCCCTAAGGCCTGCCTCAAGGCAAGTTTTTGCCTGGCTTCCATTTTGTAATGCAGGAAAAACAACCTATTGCATCTGTTTTGTTCGTCAGGACACTCAAATATAATCACAAAGGAAGAAGACTCTTTACTTACAGAACATAACCAAGTGATCAGCTCAGTTGTACAGGTAATGTGTTGATGTTTCTTTCTAATTGGATTATTTTCTTTTTCACAAAAAAGATGCTTTACTAGAAAATGGTTGAACCCCCTTATGCAAATGATCTACCCAAGTTTCTGATTTTCTAGTTTAAGTTAATTTTTAATCAGCACTTAAAAGTTTTTTTAAATAGTGTGGTTTATATTCTTTACCTCTCATAGGACTGGAAAAGGGAGGGTTGTTTTCCATCTGCAAACACATCTGGAATGAGGAATGAAGTCCAGTTGGTGTCCTTCTGAAAAATACCAATTTTAGGATTCAGCGCTGCTGCCAAAAAATTAAGGGCAGAATTTCTTTTGCGGTTACCTAATCTTGCAGTCTTTGAACTGTGAATAATGCAGGGAATTTACTGAATGCTGTTTACTAATTTTTAAATACAAACAGCCCCCTTTTACATTAACTTATATTGATCACCAGGTTTTATAAAAAGGTAAAACTTGTAATTTTATTACACCAATGCCTTTTGTAAATTATTAGGAATTTCAGTGGACTTTTTTAGTTCTAATCCTAAATCAAATCCAAAAATGTATAGAGCAACTTGTATTTGTGCAGTCATACACATGTTCACAGAGAATTGCCAGGTGCTTCCAGCGTGCCCTTATCTAGTCTGTAGTGCTTTCAATACATTCAATTAAAAATTCAAAGGCTATTATTCCTCAGTGTGCTCACATTTTATTGTCCTAAGGATTCTTTTGCTTGCTCTGTTACCCCACAATTGAACACCACTCTGAATGACAGTCTCATTATCTGCAGTTTGTTGCAGGGCACAAAATCAAACTCGGAGTCATAATGGGAATACATTTTGTCCTAGTTAGTAACAAATGTTAAGATAATGCAATGGAATACTACCAGTCAATTCACTGTTACTTGTACTTTTGTACAGTACAGTGTACAGACTTGGTCTTCAAGGTGAGCTTCCTAGAGCAGTTAACTTTCTTAACTCTTAGAAGTAATTGGCATTAAACAGGGAGTTAAATTAAAAACCCACTGCAACTGAGTCTATTAACTTTCAAACACTTCAGATTCTAAATATGTGAAACCTGGATTTTTTTCTACCAAATGGCTTTTACTGTTTCCCTTCCTATACATTTTTGTGCTACAAATTTAAAAATAATAATAAAAAAAAGAGGAAAATGATGCCTTCTTGCCTTTTTTTTTAATTTTCTCTCTGGTCAGGAGTATCCTTGCACAGAGGTTATCACTTTGCTATTTCTGTTGTTTTAATGCAAGTCAAGTTACATATGGAAACACCCATAATAATAATCTATCTTGACAGGATTCTCTAAATGATTATTTTATCTTTTTTTCTCTTCTAAATATACAGTCTACACTTCAAGGAGGGAATATATTTTTTCCCAGGCTAATGTTTCTAACAGAAATCTGTTTTTTGTGTTTTTAGCTGGATGGTTCTACTTTTGTGGTATCAGATGTTCCTTCAACAGGGCTGGTTGGAAGACTATTTTTGTTTGATATAACAAGTTAGTTTGAAAAGGTCTTATCCATCCATGGGGATTGATACAGGCTACTTATTTCTTTTTAGATTTTTTTATTAACGTTTCAAAACCAAGGACATCAAAGTACCTCTAACTTAAACTGCTGACTTGCAACTGTGGTTGTCGTTATTCTGGAATTTTTACTTTTTCCTAAGAAAAATATTTTTGCAGCAAAGTAAACCTCCTTTTTCTGAAAACAGCTCTTTAAACTTGTGATTCTGTGCACTTTGTGTCTGTTTTGCTATACTTTGGTTAAATGTTAAAAGTTTCTTTTGGAAATGAATACACAGACCTAAGCAGTATTTTTGACTACTATTGACGTTAACTTTCTTCAAACTTCAGTCTTTAAAACCACTTTTTCCCTCGTGTTTCTTTTCCCCCTGTTGTGTTTCTAATGCTTTTTTCTTTGTCATATAAGAAAAATAAACAGGCTGCAGAACCTCTCCGTTCTGCTGCTTGTATGCTGAACACATACAGTCTTTATGCGTTACGACTGGGACATAAAATCCAGCTGGTGTTGATTTCAATAAGGCGACATTAATCAACCATCCTTCCTCTTTAATAAAATTGCAAAAGAATACTCCCAACTGTATTGATGCTGAAGATGTCTCCAAAACAAGGAAACTGTAATAAGACTGCAAAAATAGCTGTGCCTTTATGAATGTGGTTTTTAAATGCATAAACTTTTAACAATTGCATGTTCTTTGGCATTGTGTAGCATAGCAAGATTCACGATGAAGAGACAGATGCAGTGATATGTGGTGCATGCTGATAAAGAGCTCTCATATAAAAGTACACAGAAGATGTAGCTTCACATACATAAGTCTAATTTTTTCTTGTTGAAACCATACTAACCTATAATGTTTCTTCTCTCTTGCTCTCCATCATTATTTTGTAAGGTCACAATTTCAAAAACTCAGACTAGATAAAGTATGAGAAACAGCTGCGAGAAACAATAAGGAAATAGCAGGGTACATGCTAAGTGATGTTTTAGGTCTTTTCGGTATCTGATTCCAGAACCTAGCTTACAATAATAAACTATGCCTGGGTACAGCATAAAAGGCAAGATTAGTACAAGGAAAACTATGGAGGCAGGTTAATGCTTTGATCTCAAATACATTTTTCTTTTTAATGAGATAGATTAATGGCTGTCAGGCAGGGAAACATAAATTTATTTTGCTGAAGTTGAGATCTTTCCTCTAGTAAGCTCTGATAGTAAACAGTCAATGCATAAACCATTAGCAAAATATGTCCCACAGCCTGGAAATCCAGTTGGTTTTGTCTCTCCCTTTCTTTGGATCATCTGTTACCCCAGTTGTCATTATTTTATCTTCCTTTTCCCACCAGTTTCCATTTTTTCAGTCTGTTTATTTTATATACGTACTTTCATAGGAATGCCTTTCTATCCTAGAGCTTGTGGATATGTGGAATTGCTAGGCTCCATTTATTGATGGCTACATTGTTTTACGCTTTTGCTTTCCTTATCCTCATCAGCTGTGAATGAAGGGAAGAGGCTTTCAATATCCTACTTGATGGTATACAGCATAAACAGATTTCAGACTACAAGCATGCAATGAAACACAGGAACAAGTGGTTGAAAGTAAAGGATGTTGATTTACTTTCTGCTCCTGTTTCACAAAGAGCAAGGATTTCTATCTTTGTTACTTTTTTCTTACTGATTTCCCAGATCTTGATGTGTTTTGCAGACTTTTGCTCTTTGTCTGTGGGGTTTTTAAACAATAAGTAATTAATTTTCTAACACCCATGTGAGTTAATTATTGAGTTAATCTGGTTAGTTAACTAGGTATTTCTACAGGACTATAAAATTACAAATCTAAAATGCTTGTAATTCTCCTGTTGATGCACACTTGATCTGAGAAAGGAGTTTAAGACTTGTGTCCCAAACTTTTCTCTGGAAATTTATCTCTTTGGAGAGGCTGAATAGTTCTTTTGAAGTAACAGTATGTGCTTGCTGGATTTCTTAGAAGTTTATAAATAATGTTAAAATTTGCTTTAGAAGTAAAATTTATATGCTAGGAGTTCTCCAAGATAAACATAACTAAAAGGGGGTGTGTGCTAGGAAACAGTAATTCTAAGGGGATGGAAACTAATGAAATCCTCCAAAATGTCACAGTAATGATTAGAAAAGACTTTTGGCTGAAAAGAACAAAGGCATAATTTGTTAGACAGTGAGCTCTTCATACCTTAATTTATGGTTTTAAAACGAAAAATCTCAATCCCACTCATTCGAATAGAACAACTTACATAATTGACATTGAAGCGAACACAAAGAAAATTGTTCATTTGCAATTCATGTTGAGAAGCCAATCTTGCATTCCTTAGGCATCTGTTGACCAAAGGGTGGTATCAGTTAGCTCAAGGATGGTGCCAAAACTGGAGTAATTTCCTTTTTGAGGAGGTAAACAAACACCCCACTGTACAATGTGATTCCAGCCTGTGATTTCTGTCAGCCTACAGCTGATTCAAGTCTGTTATTTCCTGATTTTAGCTGTTTTTAGTCTGTTATTTCCCTCTCCCTTTAGTCTCTCCCAGTTGGAATTTGCTCTCTTCAGTTGTCTTAATTGGTAATTAAGATCCTGCTCTCAAATAAGTAAGTGAAAAAGAAAATATGAACCCTATATATCTAGGTTTTTCTCTTCAACACAAGATCTGTATATAAACTTGTGAAGAGGCCACACAAACAGCTCAACATAAAGGTAAGGGAGTAAGTGTTTAAGGGTGAAGGGCAGTAATCCTTCGAAATGTTTTTTGCAAATCAGAAATTACCATAGGAATCACATGATCTTCTTTGACCTTTTGTGCATAACAAATTACAGCCAAGCAGCCTTTACTGGGGGAGTTTCACTTTGTTTTGTTTCCTTTCAGTTCTCACATTAATACAAGAAAAATGTATCCATGTGGTATCCATTTCAGCATTATTTACTATAACTAATCCCAAGTGTGCAATACTTCCAGCTAATGAGCAATATAGATTAAAGGCAGATGTTTGCTGTAACCATGAAGCTGGCATTCACCTCATAGCAATGTTTAATCTGTGCTGTATGTTTACTTCCCGGTATGTTGGTTGTCAAGTAGTTGTAGTTCTCTTCTGTTGTAGTTTAAATAAATGGCCTCCACCTTGTGCCCTTCAGAGACACAGAAAATGGAAATTGGTAGTGTTCATTAGCGTTTCATGTATGAGCAGAGAACGTGAGGAGGTCTGATTGTCCAGAAGGTACTTGAGGCTGCACATCAACAGGAATTTGATTTTTGGACAAATGTATAATACTTGTAAAACAAGGTGAACTGATGGGTGAAGCTGAGCTTTAGAACCAGTTGAGCTCTTCCATTGCAACTCAGGTATGATGTTGAGCATGTGCTAGTCTTCTACAGCAAATTGAGAAGCGGATGTATACATCTCTACCTGGAATAAATATGCACTGAGTGACGGCTATCTTTTTCTTTGTCCTATTTGTTGTCATCTGACCATGAGACTGGTGCTATGATCTGCCACCAGAGATTAGCTCAATGCAATGTTGGATGCTTAGAAGTTGGCTCAGTCGTGCTCTGTAAGCACAAGATGGAGGCGGGGGAACCTTGAACAAACAAGATATCAGAAAAGACTGTCAAAAAGTCAATATTTAATGATATCTAATAGAAGAATATGGCGTAAAATAGGAATAAAACTATTTGTGACCATTTAAAAAAGTGAGCCGCAACAAATGAAAGCAAAAAGACACAGAATTGTTCTCAGATGAACAATTAGCAAAACTAAGATATTAAAAGAAGACAAAGAAAACAACTTACAAGTCACTGACAAAAGTAATGATTCAGAAATATGTTGTTAGAGACAGCAGCAGGGAGAAAAGTTATTAAAGGAAAAATAGGAGCAAATATCAAGAAAATACACTTTTTAGGGAAGCTAATTTTATTTGCTGACATTGGTGAATATGACTGTATTGCCCTAGCAGACATCCTTTAGCTTCATTAAGCTAGACAAGAGGGATTGCAGTGGCGTGGTAGGAGGTATTTCCAGGGGCATTTCTGCTTTGTATCATTATAATCAGCCATACATTAATGGAAAATTACTTGCCATATTGGTACATTAGTTCTTCCTGAATATCAACAGCTTTGCCATTCTAAATGTCAAAAGCTGAAGGTTCTGAAAGGATGTCTTCCTTCAGGGTGAACTAAGAAGCTTTCAATACAACAGGAACAAAAATTCTAAGTTTAGGAAGATTAGCTAAGATCCTTCGTGTTCTCTTATGTGCAACGTGAAAAAAGAATTGCTGAAATTTTCATTTTTTTTTTTTTCAGTAGGGAAGGATGAGTCCACTTTCTAGGAAGCGAAAAATTTTACAAGGACTAGAGAACTTAAGGTAAATGGAGTAGGAGGTTCTGGAAAATTCATGGAAGGAGTAAGAAGATGGGAAGAGAGCAGAGTTCTTCTCCTGTAGGGAGTATGTAAGAAATTTTAGGGTAAAATGGGCAAGTAGAGCAAAAAGCTCATGTAGCAACATTTGGCTTCAAGAGGATTGTTATGAATAAAGCATGGCTGGGTTATGACATAAGGAGTTGCGGGTTCATGCAAGACGCTGCAATAGCAACATATTTAAGTTGATTTGTAAACTGTTGTCAATATGAGAACGTATTTGCTCACACTTCCCTTATTTAGTAGTAAGACTAGTTGCAGAAGTGACATTTTAAAGAGTAGAGATAGAAACTAGATATTCATTGGTAAACAAAAAAAATATTATGTCTTTAGGACTGCGGTCACATGTTGCATCCCTGGGGTGTTCCCTCCTGTTACTAAAACCTGGACCATCAGGAAAGCAGAGACTCACCTGAAGCCATGCAACTGCTAGATCCCATCCAAAAATTAGGGAAGAAGACAGAGCAGTGAGCGCAAAGTAAAGAGTGGGACAGCTCTAATCCATGAAAGTCATGAAAGGATGAAAAGTCAGAATAAAATCCATCTAAGGAAAAGACAAAATACATTAAGGAAAACAATGCATCATTTCTTTTGGGAAATGGGAAGAGTGTATTTAAGTAGAAAAAAAGCGATTTAGAAAACCAATTTCAAATGTGAAATTTCAGTCATCTTTGTGTATTTTGTGTATGGTCTCCATGAAAACATCTGCTGACTTTGAGAATGCTGAAAAGTATGCATGATTCTTACAGAAATTTCTATTTAGAGAGTATTGTCATCATCTTAACCCAGTGTTAGTCAAAGTTTCCCTTTTTCTCACACTAATTTTGAAGGTAATCTTGATTATTAGGTGGGGAGAAAAGAAAGGGAAACAGTAGCGCTAGATTGTTGATTTTGCTTCCATAGTTAAAACATGCCCTAGAAATTTTACATGATGGGCAGGAAAGAAGATTGGTAGCAGATGGACATTTTATTGTTTTGATGTTTTCTTTAGTAACTTCAGTCCTGGTTTTGTAAATTGAAACTATCTTTTGCTTGGTTGAACAAGTATGTTTTCTTTCCTGTTTGTTGACATGGATAGGATAGGTGACACAGATGTAGGTATCCAAATAAGTAATGAATACCAGAAATTCACTCCACCTGTACGTATGGGGGTGTGAAAGTGTGTGTTGGTACTTGGCTGTAAGGCTCCACTTGTGAGCTGGTATTGGGAAGTATTAGCGTGCAGGGATAAATGTACTTGCTAGGTATTAATTAACAAGAAACAGGTGGTTGAAGAAATACCTTATTACAGAAGACTAATGACTGATTAGTCATTACCAAAATCAAACAAAGTAACATTTTCTCGCTTCATGCCCTTATATGAAGGGAGACTACAAGGTCCAGCACCCAGAAAAACAAATACCTGTGGTCTTTGGTATGGCTGTAGTATACTACTATGCTTTGCCCAGCACCGTGTTGCATTAGCTTAGTTCTGTGCACTGTTTTGCTCTTTATTCAATGGACAAGTATCTGTGACTTTTGAGCAATATAATAATAACCATCACAGATTAGAACGGCTGTTATTACTTTCAAAGGGATGCTTACGCTCCATTTTGAGATGTGCTGAATGTTAAATAGTTGCTAGGGGGATGTAGGAGTTCTGGGTAGAGTTAGGGTTTGTCTTGAACAGTATTAAAATGCTGCTTCATCAATAGCAATGTTTGAAGTTTCAGGTGAGGTATCGTACCTCCATGTAATGATGTATCAGTTTAAAATGCACTCTCTATGGCCTTTCTTTTGAAATGTCAGCTGGGCTTTTTTCCTGACCAGTTTCAGGTTAGTTTTAAGCAATAGCTGTTCCAGAGATAGTCCCATGTATGGCCCAAATTCTAGGAAATGTTTGCTCCTTTAACTCACCGTTCTTTGTTTTCATGAAAAGCATCTGAAAATCATTGTTATGAACAGCACTTCAACAGCAATGCTAATTGAATCCAGTAAGGGGAAGCCAGTTTTTAACCTCAGCCTGTGGCAGATAGACAGCGGTGACTGGGGGGATTGCCTGGTCCATAACTAAAGGCAGATCTATGGGACTGCTGAAGACGTGGGCATGAAAGACCACAGTTCACTTTTGCAAGAGTTACACTTCCAAGACAGACACATATATTTACGTGAGGAAGCCTGGTATGGTATCTGTCATAGGTGGGTTGTTAGACATGTTTTAGTGTTCTCCAGACTCTACAAGTTCCTTGCACCTGTTTATTTTATATAACACACTGTTAGCTTTTAGACGAGTTGAATGTTACCTGCAACATCAAAGTCCATTTACAAGCTGTCTACAGGCTGAGCCATTTTTCATCCTAAAGCATAAGAAAAGATTACTCTGAAAGGACAAACTCAGTAATAATGGTGTGAGATATCTACCAAGAAAATGGAAAAAAGCTCCAGTTTGAAATGTTTGGCAGGGAATAACAGAAAAGTCTTACAGTCTGGTAGCTATGGAAATGTGTGAACTTGTGTCCAGTGAAAGCATTTAAGACTTATGAATGTGTTCATAAATCACACATATCAATTGTCAATTAAATAATTCTATAGTTCATTTATCACTCCTGTAATTCAGGAAGAGTACCTAAGAAGCTTAGAACAAGTCTGTTCAAAGTCTCTATCTGCAGATACTAACTCAGGGGTTAGTTATCAATTAAAGGATGGTGGTCTGTTCTCCTTGCTTGTTCCCCTGCTTACATCAGCTCTGAAGAAGTCTGCGCCAGAATCTGGCAACCATCAAGCCCAAACTCCACAGTGATGCTTACTGCTATTGTTTTACTTAAAAAGATAACCTAATTGTCTGGAATTTATTAGGATTCGTATTCTTAGATGGAACAGCCACTGGAGGAGATTAATGGCACTTTCTGCCTCCCAGACATGTATATTCCAGGACAGAGGGCATATATAAAAATTATTTACAGTGTTGAACTTCTGTAAAAAACACTGGCTTTTCTATGACAAATGAGTAAGCAAGAAACGTGCCATGATTTTGCTAGTATTAACAATCCATGATGGTACAGCTGACTAAAAGAAAAGACAGTTCATTTCTGCAGAATAGAAATAGAGTAGATAATTAATTACACTCTAGACTGCAGTTGGAAGTGTGGTTGTAATTGAATGTTTATTCCCTCTCCTACAGATCACAAATGCATATCGTATAACATCGCTTCATTTCTTTTCCAGTATTAGGGTCTTTGTTTCTATATTAACCCTGTGCTGTCTTCAGCCTTCGTACCCTTCCTCTAGCCTTCTACCAGTATTACCAAATTTCTTCTCTATTGTAACTTTTCAGCTTTACATTGTACATGGAAAATAATCCAAGGGGTTTTAACATGCACACTAAATGCATGCATCACTTACATTGTCTTAGAGATATAAATCACAGTCTTGGTGAGACATACCTAGTGCAAAGAAGTAAACCTCATCCTTAACTGCACATGCATCTTCATACAATCTTGCATAAAGTAGAATGAAGTATTACATATGGAAAAGCAAAGGAAAATAGAGGAAAGTCTGGGCTATGACACATGCATATAAAATATTGATTTGGCCTTGATTAAAGGCTTCAGTTCTTGGCTTTTGTGATGCCTTGCCTAGGCTATTTCACTAAATGGCTTTGAAGACTTTAGTTTCCAATTTACCTGTTGATGGACGCTGTAGTGTTTATGTCCTGGTAGTAGAGGTTCTTTGAGAGCTCAATCTCTTTCCTAACATTTAATCTAAGAGAAGCCCTAAAAGCAAAGGCTTTAAAAAGATTTTTTTTTTCTATTTGAAGGTTTTATTCTTGTATAAATATTTTATTAATACATTATAATATTACTGTCTCTGAAATCCACAGGAAAAAAACCTTGCAAGTTAGTGACAGCAGACTTCAAATTTTACTTAGGCACCCTTGAGTGTTTTTTTATTGTATTGTTTTCAAATACTAGACAGCTTTAAAAACTGAAGTCCATAGGTAGTGTAGACCATAGAGTGATGTTTTCTTTTATTCTTTCTGTCTTAAGCTAATAGCGTGGATAGCTTTTAGGCTGTCTTATTGCTCTAGGTTTTTGTCATGGAGTAAGCAACTTAAACCATTTCAAATACTTTCATAAGTAGGCATTCTGCTGCACTTCAAAGGACAACAGGTTCAGAAAAAAAAAGGCAATGATATTAAGCATTTTGAACTCTTGTTCTCTGCAAAAATACCATATATTAACATTTTATTCTTCATGAATATTCTCTATTGCTGATTCTCTTTCTCAAAACTTCAGAATGAAATGCTCAAAGTCTGTTTCTTTCTCTTGGCTTTGTAGATGGTGAGGTATACAATATAATAATTAGTTTGTGAGAAGTTCTGCATGAGAACTTGCTTTTCTGTTTTGGAAATATTTCATAATGGTGGCTACGGTATCTCTAATGTTACATACTTCTACAAAAAGCTTCAAGAATACAGTGCGTGACCCCCTTGCGGATGGAAACTCTATGAGGTATGGCATAGAAGACCTTCCTCTCTAGACATATTCCTAGTTGATACCTGTCATGCTCAGGTTTAAAATGATCAATCGGTTGCCTCCGCCACCACCGACACCTGAGCATTGTCAACACCCTGGTTTTCTCATCTGTCTGACACTATTTTCCTCAGGCCCTGAGTAGAGTTTAACAACTCAATAATTAAGACACCTTGAGAAAACTGAGTAGCCCAAACCACCTACTGAATTAAAGTAATAGTTCTTAAATTTTTACAGTGATGACAAAAACCCTGAGTAAAACATACTAATGCAGGAAAACAGTACCAAATCACCAGCAAGAATCCTTTCATAAATGGGAATGTAAAAGGAATACAAGAAATATTGTGATTTTGAGTCAATAACCCTTCACATTTTGAAACATGACTGCATTTCCATTTAATCAAGCTTGAAAAAATACCTTTTTCTCATGTTCTTCCCTCTCTCTCAGCTCACTCCGTAACAGATCTTTTAACGTATATAAACCTCTGTCATGCGTTCTCAGTAAATCCTGTCTCAAAAGGGATTTTGGTCAACAGTCAAACAAAAGTGAAAATTCATGCAACATGATGGTATATAGTTGCCTTCAAGAGAGCAACATCTGCTCTGATGATCTGACCAATGGCTACCCTGTTACCTGGGCAAGCATGTGTTTGTAAGTGTGATTTTGTTCTCCCTTGAGTTACACTCTCATTTCCTGTGCGCCTGGTTCTTTGCTCAACTTTTCCACAACACTCAAGAATGATACCCCCAGTAATGACCTGAATTTGTCCACTTCAGGTTTTGTGTGACCTAGACTACAGAGGAAATCACTGTTTTATTCTTTTTGCTCCGGGATCACACCAATTAACAATTGAGATGAAGAGGTCCTAATGTTACAGTTCCTATATTTTTGCTCTATTTTTCCTCTCAACTAATATTCTCATTCCATCCCTAGGTTGACACTATTGATGGAAAAAAATGACAACAGAAGAAAGAAATCTCATTTTCTTCTATTCCCTTCAAATACTATGCATCAAATTTAAGTTGAAAATAGGTTTGCTCTACATTCCTTTTATTTAAGCATTGCAATACAGATTATGTCAAAAATATCTCAGAAGAAATATGAAGCTTCCTATGTACTAAGTATTTTTCCTTGTATTATAGTGTCTCACTTTTTTTAAAGAAAAAATTTGCATGCAGAAGGGATTTTGAAAAATGTCCTTTCCTGAGTAATATATTCTATACTTGTATTTTCATTGCATTTAAAATGATACAATTTGATTTTGGACAAAATCTACCCTGACTTCATCAAACATACTTGACTTCAGAAAAACCTTGTAACGAAAAAACCAGCCCTGTATCATATTTATTTTTTAGGTTTTTCTGATGAAGAATCTGCTGTGGTACCATAAAAGAATTTTAAAGTGCCCTTAATCTTACTTGCTTTCCGAATCACCTTTGAAAGACTGAAGATAACGTGTTTCAACAGCCAGAATGTTTTCTGTTTGTCTAGTGTGTGTTCTGCTTTGCTGCTGTGATTGATTTGACGACCTTTATTAGAGTTTTCATAAAATTCTGCTAAGACATAGTTTTGGGAAAGTTAAAAGATGTAAGAGAGTCCATAATTTACAAATAAATATATATATTTAATAGATCAAAACTTTGAGATTCCATGCAGTAACCAGGCTGCAGCTAAGCCTATCTAATAAAAATAAAATGAAATAGTACACTTAACAAGTTTGAGTACTTGTTTATGACATACAACAAAGATCAACTTTGGATGTACGTTATGAAATGACAAAAATAAAGATGCCTCCTGACACTGAAACGTAGTTTTACCTAAGAAAGCAATATATGAATTGCCTTGTTGCTTGAAAAAGCCATCACACAGACATGAACAACAGGCAACCAAAGTCTAAATGTTTAACACAACAAGTCAAACTTGTGATAGACTAGTCTGGTGTTTATTTCTGAGAAACTACTAAACACCAAAGTTCTTGGTAGCAGTTTACCTTTTCTTCCATGATTGCATAGAATTCATGGATTGTCTCTCTTTGCATCCTTCCTGTCACGGTTTTTGACAGGCATAAATGGCTAAGGAGATGCATGCAATACAGTTGTCAGCTCCACCAAGATGCTGCCAAAGTGTGTATGGGAGTAGCTGTCAGTAACAACGGCAAATAAAATAAAAGTTTGTGTACTGACCAGCCATGAATCAGCAGTGAATGAAATGAGTGCTTTGCTCAAATTCATTACATACTACTTCAACTGTCTTAATACTACAGTAAAGACAGGTTTATTAGGGTATTTTGGGTATTTGTTTGATGTTCTGGGCTTTTTGGTGGTAGGTTCTGCTCCCCCCCCCCCCCCCCCCCCCGCCCCGAAAAATGTTTAAGACAATATATGGTGAAAAAAAATCCTGGCTGTGGTGTTGTTGAGAATATAATTCCCATCTAACTTCCCTAAAAGTGGTTTCTATTTTCTTTCCTTCTCAGAATTTCACTTCTGCCTGTTTATCTTTTGGGATACAGCTGGTATGATGCTACCACAGTCACAGCTCTCCACACAACGATCCTTTGCAACTGCTTCATAGTCTGTCAGTTTGCTAGCAAAGTTTACAAATAACTCTGAAGTCATGTAAAAAGCTGGCGTCTGTTTCGAGGGACAGAATGAAACTGATGGAAAATTTCAGAAGCTTTATGATCTCCAGAGCAGACAAATTCACTGCTTGCTTGCTTTGTTTTTGTGTATGTATTCTGGAAGCTTTTTTTTTTTTTTTTTAGTTTAGTAGTGAATGGAAAAGGCAGCCACGCTAATTAACTTTTTACATAATTGATTACATGCACAACGCCAATTACCTAGTGCTTACTGATTAAAAAGGCTGCCTGCTCTTGACTTCTACCCTTCATGGTTTTTTTCTATCATGATCTTTCCACTCCTAACTGTAAATTACCACCCTGAACTCTTTTTTTCCATCTTGCCTTTTAAAAAAAGAAGAAAACCCCTACTGCAGACAAAACAACTTCACTTTGGCTTCAGTGATGTTTGGTTCTGCTCTGTAAACGGCTGTTCTCGAGGTTTGCCTATTGATTAACGAGAAATGAAAAGGCAGCTTTCCCTGGGCTGTGAGGAAAAACCCCAGGCAGAGAAGCCACAGACGAGTTGCCTGCTTCTCACAGGCACTGCGTGCCCCCTTGCTGGTAGCATCACGGCACAAGGCCACCAGGAATAAAAGAAATATGGCAGGTATGAATCCCTTGCCTTTCTACGTTCCTTGCATTTCCTGTGACTGCCATAAAAATATATTGATCTACACCGTTCTGGTGTTTCTAAACCACATTTTAATGGGGATTTTATGCCACAGAGAGTGTCTTCAAAGTCAGAATGATGTTATGTATCTGTAGCCTCCGAAAATATTTATATTCTTCATTGCAGGATTAACCAAGACCTGTGAAAGTGTCGCTAGGATTTTTTTTTTCCCCAAAAGCTGTTTCCCTGAGGAACGCAGAGCTACTGAGCAGTGTTCCCCACTTTCTGAACTACTGCGTACTCCTCACAGATTTTTTCTCCACTCCACGCGCCTTTCCTCAAGGCAGAGCTGAAGGAAGCTAAGCCCTGATGCCAGGCGAGGTGCCCGCCCCGCTCGGTCGGTGCTGCCCGGCGGGGCCTGCTGCCCTCGGCTCGCCGCAGCTCTGCCCGCCTTTGCCCGAGGGGCGACCACGGCCCCGGGCTCCCTGTGACGCCCTATCCCCCGTCCCCAGGGGCGGGCAGGGGAGGCGGGGCCGGGGCAGCGGCACAGCGGCGCGGGTCGCGGCGCCTCGGGGGCCCGACCCTGACTCCGCTCGCCGGGAGCCGGGTGGAGGGAAGGCCCCTGCCGGGCGGGCCGATCCGTGCCTTCCCGGCTGCGGGGCGGGCCGCCCCGGCCACAGCCCCGCCGGCCGCTCCCCGTGCGCGGCCCCGACGGCGCCCCCTGCCGAGCGCGGCGGGACGCGCCCCTGCCGCCGCCGCGGGGCGCCGGTGCCGCCTGCCTCCGTGCCGGCCGGGCGGCGGGAGGCAGGGGGAGCCCGGGAGCAGCGGCCGCCCGGCGGGCAGCGAGCCCGGCAGGCAGGCGGGGTCCCCCCGCCGCCCGCCCGCCCGTCCGCGCTGACGTCAGGAAACTTTCTGGGCGGCTGAGGCGGGAGCGGGCCGGAGCGGCGCCGTGTGCCGGCGCGGCGGGACGGGCTCCCTCCTTCACCTCGCCAGGTACGCGGCGCTCCGTCCTGGGCGGCGGCGGGGGGGGCGGCGGGCGCGGTCCGAGGCGGCAGCACGGGCTGCTGGTTCGCCCCGCCGGTCGCCCGTCGCCCCGCCCGGGGCCGGGGGCAGCCGGGGCCGGGGGCAGCCGCCCGTCCCCGCGGGTGCCGGGGTGCGGTTGGCGAGCGGCGGGTCCGGGCGCCTGTTGATCGCTGCCGCGGACTCGGGGCCGGGAACTTCGCCGGTGGCACCGGCAGCGCGGGGGGGGGGGGGAAGGCGGCGGTACGGGGGCCGGTTGGCGGGGGCGAGCGGCCCGGGGCTGGCGGCGGGGGGCTGGCGGCTGTCACCTGCGGCAGCGCCGTGCCTGGCCGGGCCGCTGCCGGGGGGCGCAACTGGCGGGGGCGCAGCCCGCGGCGCTTTCCCCCTCTAACTTCACACCCGTAAGGACTTGGGCGATGTACAACACGCGACCTGCCGTGGTTTAAGTTGGTGTTTTTGTTTTTTGGTTTCGTTTTTTGTTTGTTTGTGGTTTTTTTTTTTTTTAATTTCAAGTAGCTGGAAATAATCTCATTCTGTTTTGTACACCCCCCCCCCCTTTTTTTTTTTTTTTTCCCTTCTTACTTCTCCCTTTTTTCCCCTTAGTAAGCACAGTAAAGCCATTATCTGAGGCAAGGTTTTGTTTTGCTGCCGAGGGCTGCGCGGCGGCGGCGCTGGGAGGCGAGCCCAGCTGAGCCCAGCTCGCCGCCGAGCCTGATGAACGCACAATTGTTTTACGGGGGAGAGCGAGAGGATCCTCGGCTGGCGGAGGCAACCCCCTGCCACCAAGTTAATTTTAACTCTGTGGAGCAGCCGGGTGCTGGAGGAGTTTGTGCCACCGTCCTGTGGCTGGGGGGCTGAAATCTGAGCGAGGGCTGCAGCCCCTGGCTTGATGTCAGCGGGGTGAGGGAGATCCAGGGGGAAATTCACCGTTTAAGGGGGTCTGAAAGTTGCTCGATAGTTCTCTGGGGGAATACAGAATGGTACGTTGCTCATTTGATTTCACCGCCCTTGTCATTTATTGAACTGAGTTGGACAAAGGCCTGTAAAGGTTAATTGTATCCTTCATACGGAGGAGTTTGCCCCCTCCCCAAGGACCAGATTTCTGGGGTCTCTTTTGAACATCATTCAAATCCATACATCGGTCATTACATCTCTAACTTAAACACCGTGCAGCTCTCGCTTGGTAAATTTTCAGTTCCTGCAGCTGCAAATTTTTAGAAAGTTGTCTTACAGCGAGAAAGATGTTAAAAAACCTAATAAACTGGAAAGCAATGTGAGAAGGTGGTTAGGAAGGTGCTTTGAATGTGCATAGATACATACAAAATGTTTTAGCAATCTAATTAGTCTACTCAGTATAAATGTAAATAAGCATCCATTTTTACACTTTATATGAATAACGGTGAACCTGTCCTTTTAGAAATAGTTTTTTTTTCTGTGATTTTCTTCCCCTGCACGTTACACTAACTTACAACTTTGGTGGTACCTTTCAGCTGTTGTAGTGATAGGCAATACTTCAGAGCTTCAAACGTCTGCAGCTTATGATGATGATCAAAATGAGGCAAAATAATTCACCCAAGGGGGAAAAAGAAATCTTTTTGAAGGTCAAGCTTCTATTTTTATGGAAATTTCAGAATGAACAGAAAAGTTTGCCTCGTAACTGTAGTTTTGCTTGATTGATTTGTTGTGTAGTAGTATGTCAGGGACAACCTCTGATATTTGGAGATTATCCATGTGCACTCGGGGAAAGGAACAACAAAATAGTGGGGGAAAAAAGGTCGATTACTTTATGATTATTAGCCTCACACTTTTTGGTACGCATTTTATTTTTGAGTGTATGGATGTGTTAGTGATTATAGGCTTCCTTAAAGGCATATATTTATGTGAAGAGGTTTAATAGAGTGAGTGATTTATTTTAAAAGCCTAGGGATTATGGCACAGTGTCGAAGGATGCAAGGGAGCAGTTTGGTTTGTGCTTATAACAGAGCTACAGGGCAGGGATATCAGTGAAAAGAGACTAGAAATAAGCAGAAGCAAGTGTAAATCAGGTTGCCTTGGAAGTAATGATGACAGTCTTAAACGTGATCCAGCAAAACATTGGGCGTGACCAGCGAGTGATGAGTACAGAAATTAAAATGATTTTTGAAGCCAGGAAAAAAAAAAAAAAAAAAAAGGGAGAAAATGCTAGACTGCAACAGTGAACTACACTATGATGCTCTGTGTAAAGCATTTTAAATCACATGGGAAAATACAAAACTGATACTAGCGGACCAGGAAGGAGGGTGTAGTTAACAAGAGCGGACAGCGAGAGTGCTAATTACACAAACTACTGGTTGGTACTGCCTCCTCTAGTCTTTGGTGACAACTTTGTAATCTTTTCAAAGCTTTTGCATCTACTGCTCTGCGGAATACTCACCTGATGTGACATTTACAAGCTCATTAAAATAATTTGTTAGTTTCTTGCCTGTAGACAAAGTTACATCTCATAGTTCAATAGCAGTGTGTCTGCATGGGTGTGTTCATGAAAAATTCATAAATATTATTGGGTGCTCTAGAAGTCATAATCCAAAGATGTCTATGAAGAACTCGAGAGGTCATATATAATAAACTGGCATTTGTATTATGATTATAGAGTTAGTTTTTCTCTTGAGATAATTTCTCAAGAGCGTGTTCGTTGAACATGTCATAAGAAAATAATTAGAACTACCACATGAGATAATTAAAGGCCAAGTTTAGCTTGAACTGGGGGACTAATGTAGCTTGAAAGAGAACAAAAAAATGAACTGCCTTATCCTTGAATTGTTGACATATCTAATGTGACTTGCAGCAGGATTCAAATTCTGTCAGCTTTTTCAAGAGAGGGAGTAGAGCACTGAGAGCTGAAAAGTCCGCTGGGTTCACTTCACAAAAATCACTGCTCCCTTAGAATTTTCAGTTATTGTCAACAGTGAAATGCATGGCAGAGGCTGAGGCTGTGTTTCAAGTAAATCTTCTCTCGAGACAAAAAAAAATTCCTCAATTAATGACTCTAATAAACCTGTTATATAAGAATACACTAATTGGGCACAAATAAACGTTTTCCCCATCCCCTTTTTTGCCTTACTGTAATCTGATTTTTGAAGGGATAAGCCCCTTTGGAGAATCAGGTTGTATCCCAGAAAAGAACAAATACTGTCCCTGTGAGAACACATAGTGCCTCTGCATAGCTGTCTAACAACGTTCTCTTTGGTTCTCTTACCTTCAAGGTGTAACTTTTTGTACAGGTACTTATTCGTTAGTATCCTTGTTCCCAATGGAAGTCAGTTCCATCCTAGTATCGCCTAAATCCCTTGAGATCAGAACCCTGGCCTTTTCCAGGCAGCTGGTCTCACTACCCCGCTGCTGGTGCTTTGCTGAAGATGCCCCATGACTTCAATGCTACATCAAATCGTTTTGTGGATTTGCCGCAAAAAAACCCCAACTGTTGCCATTTCACATGTAGCCTCCGTGGGGGTTTACGCTGGTGGCTGTGGTGGCCGGGGGCGGGAGGAAGGAGGCATTGCGTGTGTTCAGCTACCTGTCATTTTGTGGTCTGTCCTGAAGGCGTATGCCTGTGACCTAGCAGGAGTGGCAGAAGGCAGTAGTAGCATTACAGTGAGTTGTTGCCCACCCTTTCCATCTTAGAAATGCCAGTGTAGGCCTTGCTTGTTGTGCCGGTTCGTTTGCCCAGGGCACTGAAGGAGCTCTGGGAATGGTCAGTAGTAGCTCTTCAGTCTTACAAATCCGTTCTACCGGGGCTGCAGCTCTACCCCGTCTCATAAGCAGAAGGTCATCTGAAATGCCTCCTCTCGCTGTATGGTTTCAAAACATGTTTGTTACGCTAAACTGAGCATCAAGAGAAGGAAATGATGTTACCACATAGATTTTATCCAGGATTTCAACAGGGAGTTTATCCAGCTGGAAACTCATCATGGATTCCCAGGAAAGAATTTACGCTTTCGTTCCTCCTTCCCTCTGCCAGTTTAAGCAGATGTTCTAATCACCCAGCTAAGAGGGTGCTCTGGATTAAAATATTATCATTTCCTCGGGTTGAAATGACTTACTTTTTGGGGATGTAATTACATACTAGGCAAAGAAAGAGAATGTAGAATTGGGTAGCTTAATGGAACAAACATTTCTGTAGGTGAGATAAGACCTGAGTTTCCACAGCCACGTAATTAGTAAGCTTACATCAGAGCAAGAACAGAACTTGGGCTTCCTAACGCCAGTGGTTTCACACAGTCTACTTGATAATGTGGCAAAGGAGTACTGGAAAGCTTCTTAGGTTAAGACACTGGGTATCTTTAACTTCTGCAGAATTCTTTTCTATTTTGCAGGGCAGGCATTGAGAGATTCTGTTTGTTATTTTAATTCCAGAGTCTGATCTACTCAGCTTATTAATTTATACTGTATCTTCTTCTCACTTTGCATAGTACTGCATACATTTTATGTCTGACTCTGAGCTTGCATTTTCAGATTTTATTCTGAATTGAGAATTGAGCTGTTTTTTCTCCATTTTCTATCTCACTTGCGGTTATAAAGATTCAGAAACCTCTGTGCGGCCAAATGGTTTTCAGTTTATTCTGCCAGTGATACCTGATCAACACCATTGCCTTGCATGAGTTTGCAGAAGTATAACTTGGTAAACAGTTCGCTTAATGCACTGGTTGGAGCAGAGACTGCAGCTGACTCGGTCTTTCTTATCTTAGCTCTATGGCACTAAGAAGAAAAGTTGCTAGATTTTGGATTTTTTTGTCACCAGAAAGTAGAACTGTAATCTGGGGGAATTCTTTAGACGTTCTGGTTATTCCTGTGCTGTAGACAGATCTTGACTAGTGCAATTAAATAATACTTTTATTTTTAAAAATTTAAGACTTTTAAGGCAAGTCTTGTGGCATTCGGAAGTGTCTGGTGGCTGTTTCTAGCATGCTGTATTGCTGTAGTGGAGCAGGATATGTCCGTACTCCAGTACTAGGGGATAGAGATGGATAAGCTCCAAGGTGCTTCAATCTTCTCATAATCCCTAAAATAACATGAACACTTCAAAAACTACATTCAAATTCCTACTTACTATTTTTAGATAGAATGAAATAGTTTTTTGAGTACTGCTGCATTCTCTGAAACTATTCAAGATCTTTAATATGATTTTATTTCATTCTTTCTCTGCTCTCTCCATCCCCCTAGTTTTAATGGGGGCAATCTTGGACAAAGGCAGAATGCAGTAGTAACACGGTGTGCAAAATACAATCCTGGCTACTGCCTGCTGTGACATTTAATAGTCTAGTCTATTTTCATTTTTGTCCTTTTAAATGCAGATGTTAGATCTTCAGTTCCTTCTAGGCAGGATGGGCCATTAGGAACTTCACATTATGCTTAAACTTTCCAAGTGATCTAGGACACTCTAAATCCGTGTAGCCCTTAAAAGTTTTTTTTCGGAGTTCTCAGCAGCCTATGGAAAGTCAAACTTGGTTTCTACAAGGTGAAAGGCTGGGGTGAGGCTGCTGCTGCAGTGGTGAAAGGTGGCTGGAAGGGAGGTGATTCCCCAGTCTCACCTCAGTCTTGCAACTCTCCTTGTGGTAGGGGGACCCCCCTGGAGAGCTGGTTTCTTCACAGCTGCAATCTGTCCTTCCTGAGCTTTGGCAAGTAGCGATTTTCCTAGTGCTGGCAATTTCTGTCTGCTGCCCTGTGTAACCTGTTTTTCCTATGCATAAATGTACTAATATTAATATATTTTATCTTTTTTTCAGATTGACAGCCTTTTTTTTTTTTTGTGTGTGTGTACATTTTTTAAAGAAGGTATCTCTTGGAACAGCAGCATTATTTTCCTAATCTGTTGTGAAATCTTCTGGAAAATATAACAGGAGTGAGGTAATGAGCCTGGATAAAGGACTGTGTTCCCAATAAAAAATGCTTTTTCCTGCAATCACAACTCAAAATGTTGTTTGGAACAGCAGTCATTTTTGCATGCCAATTACATTAGGAGTTGTTTAAAAGAGTTTGATGTGTTCTTAAACCTATTTTCTTAACGTTTGTCCAGACCATCTTTCCAAATGCCTTGCTGTGCAGTTATGTGCTGTCTCTAATGCTTTCTTCCTACATGCTGTGTTGGCAGCTGCATGTGTGCAAAGATCATGAGTCAGGTTTCTTAGCAAAAGAATCATAAAATAATGAAATTAAAAATAATATAATAGGCTTTGGGTTTTTTGAACATTTAGTATTGTTTTCCTTCTTTAAAGATTCTTTTTTTTGCAGCTGCATAGATCTGAAATTTATTTTGTATTGAAAACAGATTTTGATTTTTTTTTTTAATATAAGTTCAAAATTTCAGGACTTGGGTCTTCAAGAAAAACAGAGCTTCTGAAACTTGCCCTAAAATGATGGGTGATGGCACCGGTGTGTCTGAGCTTCTGCTGATACATGCTTCAGTCTTAAAGGAGAAAAATATTAGTCAAAAGGTTTCATTTTCATCCGTGTTTATATCCAGATGCAACAAAGAGGCTTCTGCTGATGGTTCTAACTGCTTGTTCATGTGCTGAAGTCAAAGGAGATCTGGTGCTAGAGCTGAAAATACTAGCTGATATCTTCTTTTTCCTGCTTCCCAACTGATAAGGTGACAGATCCATCACTTCCAAAGCAGTGGGCAGTTGGGGTTAGAGTTAAATGGAGGTTTCATATTGCGGAATACGGTATGGACAAATAACAGCTATTTTACAGTAAATGTAATTAAAATAAGTGAGAAAACTTGTTAAAATAAGGTAATAGTGAGAGGTGAAGTGTGTATGGTATAATATGATGCTGAATCTTTACTTGGGACAGAAAATAGTAGCAGAGGACCATGTAGCTTGCAGAAAGCAGTTTGAGAGGCTCACCCCCACCATTGTGCCCCTTAATCTGTTTCACATGTGTAAGCTTTAAAGCAGAGCGTACTGTGGATTTGTAAACACAAAAGTCTTTAACATCTGAGATCAGTGCAAACTTTTTTCGGTTCAAGCAGCCTAAAAATTGCATTATTAACTTTGTAAGTTATATGTTGTATTAATATTCAATTTATCCTGTTGTGCAAATAGGCTTAGGATGGAGGAAATACTTTTCCGGCAAATTTTGCAGCCGGAGCTGTTACTAATTCTCTTATCTTTCTGCGTGGTACAGCAATTGCACTTAATTGTTTGCTTCTGCTGTGTTTTGTGGTGTGAAATGCACTATGTCAACACTGCTAAACTGCAACATCAGTGTGTATAATGCTAATGTTCTCGAAAGAGATAATTTCCAGATTTCATCTAACTGGATGAAACTGCTTATGTGTAACTACCAATGCAGTGCTTTATACATCTTGAAAGTTTGTAGTAGTTTTTTCTCAGTAACAGGTTGTCTTTGACTTCACACATGTTTTTGTGTAATGTGATGTACTGGTAACTGAAAGGCAATGTATGGATGGGGCTGAGCCAAAATCCATGACTGGGAAGGTGGGATGGAAGGAAAGTAAGTAACATTTTCTTACACTTTCTTACACAGCCACTTTAAAACTTTGGGATTCTTATTGAATTGCTTGCTATCCTTATACTTTAGTGCAGCTCTGCAAAGTTGAGTCTACTTTTATTTGATTAAAAGCATATTAGGGGTTTTTTTTTGGAGACAAAAAGAACTCGCCTAGAAGCATTCCAGCTTGTAAAAGCGATTCTACAGCCTCCCATCCCACCCTGCGGTGGGTGCTCTATTTCTGGCTTAGTCCCCACAGGTTCGGAACTGTACTTCTTAATAAACCAGCCAGTCTGGGAGAGGGCATTTGGGACCTTCATAGTTCCCAGCTTCAGTTCTCTCAAAGGCTGTTGCTTCTGCACTGAAAGATAGCAGAAAGGGCAAGCTGCGTTTTAACCTGGCCGTACTGCCCTGCAGTCTCATATGCTGCTCACAGGTAGTCTGTCGTTAATAGCAAATGTAAACTAGAAGAGCATATGAGCTATTTCTTGCTTTCTCTTTCAAAGTTAAATACTTCTCCTGGAGTTCTCAGTTTTGTTCCCCAGGTTTTATGTGTGAGGATGTTGAATGTAGCTATCAAAGTGCTGGACTGTTTCTGTGTTAGTAGTTTTCTCCAATATGAAGAGTAAACTCTTGAATCCGGATCATCAGCTGGTGTTTCAGCCGTGTAGTACTGAATAATGTGTTTGTACTGGTAACACCTGCTGTCAGGACACTTAGGTTTGCTGTGGTCAGCAGCACTTTTTACTGGTTTTGGCTGGGATGGCATGAGGCAGCTGATGGCTACAGACATGGCATGTCTGCTGGTGTGGAAAATTCACGGGGCAAGTACGGTCTACGTAGGTATCGTAGTAATCTGTCAGGAAACTGAAGTGCAGCTGGCAGCGCTGTTGACTGTTTCTCTTAGCAAAGTGCTAGAATTTGCTTCTTTGGCACTGATTGGCAAAGCAAAAATGATTTTTCTGCTCAAGTGACTGGTGCTGCGAGGAAGGAGGATATCTGTATCACAGTAGGCAAGGATGGTGTGCGATGCTTTTGAATAACTACTTCAATGCACAGCGTCCTGTGTTATGCATGCATGTTTACTTCGCAGTCTTGCTCAAATGCAGCAGGGAACGGCTGGTCATTATCCACAGCAGTTCATGTAAAATTGTCATGCTCTGGTTTTTCTCTGTCGTCGTTGGGTTTTCTGAGGGGAAGAGGAAGGAGGGGATGACTGCTTAGCAATGAGATGGTGCCATGGTACCATGCGTCGTATAGCTATGCATTTAAAATAGATAATTAAGAAACAAGGGAGTGTGTATTTTATAGCCAATTCTATATAAGCATTTTGTATTTGGTGGCAACCATAACACATACACATTGATACATGTACAACTTGCTCCCAGTATAACTGATTGTCTTCAGTCTTTGCTTGTCTTCAAAATCTAAATAATTTGTGCCATGAATTCTAAAACCAGCCTCAGATTCAGAAAAGATTGACATGCTTTAGTGAACAATTTTCAGAAGCTTACTTAACTCTTTTAGGTTTGTTTGTCCCAAGTTTGAACCTAATAGGATAAAGAGTATCCTAGGAGAAAATGTTACTTCGTGGAATAGAATGCACTTACAAAATGTCTTTCTTCGCATGAATTTTACCCTTGTTAGTCTGTTTTGTTTACTTTTAAATTCCTGAATTTTATAAATAAAGCAGCAATGTAGTCTTTACTTTTAGATCTCTAAAGAAAGAAATGTAGTCACTAAAAACTGATAAAAGTGCATGCGACATCATTTGTTTACATATTTTATTCAAAGCCAGATGAAGAAAATTATAGAGAGCTAATACAGATGAGAGCTGGTATTGTATGGGGAAAGGGAATAATTTTGAAGGGCTAATAGATGAGACTTCTGATGAAGTGGAACATCCTTCTGCTGGCCAAGGTTGTCATTTAAAATGGAGTAGAAAGCTTCTTCCTATGGAGGCTTTCTGACTATAGAGACTTTTTGGGAAAGTCTCTTTTGAGACTTTTGGACTCTGTGTGTTTCGTACATACTGCGTATCCACAAAATCTTAGCTGGTCACTGATTCCCTGATATTTTTAAGAATTTTCTAATCTGTGATACTTGTTGCCTGAACCTTAACTTCTTTCCGAACCTTGCTCCTGGAGGAATCTGGGATTCCTCAACCAGAGGTTTTAATATCAGAATGAGCAGTCATCGTCTAAGCTTTTGATATCCAGAATACAGAACCAGGACATATTTTGATGACTTAAGGATATTGCGCTTTATTATGTAGCATTTTTCTTACCATTCTTGGAGGATATCCTGAGTTTTTATAATTTTATGGCTTATAAAGAATTCCTAAATAAGATTTTCTCCCCCTTCCCATTTTGGAGCTGCATTTCCTCTGTGGCATTGTTAGGCTTGATTAGGATCTAGGAACTTTTTGAGTAGTGAGTCAGAAAAATAAACAAAAGCTGAGCAAGCAAAAGCTGAGGAGTGGAAGAGCTTTCTGGTTTAAGTGTAGATTAAATCCTTTCAGCTCTAAACTAGAGGTATAGTTTCCCTCCCCTGCGTGCACACGTTTTCCTTCCTTTTTCCTTGCCCCTTTCTTTCTCTTCCCTTTGCACCCTCAAAGTCATTGAAGACAGTTGCTTTATGCCTTCCTCAGACAGCTTTGTGGGATAGGCCTACATGTGCTTCTTTAAGAGCCTGAAGGGAAAGCTTCCAACTGTAACAAATCTGTTGTGTAAAATATGCAAAATGGTAAATATGCTTATAGTTATAAACCCTAAAGATTCCACTATGTACTATGTAAAGCAGTCCCCTATGTACTCCTTACTCAGAGAATTATCTATGTTGTGACTCTCTGTACTTTCCAATTTGGGATTTCAAGTTTTTTGACATTGCAACTGAGTAGTGATTAAAAGGTATGAAGAAATGGACCATAAAATAGATGTTTAGCAGAAGATAAATAAAAGCATACTTAATAAGATTAGTGGAATATATTTGAGATGTGTTATGTTACCAGCATACCCGTGACTGCTTAAACACTGAAATAATCTGTTGCTATTTAATCCAAATCAACTCCATTTGCTAGGTCATCTGGAAGGTACTTTTGCTGAATAAAGTTCTTAGTTGCTTAGCCAAATGGCAGGGCAGAAAAAACTGTCAAACTACTGAAGAAATATGCCTTGACAGTAAGGAAGGCAATAAAATGCTAAAGATCTCGGTTCTGCAAGAAATAAGTTGTGGGCTGGAAATAATTGCTTTGAATATTTTGAATTCATTATGCTGAATTTTGCCAGATGCTCTTGAAGAATATTTATGTTTGTTGTTTGCTGTGGTGTTTCTTGTACTTGCTATGAGGCATATCTGCTTACGGGTAACTTGATCCCGTTTGTTTATGGTCTAAATATTCCCCTCCCCCCCCCCCCCCTCGCCCCCCAGTATTCAACTGGGTGTTATGTTCAGCTGCTTTTTAGAAGACATGACAGAAATGTAAGTCCCAGGCAGTGTTTGCGTAAGGCAGAACAAAGTGTATTTGTTTTTAGCCAGCAAACTTCTTTTGAATCTTGACGTATCTTGACAGATTTCTGAAACTTGCATTTCACTATGTACCTAGGAACATTTTACAAGGTAAGATCTTTAGAGATGTTGCAGCTCAGATGTACTTGTAACATGTCTGGAGAAGGTGACTTCTTAACTGTACTCTCAGCCTTTTACACCGTGCAGGGGTGAACAGTAGAGAGAGCTTTCTGCTCGGTCCTGTCTTGTCACTTATCTGGAAATGTGTGGAGTCTGCCCTGTCATGTGGATATTAGGAAAACCTATAGGCACATATGGCAAAGTATTGGCTAGCGCAACAGTTGATATGTGAAAAATTACAGTGTGAATGACTGCAGTTACATGGTTACTAGCTCTTCTGTTATGGGTGTATGAATTCTGCTTGTGTCTGTGCTTTGATTTCTCAGACTGTTCTTGGTTTGGACAGTCATACCGTAGTTCTGTAAGTTGTTTGACACAGCAGTGGTACTGCTGGGATGGTGCTTGGAGCCATTCTCTATCCGTTGCCACCCTTTCCCTGCCCGATGCACCTTTCTTTGTGTACTGGCTCAGGAACTGGATCAAGTACGATGACGAACTGGGAAGGGGGAGGAATAGGCCCATTAAAACATGTTCAGTCTGATTGTGGAGCAGCAGCGTAAGATGTGATAAAGTTGCTCTTTGAAGTAGATAGAAGCTAAGCTCTAAGCCTTGGTTCAATGTACGCAGGTTTTTTTTACTGCTTGCGGTGTAGTTCATCGCTGACCTGACCAGAACAGATTAATCCGTATAAACGTGGTCTCTATCTGGCCTTCATTGATGTAATTTTATACTCTTCAAGGCACAACCACATTAACAATTGAGGCTATTCAGTGTGGAAAAACATAAAGCTTGCTGTTACTATATCCAGTTTATTTAGCTTTGTCATAAATGTGGGGTCCTAGGTGTGTGTATTAGGGAGGTTTGTTTTGTTTTCCTGCTGTGCTCCATCAGAAAAAATATAAAAGCTTTTTTTCTTGGCCCTTACTGTTTCTTAAAAAGTGGAGGATGCGTTGACTTCTGAATAACACAGAACACTTAATTTATCTGTTAAATAACAGAAAAGAAACAGAAATTGAGAATCTTTTAAACTTTTTTTTTTGTGTTTCGATTTCTTGTTCTTTTTTAAATGAGGATCCTTGATTGGTGCTGGTAGCCACTTAAAGAAGTGAGGTTGATGGTTTTCTTTCCATATTCTTGTTACTAACATAATATTCTTTTATCACTTACAAAAAACAAATATTGTGTGTTCAATGCTCTTTCTATGGCAAATAACCAAGAATGTATTAACATCACCTTTATGGTGTTGTACATTGCAGCATGTTAGCCATCAAGCTGACTGTCCGTTGTGCAGACTGAATTTCGTGGCCAAAAATGGGTATTTCTGTGGCACTCCAATTACAGCTGTAGTGCTGATTTCATTCTCTGTGTACTTTTGCCTTTCATCCTTCATCAGAATTACCTGGAAGCATCTGACGTGATTTGCAGAATTTTGGTCCCAGATTTCATGTGTTTATAAGAGATCAAGAGATGGTTTTATGTAAGACTATTGCTTCATGCTCTAAAATTGGAATTAGGTGAACACTGATCTCTGCAGAATGGGAGCTAATATTCTTATTGTTGCTGTTTAATAGTTCGATTGAAGGTGAATATTGTTACACGGACTATTACCATGTAGATTAGATTCGCAGGCTGATAGTTTTTCAGGCCAGAGCAAACAAGGTTCTGTCTCGTCCAGTGACTCTTGTGGTGGCTCCCCCACTCACTCCCAGTTAAAATGTGATATTGCTAACAGATATAATTTTGACTTCCAATCTCCCCTATTGTAAGTTTTATCATAATGTTGAACAGAACATGCCAGTACTTAATTGCCTTTTGGAGGATATTTTTACAGTTGATGGTGTTGCTGCTGCTTGAGTAGAAAAGGATTCTGGTGCTTAAGGGACTGGTTGATTTTGAAAATGAAGGCAGACCATTTAAACTGATGTTTTTCAAACTAGTCTCTAGTGGAATTGGACTATGCCAGGGCGAGCCCATTTTTCCTTTTGCCTCTCTCCCTGGCAATGACTTTGGAATTTTTTGGCCTGCTCCAATAAAATATCTACATGTTTCACAAAAACTAATGAACGGTTAGAAAAGAGAGATTGACACTGGTGTCCTTGTAGAAGACGCGTAGCTGACTGGAGAATGATGTGGCAGAAACAGTAGGGTCTTGCGCGTTGCCTGAAGTTTGCTGATTTTTAGTTAGTGACAGTTACCTGTAATATAACCCATGATGAAAAGATTTTTTTTTTTTCTTGCTCTTAAAAATTTATCCATTAAGTCCTGTCATAAAGGATGAAACCCTTCTAGCACTTTATTGTGGAGTAGCTTTACAGGTACACAACATTGTGAAATTTAATGTCATTTTTTATCATGCTCATTTAGTTCAGTCAGTCATCTCTATTATTTATTTCTTTTCTATTTATATCACATTTTATCACATTCTGTTTTCTTGAAACTTTCATTTTGGCCCTCTTCAGTCTACTTTTTCAGTAGACACAATCTTTTACTCAGTTAATTGCACTTTAGCAGAATTGGCATGACACATCCAATATACGTACCGTATATATGAATTTCCTTTTTTTGCCAAAGTCTTTTCAGTGTTCCAGATTTTTTTGGGTGTGGTATATTTTCTGTGGGAATGCTCAGTTTGCCGTAGATGTCTTCTACTGTCCTGAAGAACTTCTATGCATTCCATATGCTTCCAGAATCTGCAGTTAATTATTTTTCTTGCAAATTACTTCACAAGCCTGGATGGCTTTAAAACCTGGTAGTATGTTTGATTGTGTTTTGTGTATTTTTTTTTTTTTTTTTTTAAGGAAAAGCTTATGATCCCAGTTGGACTTGCCATTTTTCCGATATCATTTCAATATTGTTTGTGTTCAGCGGTGTTCTAAACGACCCTTTTCTCTATGTGCACAGAATTGCGACTTGCCAGGTTTTTTTCTTGTATTTACTTTTGTGGCCTTTTTATAGCTTGGTATGTTTTAGCACTTTCTATAAATTAAAACAAAACTTCCAATGGCATTGGAAATCTCATGTGTTGTCTCTGCTGTCTGTTCTCCCCTTGCAAGCAGCTATGTAGCAATGTCTGTCCAGAGGCTTTGAAGGTTATTATTACATGAAAGAATTTTAGGATCTTCTGTCTTTTACTGGGAAGCTTCCCAGGGTTGCTTCATCAGCTGTGCTTGTTCGATTGGTAGCTTTTCTAAATATTACTTCTGTTGCTTATTGTTTGCTGCTTGTTAGTTCTTTGTCTGTGCTTGGAGGGATTGTTTTCCTTCATGTGATTCTTTTTAATTAGATAAAATATTGAAACATTAAATTTTGTTTTCAGGTGTTTTCTTCAGTTGCCTGCTACAGCTGCTGACTTTTATTTTTCTTTTATATTTTCCATTATTCCCTTTATACCTCTATTTCTCCACCACATTTTTGTTAACTTTGCAAATGCAGGACTCGGTCACCGCTTCTTAATTTGCTAATTTCTGCAGCTCAATATCTTTAGTGTTTTTTTTTCTTGCGTTGAAACTGTATGCATATGTCTTTCTGCATCTCCTGGTTCACTTAGAGAAGTTATTACTGACTTAATTGATGAAAGCAAGAATTCAGAATTTGAAGGAGTAGCAGCCACATTTGGTCATTGTGCCTGATCCCTATCTGTGATTCCTGAAAGGAAAACAAGGAATAGATGCGAGTCATAAACACTGGGTTACTTTCTTGTGTCTCTCTTCCATGGCTTTTTGGATAGAAATGCTACTGCGTTGCCACTGCAGTTTGACTCTGGAAATTTAACCAAGGGTGCTATATCAATCTCTATGGTGTTTCACAAATACTCTTTTCCTGTGACCACTTGCTGACTCCGCAACCCCAGATTTCTAAACTGGTTTTTAAGATCTGATGCAGATTGTAGATGATAAAAATAAAACATGCAACCTCTTGGGTTAAATATAACCTGTGATAACAGGACATTTTTAACCTCCTGTGATTTCTTTTTTTTATCACTTACTAAGTTTTACAAAGGAGGCTTTTCCTATTATTGTTCTTTTGTCTTCTGTGATGAGAAATACAAATGTCCTGAAGAGAACAGTTTATAATTTTAGCTGGAATACACTGCTGATCTAAATAACAAGTAGGACTGTAAGATGCAAGTGTGATAGTATCGCAAGCTTCAGCAAGCCTTTTTGGAGATTAATGGCAACTCTTAGGGCCAATATGCTTCAAGTAGGTTTTTTCAATTTTTCAAGTTCTAAGAGAAAACAACCATTAAAGTAAAAATAAACATGTGGTGTAGGCTTCTGTCACAGCAATAATCCTAGTGTTTGTGTGTGGTGGGTTTTTTTTTGTTTGTTTTTGTTTTGTTTGTGTTTTTCTGTAGAGGGGATCAGTATGTTAATCCTGATGTCCTGGACTTTGAAATAATAGTATCATATAGTATCATACTACTAGTGTCACAACTGGCAGTGCAGTGTCCTGCTGCTTTTCTAGTCCTAAAATATACACCGAGTGTGGTGATATCTGTGAAAGGAGAATACGTGGGATTGTTCAGAGTGCGCTGGATTGAAAAATATAAAGAACACGATGAAAGATCTTGTGATGCATGAAGGATTTAAAAACAACCTCTAGGTTAAACTGCACTAGTGACCAAATTAATGTTTTGATGAGGCAAACTGGGAAATTGGTGGCAAAGAAAGGTTTTTCTTTTAAGATTCATGCACCTGCATCCACTTAGTCCATAGGTTAAGCTGTTGACAAAGCTTGAGTTTATATCTATTGCTTGGAAACAGAAAATATTTTTAAGTCTTTCTGTCTATTATATCCTATATGGGCAGCTGGCACAACTTAGTGATTACCGTTAGTATTGATCCAGGCCTTGATTACATTCCAGGATTACCTTTGCTTCAGAAGACAGGCTTGCCTCTTCCTCTGCATAGGATCCAAACCTGTGTAGCACCTCGGGGATGCTTGCCACGGAACAGCACTACCATGTTTTACTCTGCCTAGCACATCATCTCCCCACCCTCCCAACATAACGGCGTGTGTTTTTGTGCTCTATTGGTGTTTCAACTCTCTCCAGCTCTTTTAACTAGCTTAAATGAAGGGTTCTGGATACCTTTTATCAGTATGACTAGCTGAATTGCGTATTTACTGTCAAAACCATTTTGATTAAAATGTAGATACTTTTGAAGGTATGCAAAGTGTCTGTTCTTACTTTTCAATATTTCTGCTTGATATTGACTTAATACTTGATCACCTTGATCCTGGCTACTTTTCAAAATTACTCGTTAGTTATGACAAGTAGTCTGGTTTAGCCACTTAATTTGAACCAGCCCGAAGGAGCCTGATTCCAAAGAACACTAAAAACCCCTCTCACTGAGCATTAGACATGTTGATTCTGGTACAGACCCAAAGCGGCTTGTCGTATTTGTAAGCTTCAGTAAATAACATTAAGTCCCTAAAAAGGAGAAGATACGGTTTTTATAAATCCAGGATTTGCAGTCCTATTTTATATAATCCAGGTGTAAAAGAAGTACCTTTCCATGCTAGCAAGTACATTATTGTGTACAGCCCACAATAACAAACAGGCTAATGGAATTCTCAAGTGCTTGTGATTCATTTAAGGAGTTGCTTTTGTTATGACAAATCTGAGTAGTTTGCAGGTTCATAAAGGTGGATGGTTGTGTGTGAGGTGTATCTTATAACTATTTTCCTATGCAAAGTAGCAAAACCAATATAATTTTTTTGTTGTCTTTTTACGGCTTCTTGAATTGTTTGTTCATAGCTGTAGACCTAAGGTTTGTTGGAGAACATATAGTTAGTTACACTACACAAAAGATTTTTGATGACATTAATATTTTTAAATTGCTGCAAGATTTTTTTTAATAGTGCATGTGGTGCTTTATGTGTCTTTTTAGTTCTGTTTGTTGTTTGTTGAATCCTGACACTCATTGCAGCAGTATAACATGGGTAGCAGGGGCTTAATAGAAATAAAGGTGTAGGAAAAAAATAGAAATACACAATGACAATTTTTTTGTGATTCTGTTAAGAGTCTTTCTTCTAAGTTAATAAAAACTGTATAGTCCTATGCTGGAGGTTATGAACTTGCTTATGGATCATACACACCGATGAGTGCAGACAAATTTGAGCACATCAGCTTCTGGTTTTAGCAAACCACCTGGGAGACAGCTCCATTCCAGAAGCACTGTGTGCATGCCTCCGCAGCTATGTTATCGTGCTTGAATACACCTGAAGACAGTTCGGGAGCAGGAGTGTGTTTGACATGATAAGGTGGTCAGAAGCGGTGTGAAGTTTCAGAGGTCGCATGGTTTGGTTAGGGTTCAAAGATTCATGGCATCAGCCCCAAATGGGGTGCTGGAAGGCAAGCTGGGGAAATCTCTGATTTCCATGTTGTGCCTGTTTATTACTGCCCCTCCGTTTATTCCATTTGTATTTCTCTCTTTCTTGGTGCAGTGTCTGGCTGTCTTTACATCACTTGTTTTTAGTACATGAGCATGGTCAGAATCTTTTTGTAGCTTCCTGGCAGGTATTACTGTTAGAGTTGCGTTAGATTTTCTAGCCCTTGTGTCGTAAGGTATATGGAATAAGTAGTCATAAGCTATTTGAAGTGACATGTTGAGAGAGGCCTTTAGGTTCATTTTCATATTAGTTAGCAGCTTGTGATTTTAATGAGGAAAAAGAGTTTGTATGTTAGACTGAGGAAAGCTGTGGGTTCATGTAAAAACTTTTATCGGTATCGCCTGATGCTCGCTTTGGACTCTGTGTGTAAACAGTAGCCTGAGGTTTTGATGTGACTTCTCTATGGGGTGTTTTGTTGTTGTGGGGTTTTTTTTTGGGGTTTTTTTTTTGGTTTTGTTTTTTTTAAAGGTCTGTGTAAATGTATAAGTAAACATGCTACAAACTATTTGAGTTAAATAGTTGAACTGAATAGTTTCAACTTGCGTTGTGTGTCAAATGGAAGGAAAACGTTAAGAGAGATGGGAGAGCAGAAGTGGGAGGCTGGTCTAGCCGTGAGTGTTGGCGTATTTCAGGTAGTTGGGTTGCACCGAGAAACACAGCTGTGCTATTATTAAGAACAGATACTTCTACAAAACACAAACATATTATCCTTGCATTATGTGAAAAAGCTAAAGCAAAAATACTTACTTAAATGTTTCACTTTGTAACAGAAAAGAAACAATGTTTTCATTTTTTGTTTTTATTTGTATTATGTGAAAATGCTAAAGCAAAATATTTACTTGAATGTTTTACTTTGTAACAGAAAGGAAACATTTCACGTTTGTTTTTTTTAGCTACCTCAACCTAAATACTGAAAAAACTCACTTGTAGACTGTGCTCATTGGCCTCTTGTTTACCTTGGGAAACTGGTCAGTTTCTGTGCTGCACTTCTGTATGTTGAATATTTTTTTAAAAAGCTGTGTAATAATATGGCTATAAAAACATGGGAATTAGATAGTGACCGGTGTGACAAACTCTTCAATGAGATTTGTTGCTGATGGGGGGCAGTGAGTGAGTGAGTGGCTGTGTGGTACTTACTTAATGGCTAGGGTTAAACCACGACAAACAGTAGTGTATGGTCACAGCATTATTTGTCTTATGCTATGGCTTCTCAAAAATGCATTTTCATTCTCTGTTGCTTTGTTTGCAGCTTTCAGAAACTGCTTTTTCATTGAACTGTGTGACGTTTTCGTGATTGAATATATACTTGATATTCTAGAAGCATCTTACAGCGAATCATAGCTGGTCTGCAAAATAGCCTGAGACTAGATAATAATTTTAGTTATGAATTTTCTCTACTATCAGTGGTACGTGCACATCATCAATGCAGATGATAGAATTAAACTTACTAGGACTGGCAAATACTTTCCAGCGTAGGATGCTGCCTTCAACATGACCTTTTAGTGGACTTTTCTGGTCTGTTATTTGAATTTATGTCACTAAAGGAAAAAAAAATACATTCAGAAATGTAAAAAAAGAAAGAAGTAGAACTTTCTAAAACTTTAATTTAAAATTATTTGGTTCTATTTGTAAAATCTTAGAAACGTTTTATCTGAAAACTTGGTACTGTGTGTCAGTAATTAATTACATTTTTCCCTTAACAATTCTTTATGGGGAAATGCTTTCTACTACTTCTGATTTTAGGAAATTTGGAGAATTAATCTGTACATACCAGCATTTTCTTCAGGTTCATATCTGGAGTAATCATACAATATAATTTGTAAGGGGCTGCTAGAGGTCACCTGTTTGCCTCTCTCAAAGTGAGGAAACTGGGCCTGTAGTAAAAAGAGATCAAATGGTTGGACTTGATGATCTTAAAGGTCTTTTCCAACTAAATTATGATTTTATGATAACTTGGGTTAAATTTTCTTTTCCTCACAGCTCCAGGCTCTCTGCCTTAAGATCTTAAAGTAGGTGCCAGTACTAGATCAGGTAGTAATTTTGATTGGAAGAGAAAAGCAAGGTCCATTGGTAAGGTAGAATATCTGGTTCAGAGGAGGGTAGGTACCATGTGAGGAACGGGTAGTTAAGGCAATATTTAGACTTCTAGGACAGAAAAGCAGAGACCATAAACTGAGATGTTTAGGAGCCTTTGTGTGAGTTTTCTTTAAGTGAGGAGGGACTGGCAGTCAGGATAATCATGGGGCATAAGAGGGAAGGAATTTATGCAGCCAGGCTGGAGAACAAGCACTAAAGATACTGGAAGGGATTTGGACAGAAAGTGTTAGTCTTGCTTATGATGGGAAGACAGAACTTTGTCCTTGAGAACATATTGCCCTCTCCAGAGCCTGAAAGGGAACTTAACCAATCAGGTATTATTCTGGAGAATGTGAGCTTGCTCCCCGTTTTCAGTATTTGATACCGGTTAAGATGCTGTAAGCATCTTTTTGCTGATGTTAGGGATGCTTGACTTTACCTCTTGGTGCTGATTTGAGGAAGTGCTGACTCTTATACCTGAAATCAAGGGCAGCTTGCTTTGAACATAAAGTACTCCACATTTTATAGCTCTTTAGGAAATAATACCCAAGGGCTTAGACACAGGTTTCCTTGGCGGATAGTTGCTGTGGTTTCTGCCAGGGTTTACTGCGCCTGCAGCAAATCAGTTGAATGGAGTGTTCGCCTGTAGCCAAGTTTAAACTACCTTTCACTAGAGTAGGCAGCTAAATGTTTGGTAATAATAATAATAATTTCAGTTTGGGACCTCTAGTTCTTTGATGTTGAATAGCCACAATGACTAAATGTAAAATGAGGACAACAGTATTTTTGAAATGGAGTTTTGACATCCATGGAATTTTGTGGGCCATCAAGTGCTCTGGTGAGAGCTGCCATAGAGCTTTCTCTTGTGAGCGTCCTCTGTCTTCAGACTCTGCTTTAAGGAGTTTGCAGTAAATAATGCACCAGGCTTTAATATGGACCACCGAACAAGCTGCCCATTCAGTGAGCAGCATCTGTTTTGTGTACTGAATGAGACAATAACCTATAGAAAAACCTCTTTCATTACACAGTCACATACTGTCATTATTCCTACATGTAAGGAATCCCAGTTAGGACTATGCAGACGACATTATTCTGGCATTTTAACAACTTCTGAGTGATTATTTACATTGCTCAAACCTTGCATATAGTACTTAATCTATCGTGCGGGAGACTAGTATAACCAGTCATCCAGATTTTTAAGAGGACAGGGCCTTAAACTGGTGTGATAGAGGACTTCCAAGCCAGTTGTGAAAAATACTGAAAGTCCTTTTTGTTCTGGACTGTGCTGGTGGCCAGGCTTGCCTCGTTGGAAAAGGGATTTTTCAACTGAAGCATCCAGTTCCGAGTGCTGTGTTTTCTGCTCTTTTAGGAAGAGGCAACTTCACTGTCTTATGGAGGAATTCCTTCTGTCTTCCTCCTGTTTAATCCCTGCAGATTTATCTTTTATTTGGTTAACATCACAGCTTCTGCCACAGGGAATACTAGTAAATACTGGATGTGTAAAAACTATGCAGAAGCCTGTCTTGCTTGGAATACTTCATATGTTCTTGTTCATAAGTTATTACTGTTATACAGTCGAGGATTTGACAGTCACAGACAGAATGCTTATTGGAAAGCTAGGGTTATTGCCCTTATTTGTGATTTTTTTTTTTAGAAATAGTTTATAGGGCTGAAATTATTAATGGGATTTGACAGCAAACATTTCTGCAGAATCATTGTTTCTGGATCATCTGTTTCTTGTTCAATGTCCATGAATAATTAGCTTATAAAAAAACCAGTCATTGAACTAATATCTTATAGAGAAACCCCTGATGTTAGATTTGGTCCCCTAATTGCTCTTATAATTGGGCATTCATTAGGTTCTTTCACAAGTCAGGGCAATAAACCTCTTCTGTTTTATTTAGAATGTTTATAAAAACAATTGAACCAGCAGCTGATTCCAGTTTTCTGTTCAGTAAGCAATTTTGGAAGACTGGGCTGTGCAATTGTCCGATTTGCCTAGGTTGTAAAAGTTGAATGTAAAGAGAGATGGAATATCAGCATATGGCTCTGTATTAGCAATTACATGCATTAGTGGTTACGCTATTGTGTTGTGTCTGCTTTATAAATGTTTGTGTTGCAGCTTTCTACTTAGATGTTGATGACAGTGTGTGGCAGTGATCATCAGTTATGGCCCAGTAAAAAAAATAGCTACATGTATTCGCTAGCATATCCAGTCCTAACCCACACTGATGGAAACATCAGCTGTTTCATTGTTCCTTAATAATTTAACATGAGGTCATTGTCAACTGGGATGTAAATGTTTAACTTCTTATATTTGGCAGATTCAAGTTTTAGAGCTCTTTAAACATAAGCAAGCCTGGAAATGAAGTGATACGGATGCTTATGTAAAACTCGTCTTATTAATTCTGAAATATTTTGGAACGTTTTCTGATAGCCTGAGTACATGTATAAATGAACTATACGGTCTCTTTGTCTGTTCTGAAAATACTGGCAGCTCTGTGGTAAAGGGCAGCTTTGAAATGTCGTGCTGTTGTCAAGAAAATTAATTCACTGATCCTTGTTCATAAAAATCAGTGGAAAAATTCTACAGTTATGAATAGTCTCTGGATGTAACTTCTCTGAAATGGGAGGAATGTGGTAAGTTTGAATTAAGCTGTGATGGTTATTTAGACACCAAAATATTTAACTTTTGCTATATGACTTCTCTCAAATTCAGAACTTCATACTTGTTTGCAGATCGGCTGTCAATAGCATGGTGATTGCAGAATTTTAAGTTGCAGGTACAAAATGGAGCTTGTTTTAAAGTCTTTGGGAGTTAGAGACAGTCTTCTGGAATTGTCTGCATTAATTTTTTGTAATTGTAACATTGAATGACTCATGTGAATTAAAAGAATAAATGAAGTATTTCTGGTGGTATTCATCCTGAAGCCAAGGCATGACTAGCAAGTAATTAATTGTCAGTATTATGTCTTTGCATGACTTCACTGGCTGAATTGCAGAAATGCTGATTTTTCACAGTGGTGAAAAAGATGCAGGGCTTCTCTTGGATGTCAGGTTGAGGTGGTAGAGTCTGCAGGTTCCTGTGACAAGGCTGAAAAATGACTTGTGGACCTTATTCCAGGTGTACAAGCCTGTAGGGCAAGGATTGCTGAACTGTTCTGTGCCCGCAGAGTTCTGCGGTGAACAAGCCATTTTTTGCATTGGTTTCACACGTGTCTGTGGATGCTGATACATTTCTTTAGATATGGACCTCTTCAGGCCATTGAAAATTGTCTTTTCTGGTTTATTTCTCCACATTTGATAGCTTCAGAGGAAGTGCCTCTGCTTATTAAAACCTGTTTTTTTAATTGATAATATTTGGGAAAATAGATTGTGAATGTGCTTGTTGAGATTATTCAACACATGGTTCAGATGGTAGACATATGCAAAGCCCCTATACTTGACATGTTTAAATTGCCCAAAGGTGATATTTCAGTGATTCGTGATAAGAGCTTGTAAGAGCCTGTTCAGTTCTGGGGAGAGTTGCGGATTTGTGTCCCCAAGATCACGTACCTCACCAGAATCCTTCCATGCATTCAGCCCTCAGGAGCTGGTTAGTCCTTGGCACTGACAAATTTTTCCTCTGGAGGTTTAAATGCAAAGGATCAGCTGTACTACAAGTCATCTCTTGGTTCATGTCTGACCAAGTTTTAGGCTAGATAAATTGGATGTCCAAAGTATTAGTAATATATGCAAGCATGGATTGAAGATCTTGAAGTCATTTTATGAGTTGTGAGGAATTTGATCCGATGACTGCAGTTTCTGAGCTTTTTGACAGGTACCTTTGCAGTGAGACAGGTGGAGAGGAGGGAGCTGTTAGGCCGTGTTCAGTGATAACCTTTTCTTGGTGTCATCTGTCTTTGGTTTACTGAGTATCAACAGCTGATCATATGTGCTTATTAATGTTATCAGGTAATTGGTTGTATTGGTTACCTGCTGTAGACAGAGTTAGTTTGTATTTGTTGCTGGATCAGAAATATGACTTGAGATTCTAGTGTGCTATTTACGTGGGAGAAAAATCTAGAAACACTCGTATTCCTTTTGCCATCTGAATGCTTTCTGTTGTCACTCCAGGGCAGATGAAACCGTAATAATTGCGGAATAGAGGAAGCTAATCTTTATCCTAGACTAGCATGCGTAAGACCTTTCTAACCAGTACATCTTTGGACTTAGGTCAACTTTTGTTACTGATTCATGATTTCTTGATGTGACTTTTCTTCTTGGATATTCTTTATCTCACTTTCGCATGCTGCTTTTTTTAACCGTTACTTTACTTCTATGTCACTGCTCAGCTGCGTTACATCACAGAAGGTACAGATGTGGTTGTCAGTGCTTCAGACGATACGTCTGTTGAGAGTGATGTCATTAGTACTTTGAGAGAGACGAGATCTAGCTCTGTTACTGTGGCAGTTACTTAGGAAAAGGTGCTGCTTTAAAACTTCTGGACTTCTGTTGTTCAGCTTGTCTCATTTCCACTTGAGTTGTTGCATACTGCTATAAGGAGCCAGTATCAGTGGCCCGGTCAGATGGATTTTTGAAATTAGTAGAGCTCTGTGGATAAGATCTGCTCTGTGATTTGGGTTACTGGCTTAAATTCAGGCTGTGATAAGGGGGTTTGGGGAGTGGAAATCCCTTGTAGAGCTCAACAAGCACTTTATGTACTAAAGATAGGCAAGTAGGTAAGTATGGATTTGTTCCTGATGAAGACATAGTAAGAGTTAGCTATGAAATAAAGGGCCATGATAGTTTTGTCTGATTTGCTGACTTGCTTACAAACCCCTTTAATGATCTCTCAAGATGAAACGGATTTTAATCTGTACGGTTTATGTTGTAAGAATATAGTTACGTTTCAGGTACGAGGCTTGTGATTAAATAAAGGAGTGTGTGGGTGGGAGGACACGTGTTCACGTACTGCATCATCAGCAGTGTGAAATGGCATGGGCTGTGCTGTCAGTGTGAGTGGGGAGTTCCACTCATAACAAACGATGCTCAGGCACTTGTAAAGTTTCATAGCTGACGCTGGAGTTTCTCAATTGAATTATTTCTGAGAAACAAAGCAAAACCAGCTAGATGCTCTGATATGTGGCAAATTGTGAGTTTTGGCCTCTTTAGCTTAATGGAAGTCCTGTGTAAACGAGCTGCTGGGATTGCACAAGTTGGTTTGGGCTTGTTTGGGGTTGTGGTTTGTTTTGTTTTCTGTTTTGTTTTTTGTTTTTTTTGTTTTTTTGGTTTTTTTTGTTTTTTGTTTTTTTATAAAGCCAGTTCTTGTTTCTAAAGAGGTAGTGTTTCAAGGCACCATTCAGTGTGTCTTCAGCCCTCACTCTGGTGTCTTCTAGCATCAGATTAAGTTGGTCTATTGCATAAATTGGGAGACATAAAAAACCACCCAAAAATGAGTTCTGCAGAATGAGAAGTGTGTTGAAAGTCTTCTGAACTTCAGATCAGGGCCTTAAAGATACATTTCAGCTGTGATTGTTCGTGACAGAGAAATATAAATGAGCCCTTTCTGCTTGTGCTTGTCACATGGGACAGTCAGCCTTTGTGTAAAAGAGCCTGTATGAGCTTCATTTATTTGTCAATTTTTTTCCTTTGCCTTTTCTGCCTAGAAAAAACCCCCAAATTTTAGTACTTGCATTGTGAAAATTGTTATATTTATGTAGTTACAGTAAGCACTCTTCCAGTGTCTTGTTTATTGGGAAAAAAAGAGAGGAGATGAATAGAGAAGAGTTGTTTATATCTATATTCCCTGATTACTCTCACTAGCATGCCAAATATCTAATGAAAAACTGCCTTGTGAATTGTTTGTTTATTTATTTATTTATTGAACAAAGCTTGGTCTGCCGATGTGATATTATGGTTCCATAGTGCTGTACTAATATACTGTAAGTGGCATTAATCTGAAGCTGTTTTGGCATCTTTAACCTCACCTGTGGGATTAATGCAAGATTTTATTTTCTTCCCCTCTTCCCTTCTGCCTTTAGTATTAATTTACACAGTAATACTAGATGCTTATTATGTTCAAATTGGAAAGGCAGAAACCTGTTACCTAAGGGTATGGTACAGCCAAGCTTTTTTATTTTTACAAATTGGTGTTAGCATCTATCTACTAATGTGAGAAGCAAAAATAGTGGAGCCTGTATGGAATGAAAAAGGAAATAATTTTCCTGTCCTTGCTACAGATCCAGATGCTCTTACTACAAGAGAATCCTTTACGGTACCAGGTTTAGTTTTACATGAGTTATGTCCATCCTTTGGGATGTCTTGGTGTACTACAGCGTGTTAAGGACAAGGTGATAAACATCTGACTAGCTTAATAAATGAGAACACCTGATGACTTTTCTTATTGTACAAAACTCTGGAGTAGGCAGTATTCTTTGACACAATGAGCATGTGAGTGTTGGTACACCTGTGTTTAGAACCTAAATATCCCGTCACATGTTACTGTATAGTTTTCCTTTAGAAAAGATTTAGTTTAGTTTTCACAAAGGAAAGCCACAAATAACTGTGCTAACCAGTGCACTGAAGTCATTAGCTAACAGCCTCAATTAGCATAACGTACAAAATGCAGGAAAAGCAAGACTGACTTAGCCTTGGATTTTCTGCTGGGACAGTATTACTGTGATAGAAGTGTTCATTCAGTAGAACTGCCAGACAACTGGAGACAAATTGTTAAAGAATAAATTCTCAGTTTTAATCTTTTTTTCGGGAAAAAAAGAGAACCTTTGGAACCAAAGTGGTAATTAGTCTGAAGCAACGTAGATTAGCCCCACTTAGAGTGGAATTTAATTATTTGGAAGCAATTAAATTAACATAGACTGAGCTTGGAGGAGGGTTGAGAATTGGGTTTTGTGTCAAAATCCAGTAGTTAATGCACACTCTGTGCTTTTGGATAATGTCACTTTATAATTTAACATAACTTTCATCTTGCAAGTTGTCATCAATTCAAAGACAGCTAGTTTTCTATAAATGAAATAGCCTTTCTTGGTAGAAAAAACCCCACCTGGCTGGATTGAAGTTTGGTTCCTAGTCAGTAATGGCCAGGCAGATAGGACAACATACCTCCTTTATTACACTTGAGATTTCTACCCAGTTCCCCCCACCCCCCCACAGCCCCAGCTGTTTTTTTTTCTTCTTTTACTACATAGGATTTGCCATATCGCTGCACAGTTTCCAGGAAAGAAGTTTGTCTGGGATTAAGGGAGGGATTGAGCCATGCTCCCACTCAGATTTGAATCAAGATTCACGGGATGCACGTCATACCCATCTGTTACGGGAAGGACCACTTGGTGGCATACCAGTTGTTCTGCCACCATGGTTAAAGGAGGAAAGACACAAGACTGCTACTGGTGGAGCCACAGAAGTGTCAGGAAGGCTTCTGGCAAGAAGAGGTGCACTTTGTGTTGGAGCTGCTGGACTTTTTGTTTTAAAAAAGGATGGGAATGAAGGAACCAAAGACTTAGCGGTCTGGTACTACCATCATTTAGTGGTCTGGTACTACCATCCTTTCTGCAGTGGAAAAGAGAGGACAGTATTGGTCAAAAAGTGGGGCTTGTAGACAAGGTAAATAAAGGTTGGGATCAAATCATCAGCGGAGGGCTTTGGTGAGAAAGGGCCAGACCAGTGCTGTGCATCTGCCCTGGCTGCAGCTTTTTGGTGATGTCTACACCCCCCACTTGGGGAAGTTCTCTAGAGCAGCCAGGTATGAGTTCTTCAGTGCCTTGAGCTCTTCCTACACGTGTAAGTCAAATGTTGGCAGTGGCTGCTGCTGTGGGTGTAGAGCTGGTGGGCGGAGTGGAGTGTGCCCTCTGGTTTATCAGCGAGGAAGGGAGGCTGAAGGACTGTGTTAGGGTGTACACCAGCCGATTCCTTGTTCATTTCCTGACTTCCAGATAAGAAATTGGATGCTGAAAACACCTTGTTTTGGGTGTGAAGGGGGATTAAGTGTAGTTCTTTCCTGCCTCAAAAAAGACACCCCAGTGCTGCTATAGTTGCTTCTGGCTATTTGACTGTGTAGTGTAGTGCATTGTGTCTCTATTGGTTGCTTTAGGTTTCAAAGAACGTCGGTGTGTTGAGGTCTCAAGAATCCCTTGAATGTGTGGGGCTTCTTCTGTTTTCTGCTGACACAGTAGGTTTGCATTTGGCAGTAAAGAGGAATGATGTTTTAAGATGTAGTCGGATATGTCTATGGAATGTGGTTTGGACGTATATTTTAGAAGGAGGAACACAAGTTCAGATGTATGCATTTCCAGTGATAGACCGTTTTTAAAAATTCTTGAGTTTACGGATCATCTTCTCAAATTTATCTCACTGTTTTTTCACTAAGCAGGTTAATAGTGTGTGTTTCTCAGACAGCCAGATTGTAGCAAAACAGCAGATGGACCAAAGAGATCTAGTCATCCTTAACTTACTGTGAAACCCTTCGCATGCTGGTGGCTGCAAGAATTAAGTTGGAATGTAAAGGGAAGGTGAGAAGAACTGAGCCCAGCTGTGTTTCTCCTCAGAAAGTGACTGCACTGTTTTGAACACAGACCACAAACAGGGAAGCGGTGACTGTAATCTCCCTCCTTAGCCTCTTACATATCTAGTTAGAAAAGGCAATAAAGGCTCTTCCAAATGTCTCATTTTCTGGGCTGGATTTAAACAATGAACTGATAATCCTATCATCTCTCATTCTGCCTTTTCCTTGGAGGGGAAGGAACTAGCATCCTGGGATGCATCTAGGTTTTAATGCCTGTTAATTGTGGTGCAGACTCCTGCTGTCTTTGTGGTTTGTTTTGTAGCCGTGCTGTACAGCGGAATGACCGGTGCTGGCAGCACGCTGCGGCTCAAGGTTTAACCTGACAGACCCTTTTGCAGGGTCTGCAGGGTGGTAATGGGGAGGCAGAGGCCATGTTTGGAGGCATTTTGGTTTTGTTTTCTAAATCTTTTTTTGCAAATAAATCTTCTCCACAATTTATTCATTGTACTGTGAAGGAAAGAGCGGATGTTTTGATTTGGAAAGGGAATCTTATTTATAATTCTTGAGTATAAACAAGCTGCAGGGAGGAAGCCTCACTGGGAGTCAAACCAGCCTTATTAGACCATCTTGTAAGACTGAGTTCTGGGACAGCAAGTAATAACCCTTACGGTGTTTTGTATCAGTGGCAAGCGTGTGTGTACATGTATTTTTAGAAGGGCTTCCAAAGGGCAGCCTGCTGCGTGTCGGTTTGTTTGTGGTTCTGTGTTATGCAAAACATGGTATATTCCCAGCTCAACTCTCCTTCTGTTTGAAGTTCACAGCCTGCCTTTATCTGCCCTCAGTGAACTCCTGGCTGGTGCAGCGGGCAGGAGGCTGCTGAACGATAGAGCTGTCTTTCCACCTCAGTTTCCTTATAAATGGCATCAAATGGTAATTGCTTTTCATTCCCTGCTTCGGAAGGAGCGAGATACAGAGCTAGGGCTTGCTTTGCTCCTGGGTGGCGTGGGTGTGACTGATGGAACAGAGCCAGAAGAATTTGGCAAAGTAGCCGGCTGTAAAGGGAATAATCTGTTTCTTCTGATGATGGATGGCACTTAGAAGGCAGCTGAGCTTGAAAGCCATTTCTCATGTGAAGACTCAGTGATGTGCAGGTCAGCCATTGAGCAAATGCAAGCCTTCAGAGTGCAAGCTAATAGCTTGGCCGGTTATACCTGACAAGTGGCAAGTGATTCGATGTCAGTTCCTGGGAATGTGTGTGGCTTTTTGATGGTGGTTTTTTTTTTTTTTTTTTAATTGTTTTTAGTGGATTGTAACATTAGTAATTTCAATATTTTTCTAATTACATGATGATATGTTTCTAAGTCCAGAAATACCTTGAAGCAGACTCAGTTAATAAGAGTGATTCTATTTAACTGCTGCACATGCTGTTAAGAATAATAGGATAAGAAACATATTTCAGCTTATTACCGCAGCTGAGGAGGTGTTAAAATATTGGCCTCTCATTTTTCTGTGGAGCAAATTGACAGCTACCTGGGACAGAGCCTTTTTGCCTGTTGCTTTCAAAGAAATGCTCATGGAGTAGTGTCGGTGAGATTTGACAGGAAAATCTATAGTGGAGTGAAACTATATTCATATAGGGTGACAGTTGTAAGAGATACTTCTAGTCCAATTTGTCAGGCAACGCTCTTAGCTCTTGGAGAGTTTATATTGTCACATTTTCCTCTGATTTGGTACAAGAAGAATACTGTCTGGAGGACTGCTCGAGCAAAAGCTTCCCAGTAAATACCTAAATACTGAGTTTATCCCTTGAGTTTCAGAGCTGTCTCTTGAAGAGATCTAAGCTTTGAACAGCTGCTTTTATTTGGAGTTTGAGGAAGATGATGAATGAAGAGATTATTTTTTTAAAATATTGAATATCCAATAAATGATAAAGTATCTATATAAACAAAGTCCAAAATCATTATAAAATTTTGATTTTTCTACTCTGAGATAAACCTGTGAAACTCAGTCGCTAGCGCGCATGTTACCTGCTGCTCTGTGAATTCAGGAAATTCTAATCTTTAAATTGCTTGGGATAATGTTAAGTGCTGCACTTGGTTCTGGTTAAAGGTCTAGGGTTTGAGAACTGTTCTTCCAATGACAATGCAATGTAGCGTTCAAGACTACACAAATAGGTTTTGTGAGACTGTATTGTTAAAGCAGCATCATCCTGACAATAAGTACATTTATTTTAGTGTGTCTGAAACTCCCTGTGGTTACCAATTATCATGTGTGCTGCTTGATTTGATTTGTTCATCACAAAGCTGGAGTTCAGTTTTACAAGAATGTATTGACACAGCAATCATGAATGCAACTTTTTCATCTTTATTCTAATAGAAGTTTTAATATCCAGTATTTTAAAAAAAATACTTTTCAGGACACAGACATGTTCATATCTTGATACATGTGTGCACTCTATAGGGTTTCTTAGGAATGTTTCACATAAGCAGCGGGCCTTAATAAAGTATTCAGGTACAGTAGGAACCTTTAGATTTCTATACCAGCTGGGAAGATCCATTGTATTCTTGTAGAATGAACTCCCCTTACAGTTTTGTTTCAATGAAAACAGAATATGGTGCTTACTAGTTAGCACATTACTTCAGTACAGTGCGAGTATCTGCTTCGTATTCCTCGTTCTACTTTTTAAGTGATGTTGGGCAGTTCCTGAAATTCCAACAGGAATTAAGTACTTCTGTGGTCCTGGAAGCTAGTTCTTTTTCTGGATCTTAATTCTGAATTTATAAAATGCATTCCTGCTTCTCTTTTTACTGTATCTAGGTGTTATGAGGACAACTAAGAAAACATTTTAGGGTATTTGTATCCTGTTGTATTTGTGATCTTATAAAATCGGGTGATAAGACTGGGGTGTCTGCATACAGAGGAAGGAATTGTTCTTCCTCTCAGATACCTGTGTTTACCAGAATTTGGAGAACAGTGGCTTACATCGTTTAGCCTCAAAGGGCTAATTTAACATAATGCTAGATACAGTCTAAGGTGTTGACCGCACAGTTGTTTGGAACACCCAGTTAGGGATTGAATATGCTGGTGTGATTCAATTGAATTAACGCTGGAACTGTGTCCCCCAAATCAGGGGACTGGCAACCTGATTTATGGGGGCCTTGGCTGTTTTTATTAAAAATATGTTGACTATATGGCCACGTGAGACATTCACAACATAACTAAATAACTGATCTCTGTAGGAGGGATCAGAAAGAAAATGTAGGTATGAATACTTCTTGCGTTGATCTGGTAAGCCTGTGATGGGAAGTTACCAACTCTGGAAACTTTTAATTGAGTTATGGGAAATAAATTGTTGAACAGACAGTAGGTTGTTTATAACATGCATGTCAGTCTCCTCAGAATATAGAAATAACATATATATTCCTGTTTTAAATACAAAATAATGTGTTCTCTCTTTAAAAATAGAAACCTGAAATATATTCACCCAGTTCAGGGTGACTGTTGGCAAAATTTTTTTCTTTCTGCATGTGAAAGAAGGACTTAGTGATACTACTTTTAAGCAACAGATGGGTGATGCTATATGTAATTTCTGCTTGATTCAGGTTTATAGTATTAGAATTTTTCTCTCATTCTTAGAGAGATAACAAACCAAATACAAGGAGAAAGCTATATGCAACATTTCTACTGCATTTTCATAATTAAACCTTTAGGTAAATTGATGCTCCAGATTTTGGCTGACTTTGTGTTAATATCGTGATACATTTTCTTATCAGGCAATTAATGCAAAACTATTACCTGATGAAGCAATAAACTGGCATAAGGCGTGCAGTTTCCTACGTGGCATGGCTATACCGTTACTTAATGTGATTTGATTTGCTAATGCTTCCTGGTTTTTATAAATTAAAAGGATGTTAGCTAAGTAGTGCCCATTAAAAGGAAACTTCTGCCAAGTAGTGACTTAGCCAAATATTAGCTAAGGATTATGAAAAAACCCATTTCGTTTTGCATTCATTTGTACCTGGTACTTTCTGAGGATGTTTGGTGGTGTTTCAGGTATTAGGTATGAACCAGGTAAGAAGCTGTATGAGCATGAATATTGTTTGAAAATGGTCCTCATTTTGCTTCTGTAGTGTCTCGGTACGGCTGGCTTTTTTCCTGAATGTGGCTGTGGGTGCCTGCATTCTGAATTTGACGGTCCCAAGCTATTTCTTCTGCAAGTTCTACAAGGTTTTTTCATGGTAAAGCCCCTATTTTTTTCACCAGCCTTTGTTGTGAAACTTCCTGGAAAGTTACGAGGAAGGAATAGGAGGGCTTTTAACAAATTTCTTGTCTGAAAGAAGCTTCCTTACTTGCAGACAGTGGCACAGGCAACTGGTCATCCCGTGCCTCTTGTGCAAGAGGGACGCTTGTCCTGCTGTGCAGTAAGGCGTATGGGGGAAACTGTATGGACTGGTAGCAGGAGAGGTGAGAGTGCCTCATCCAGACATTTTCTTGACAGGCATGCCCGTTTCTATCTACTCCTATTGATTCATCCCCAAGAGAGTTCAGACGAAGGGAAAGCTGTAAGTTAGTATGCCTGCAGTGAAGCAGCAAATTAGTAACAATAAGTTACTTTCTGAGATCTCAGTAAGGACAAAAAAAAAAAAAAAATACTAACCTGGATTGTCACTATTCCTTTGTGTTAAGAGTAGTATAATCTAATAGTTGTCTTGTGAGGGGCAGAAAGTTTTTATTGAGCAGAGTACTTGTCTGTATTATGAAGAGACTTCGGATTTCTTAAAATCAAAATACTTGGCACTAGCCAAAATATTTCATTGCACAGAACCTTTCAGAGGGATAAGCTGTTTGGAGTTGGAGAAGCCCTTACTTTCCCCCTCATTGGAAACTCTGTAGTCAGTTGACAATATCTTAATGAGTATTCTTGGCTATGCCTGTGAAGTGCTCATTGTTCTTCAGTTTTGGAAGATGGCTGTTCCTGCTTTTTTTTTTTTTTTTTGCTGTTGTTTTGGGTGTGGTGTTTTGGTGGTTTTTGTTTTGTTTTTTGTTTTTTTTTTTAATGCTAAGAACATCTTGATAGTATACTAATTTTTTTAAGCTCTCTGTTATCTGTGCTATGGTTTCTACAGTTACTTGATGATGTTGTAGTTGTAGGTAGATAAAAATGACAAGTCATTTGTTAGACTGCCTGCTAGTTTTTATGGCTGTTAATACAGTAAAGCACTCTACAGTGGTAGCAGTGGCTGAAAAATCTATTACATGGTTGGGGAGGTACACATGATTTTGGCAAAAGGAGCCTGAAATTAAAGATGCTTCCCACAGAGTATTTACGTAAGTTGCTAACTGTGGAGGGATTTCCTTTTACTGATGCTTCCAACTACCTGAAATAAGGAGTACTAATTCTAGATTAGCTGAATTGCTTATTAAAAGGACTGCATGCCATCTTCAGCCTGGCAGAGAGCTTGGTGAGAAAACTAGTAGGTAGGATGGACTTCAAGTTGAGGAGAGTGTAGTAAAGATGTAGACAGACCCCTGTGGACAGCTTTACTGGACTGGCCTGCAGCAAAGATGTGGTGGATGGTTTGAAATTCTGTATGGGACAGATTATCCCAGGTGGCAGAGGTGGAGACTTTCACAAGGCAAGATTACAGACTACTACCATACATGGACCGTGATCACTGAATCCCAATGATGCCTGAAACAATTTTGGTGGGGCAGGGGGGAAAAAAAGTAGCTAATCTTGTTTTCTTTCCAAGTGTATAAAGAAGGCTCAAAAGAATCTGCAAAATGTTATTTGTCTTCCAAATAACCATGCGAACTCGGTATCTACATTGTATTTTGTATATACTGATGTATTGTCTGGTATTTAGCCACACCTAAAAGTGACGCCGCTTGGTGCTGTATTTCTGCTGCTTTTCATACATCTCTCCTCATGCAGTAGTAGGAATAATAGCAGGAACCGGGAAAAAAATATTTTACTGCTTTTCTCTTATCAGAGTAATTACTAAATAACTGTTACTCTGACTTCACTAGGTAAAGTTGCTTAAATTTGGCATTTGAGTCTTCCAAACTTCATGCACTCCCTTTCACAGTTAAAATTGTTTTCTTTCACCGGTAGAGATATTCAGCTTCATGGAAATAAAGGATGGGATTTGCTTGTTATTTTGTAAAGAGAAGACAGAATTGTAATTCCAAGAGTACTTTATTACCCAGATTTTGTAGACATGGATTGTCAGGGGCTTAATGTCCAAAAAGTGCTTGCCCAATGTGCAGTGTTCTTAGAAACCCCGTGCTGCTGTATCAGGAAATAAAGCTACTACCTGCAGTTAAGAGGACGCATGTAAACCGTTCTTCTCTTTCTCAAGGGTGAGTACTCAGCATAATAAAATAACTCCATGTATTATTAAATACGGAATTCCAGGAAAAAGAAAAAAGAGAAAAGGCTGCTATTCCAGTTTGACATCCCTTTTGGAAATTCTTCTAAGTTTAAAGGTTTAGGCAAAAGGTCTGTGCTTGTGTGATTAGAATTCCCTGGGGCTAAATTGGAGCAGAAAATCTTTTGGGTGTTAATAAAAAGTGAAACAGCTCTGTGTGAAGCAAACTTACTTAGAACCTCCTGTATCAGCAATTATTTTGAATCATCAGTTATTCTTCCCCCGTGATATACATTAAGACTTTAATAACAACCATGGAACAATTCTTGAGATTTTTACAGTCTGAGAAACGTCTTGCTTCCAAACCTCGTGGCTTATGTCTCTTACAAGATTGTTCTGGAAAAGATCAGGGAGTAGCAGGAAGAGAGGTGAAGCAGCAGAGCGCTGCTACAGCTGTGAAGGCTTAATGAACTTTTGTCCCTCTGTAGCGCAATATCCCTCTGCTGTGAAAAGTAAGCAGCAGCCTGACCATCGCAGTCACAGTATGCCTGTTTCCATTTTTGTAAAAGATACATGAATTTTCTGTGATTTGGTTGAATGAAGCTTATTTAGGGTCTGGTGTCGTTGAGGTGAAATGAATCCTGGCAGCTGCTTCTATGAGGAAATTTTTATTTGAAGCCTCCTAGGTGGCCTGCGTTTCATGCTGTTTAGTTGCAAGATCTTTGTGTTCTGCCAAAAATAAGGGGAAGTGTACATTCCAAAGTGCTTCTCTTGTTTGTTAAGCACGGAAATGGTCGCGGTTTTATGGTATAATGGAATGGCAAGTTTTCTTGATGGTAATTTTCTGGTAAGCAGGTCCTGCAGCCACTTTGGTTCTGACATGTCTATCATGGCATATTTGACAACATTGGAAGCAGGGAATTGGAATTATGTTTAATGTGCTGCTTGTTTCTCTCAAAATACAGTTTCTCTTTCTGTCAGCCTTATGTAAGAGGTGTTAACTGAAACAGGTGAGCTACAGCAGATGGTGCCCCTGACTGTGCTGACATTCAGAAGGTATCTGTCCCTGCTCCAGAAGTCTCAGCTGGGCCAGCTATGATTTAAAACTATGTTTATGTGAACTTCTTTTGTTTGTTTAGTGTCTTCCAGATGTCATTGGAACTTCTTCAGGCCCATATAGGTGGCTGTGAGATACTCTGATGTCTCTGGTTGTCTTAAAGTTTATCTGTGTTACAGTTTTGAGGCCTCACCAGTAACTGATGTCTGAAATAACGGATCTCGAAGGAGGCTGCCTGCTGTGACACCTTGAGTCTGAATTGCATGTCCTTCGTCGTTCCCCCACAGTAGTGAGAGATGGTGAAGCATATAGCATCAGTAGAGAGAATGAGGTGAATCATAAAAGGAGTAGGTGATATTTGCCTTGTCTATATCTTAATGAAGTTTGATTCTAAGATACAGCCATGACCATGGTGTCTGCTTGCAGACAAAGTTGTTGAGAAACTGAGTGACTGTAGAAAAGATCCATAAAAATGGGGGAAAGATTGGCAGTTAGAGACTTGATGCGTATCAGAAACAGAAATGAGAAATGCCTTTGCTATATTGGAAAGCAGCAGGTAGTAACGCATGTGTTCGTTTGGAGGGACAGAACAGGAATCAGTCACTAAACCAGCTGCTGTATAATTCACTTTGGAGGTGAGGCATAATGTTTTTGACAATGAAGATGATTAATCTTTTAAACAAACTACCATTTGGGAACAACGCTGTAGCCATCCTTTGAAATGTTTAAATTGAAACTGGAAGTGTTTACTTTAGCTTTTCAGAGGTGGAAAACTTTCCTAGATGAAATTTAATGGCCTGTGACAAGTACAACAGGTAATTTGTCCTTAAATTTAGGAATGTTCTTGCTTCCTAGCTTTGTGCTCTGTGTTGTTGGCTGCTCTGTATGGAACAGTCTCCTTTGCTTAGTGTTTTGCTAAAATGTGGTGTGACCTTAGGGTCCAGAGATAAGCTCCCAAAACCTCCTTTAACTGCTCACCTGTTGGCATTGTGGAAGCTTCTGCCATCTTAGTGAATGTCTTGAGCAGGTAGCTTCTCTTTCATTTGTGCTTCTTTCTTTTGTCATACTGCTCAGAACTCAGTAACTTGCTCTGGTGGGATCTGAGAACAGAGCCATTTCTTAGGACTCTGACATGTACAGATTCACGTTGTCCTATTTCTTACTGTTTAACTTACTGGCACTTTAACTTTTTAGTATTTATGGTTTCAGGCTGTATTTGGAAAGATTTTGGTGCCTCCATCAATGCATTGGGCGTCTAGTAGAGCATTCTGTAGCATTGTTTTCTTAGGATTTTGGGCTCTCTTCATTACTGTGAGGTTAAAAACACAACTATTTTTTACACAGGACGTAGGAAATTCAGGGAATGGAACATCTTACTCATTTTTCACATAGTTGGGTCCATTTAGTTCCCTGCTGTGTGTATTTTGTTATAGTAAAACCTTGATGTGAAGTTCTGAAGTGGTGTTTAAATTAGCCTGGTTTAGCGTTAACGGCAGAACTGGAGAGGTAGGCATGGTAGCTGTTGTCAGGTGCCTTTTTTTGGTGGTTGCCTTTCCTTGAGGTAGCACGACCCCTGTGATAGTACTGAATTGTCCTTGAAAGGCTGTTTTTCTTTTCTTTCTGCTTTACTGTCTGTTGTATGCTTGCATTCCTTTTTACGTGCGTGTGGATCAGCGGTACCAACTGGAACAAGTGAGGTGGCTGCTTCTCGTGGGGCAAAGGATTCTGCTTATGGTAGAGGAGTTTCCAGAGACAGCTTGACACCTGGCAAGCGGTGCAGAAAGTCATAACTTGCATGGAAGTGTCAGAAGCTGCAGTGAGGAGCAGAGAGAGCTAGCAAAGCCCTGGAGGCTGGGCTAATCCTCTGTAAGGACTAGAAGCAACTAAGCTAATTTACAAGCTGACAAACCTACCGACTTGGCTCAAGCTGAGCCCATAAGGAGGATTCATTGGCAAGGAACCAGTGGGCAGGGAAAAGGCTCCGTCTTTTGTTGGACCAGTCACGCTGGGTTTTCTTTTCTCAGCTGATTTATTATCACAGATGTTTTGATAAAACTTGTCTTTTCAGTTTTAAAAATGCTAGGATTGTTTTTGGCAGCTTATCGTCGGACAGATTCACTAGACAAAATTCAGTTCTAGCTCAGTCTGAAGTCCTTGGAGAGCATCATACAGCAGTTCAGTAGGAGCAGTGGATTTTGGTGTTGGGTGACCTGAACAGCAAAGGCTGGAGTTGCTGTGGAATAGAACTATGGCAGGAGTTAGAAGGAATTCTTAAGAATGGCTGTGTGGAGTCAGATTAATACACTGTCTTCATGTTGTCCTGTTTGTGTACTGATTCTTTTTTTTTTTTTTTCTTATTGGGGAAGCGTATAAGAATAAAGTAGCACACAGCTACTTTCTTAGTGATCTGTAAGTCACGGACAACTTGGATTGAAGACCATTTGTTTTGTGCTTAAGGGACCTCCATGGACATTTTACTTCCGTAGGTTTGCCCAAATACTTGGAAGTTTGGAGCCTGCAAAAAGCGTAAGATTTTACAAGTGTTCAAGTTAGAAACGCTGTGTGTCTATGTACCGAATACACAAGGGGAGCTTGTTGTTACAATGGTATCGATACAGTTGCCAAACATAGTACTGGGCTGTTTGTTTCAGCATGTGGATTTAAATTGACTGCTTAAGGGGCTTTGAGTATATTTTGGTGATTTCTCGGGAGCCAACTACCTGATTAGCAGACATCTGTTCAGTGTTTTAGCATACCAGTTGAAATAGTTAATAGATGGTCCTAGCTGAATGTTCTTTAGAGTTTACTTTAAAAAATATCGCTTATTTTTTTCATCGTAAACCATGTTCCTGTTAAATTGTTGATGTGGAGCAGAGGAAGAGGCTCCAAAATCTTGCTAGTTACATGTAGAGCTGAACGGTGGGTTGCTTCCAGGAAAAAGAGAGGCTGATGTAGGAAGGCCTTTGAAGGAACTTCTCAAAAGGAAATTGACCACAATAATGTACATTGAATGTAATTCTATTGGATAGGAAATCTAGTGAGTAACTGAATTGTGAGAAAACAGGGGTATTGTAGTAGCTGTTCAGCTTTTAATTGTAAATCAAAGCAGTCATATACTTTGTTTTTTCCAGTTCTGCACACCATGAAAAATTAACAGTTGTACTTGATTTTGTAAAATATACACCGTGTCGTTGTAGGAGAATGCAGAGGGAAGCATGCAACATCCTACAGAACTGACTCATGAACTTTATGGTTGCATTTGTTGGTTTTTGTTTGTTTGTTTGTTTGTTTTTTAAATAAATAGTTGCTAAAAATACCGTGTTTCTGATATTTTATGTAATGTGGACATCTCTGAATTGAGAAGATTTGTTTGTATAAACTCAAGAAGGTCATAACTTATTTGGCTTTTGGAATATTAGAATTATATCCAAGATTTATTATTTGGCTTGCTCTTTTCAGTAAATTTAGGTATCCTATAAATGAAGCCACAAAAATTTGAACACTGTAAAACAACAGAGTATATGCACCCCAGGAAAAAGTGCAAAACTTAAATTTTCTGGGTTTTATGGGAATATTTTTGCAGAAATGAGGGAGGAGGGAACTGGGCTTGTGGCATAGGCTTTGAAGTTGTTTGATATGTGAGCAGGGATATCTAAAAGTCTTAGACAGCAAATACCTTACAAAAAAGGAAGGTTTGAATACAATTTGTAGCAAATGTCAAGGTTAAACATTGTGCTGCTGGCAGGTATCCAGAAAGAAGGTAAGTAAATATTTAGGATATGTGTGTTATTGATACATCTTTCACAGCTGATGTAGTAGCCACGGGAAAGGAGAGGGGTTGGATAATCCAGGCAATCGCAAAAGGAGCTAACTAAAAGACTCTTGATGTTAGAAATCGTACTCAGAATGGTTGTACTGAAAAAGACAACTTCATGCATAATACAGGAAGAATGCCTTCAGAAGCTTACCATGCAGAATTTTTTTATGCTGTAATTCCAGCTTTTCTAGTACCATACAAACCACTGCCTGATCTGTTAACTGCTTATGTGAGTTGAATTTTCACAGTGGCAGTTCTGACATCTGTCTGTCTTTTTATATGAGCACAGAGTCAATGTTTCTTGCAATAAATCTGCTCACAGTTTTGTATGAGTTGTCATCCACAAAGAGTATCCTGCTTTAGTGTGATTGTTTGTGGCAGCAATACAGGTTTGATACACAAGGGTGTCCTTGAGGTTGTGGTCTGTTTATGAGTCTGGTTATAGAAAACCCATTTTGACAAGTGGACGGTAATTGGGAAAGCCGTGGTAATTTCATTCTACAGGTACGGCAAATGAAAAGTACTTTTCAAATAAAGATAACTTTGTAGTCACTACATGTTAATCACTTACAGTTTTGTTAATAATAATTTTGTTAGTTAATAAGAAAAAAATAATTTCTTGGGCTTCAGTGCATTAGATAGTCTGATTCAGATAATACTTAGCTAGGAGGAAAGGCTCCTATCAGCTTCTCCTAATGTCCCAGCTACCTGTTGGGGAGCTTAAGGATTAACCCGGGTTTTTAATGATTTCAGGTGACATCCAGGGCATTTCTCACTCAGGAAAACTGATAACCTGCAGAGCCTTTGATATGAGCTGCCGAGAGGTTTTAGTTTCATTCTACCTTACTGTGATAAATCAAAGAGCCTTTTATTTGTTCCCCCACCAGCCTTGCTTAGGGTTAGTGCTCTGTTAGGAGTTTTGTGGGAAACGATGAAAAACCTTCGCTGCTGTCTTGGGTAATGAGGGGCTTGGGCAAGGGTGTGTTTGTGCTCTTGAGCTTTAAGAGCTACAGTTAGTGTTGTATTATAGAAAATATTGTGTGAAATGAGGGTAGGGTATCATACTTTATTTAGCATCCCATATTGGTATCATTAATGTCTTGATATCAACTCTTGTAGTTTTTGCAGTTCTTTCTCAGCTGGACTGGCCTCTTCCCTGCTGAGGGAAGTTTGACTTAACTCCATAGCCAGTGCAGTGAAGTGAGTGCAGAATCTACTACGAGACTCTGAAGTTTGCTTGACCAAAGACTGTTACAAAATGCTGATTCCATATCTTGCTAGTCTCTACTAAGAATCTCATATTCTGGATTTTCCTGAGCATACATATCTTAATGGTTTTCCAGTTGGGCTACATTTCCCTTGGTTTTGACTGTATGGCTCTTACTCTGCCTTAAGAGAGTGTCAGCTGCATTTTTGCAGTTAAATACTGGTTTTAGGATCTAGTAGTCCAGGCCTCTATGAAGAAATGTGTTTACTGTTGTACTATGTGCTTACATATAATCTCCTCATAATATATTTAAAAATGCTATCAGTTTTTCCCTCATTATGACAGAAGTGAATTGTGGTTTTATATCTGGCTGTTTTAGTAAGTATTTGCTGCCTCCGCTGCAGATTTAGGTTGCTTCTAATCCGACATGGAAAAACACGGAGATTAGATGTCTTTTTTAATGTAATTATTTCTTGGAGAAGTGCATACAGCCAGAGAAGGCAGAACTTGGATCAGATGGAATTCCTGCAGAGGCGTTGGAGGGAGCTTGCGTGGGGTCAGGAGTTTGTTCCCTTGTTATCCCCTCGGAGCTGGGCTTGTATGGGTCTTCAGTGGGTCTGGATCCAGTGGCTGTATCACAGTCACATCGCTGACCTTCCTGCCCTGTTCTGTGGAAACCCTCAGAGGTGATTGTACTTGGTATGGTTAGTAGAGCTGGATCTTGAGAATGAAAATTAATCTCTAAACAGAGGAGCTCTGCTACTGATTTGTAGTATTTTACCTATATATGATTTATAGAATCCCCAAAACTCCAGATTTTTTTCCCACTTGGCAATTGCGTTTTTTTGATCAATACATACGGACAGAAACATTGTCCAGATGTAAGTTATTATAATGAAATATTAGTCTTCATGAAAGTGAATACAGTATTGTGTCTTAACAAAATTCATGAAACAGTAGCAAGATTAAAATTCCATAGTACAGCCTGAATTTTATTCATACCATGTTTGTTTGTTTATTAGGCAGTATTACAGTGTGCCTCTAGGCATGAAAAGGCAATGCACACCTTAAAGAACAGACCAGAATGTCTAGCAACAGCCTTAAGAAAAGAAAAATTGAACTCTCCAAATGAGTCCATCAGGCTTTTACCCTCTGTAGTACTTGATGGGAAAGCGAACGGTTACAGGCTTGAATGTGTGTTTGAGTCAGACACGCCTGTAATATGCAAATAAGAAGGGATGTCCTTATCTTTCTCTCTTTTTACTAAGTATAAATGTTTAATAATCATAAAGGTTACCAAATGAAAGGATACCTCATAGGTTTTTCATTTCATTTGGAAAGGAGGGACTGGTTCAAACCCTAACCTTGCAGGAAGATGCTGATGAGCTGAAGTTAAGTTATTATAAAAATTACTGCTTCGAAGGCTGTGGAGTAGCAGTGCAGGTTTTTAGTATATAATGGTTGCTCCTTTGTACAGCCAGTACTACATTTGGACCTTTTTACAGCAGAATTGTGGTTAGAGACCATTTAGAAGCAATATCTTTATTTAGTCAACTGTTTTGCCAAGCATGATGACATCACCAGAACTCGGTTGTAGTTGTCTTTAAGTGGAATAGTATGCTGGCCAAAGCCAGCAACAGCAGTCTGCTGCAGAGCACAAAACACAAGGTCCTCATCGCAGTCCCATCCCGAAATTGGGCGTTACTGCAGGTGTCGATCTTGCATCATCACTCAGTATAAGCTGTGACTTTGGTCATCTCAGCAGAGAGAGGTTTTAACTAAGAAAGCGAAGGAGAGAAAAATCAAAGATGGGACACGCATATGAACTGAGAACCAGTTTCAAACAGGGACAGGGGAGGAGACCAGTTATTGACTGAGAAACGAGCACTAGCATCAGGATGGTATTTAGGGAAGAGAAATTTATTGAAGAATATGAACAGTAAGAAGTCTAACTAGTTTAGAGTTTCTGTAAAGATAAATTTCACCCATTTTAAAAGGTCAAAGCAAGCTTTAGCGGAAGGAAGGGGCTGTACCTTACCTTCTCCCCCGGTCGGCTTACTGCGTGCCTTGCTGCTCGTGGGGCAGGCCAGGCTGGGTGCATTTACCATGAGAGATGACCTTGGCCTGTTCATCCGTTGCAGGGGTGACCATGTCCAATTTAGGACAAAGCTAAATACTGTGCTTTAGTGGGAGACAGAGATACAGAGAGAGCCACAGAGATCTGGAGTGAGGTAAAGTGTGTTATTGCCTGTACCCAACTGGGAATTTGCGCTTCCTCCCAGTGGGAGTGGGTTTGCTTAAAACTGTAGAGAATTATAATATCTGTGTGAAATGCAGCTGTGGTGGTGGGAGAAGTGATGCTTGCTGGTTTCTTAGAGTTCATTACTGTGATGGAGTTGAAGATGAGGAGGGAAGTGGTTTTTATCTAGTGTAGGTGGAATTTGAGAACACCCTCCCAGATCCACACAAATGCTACGAGATTCTTCTTATTTCACAGGAACTCATGGGAGTCGTGTACTTCAGCGGTGAGACCTTGGGGAAGAATGGTGATGGCATCTAGTAATACTGCGGTTTAGGCTTTGTGTTGCTGAGTATCTGCAGTCAAGTTGACCCAGGGATCCTTAAACATATACAAAGTTGAAAGAATGTTACGTGGAGTGTTGTGTTTCTTGTAGGTAGCATCCAGATTCTACTTTGCTTGAAAGTTTTGTTTGTTGGAGATGTTCAGATTTAATCCTATTAATAGCTTTGGTTCAGGGATAATTTTTGAGCTTCTTATCTAAAAGTGTTTTATCAATCTAATATAATATATTTTTTTAGTATGCCTTAGGCTTATCCTTACTTTATGTAATGTGATTTGCAAAACAAAGTTGGAGTATATCTGGCTTTAGCTCACTGATTATAGCTAAACAGGCTTTTGTAGTGGAATGTGTTTAGCAAATAAAAATCTGAGAGCTTTTAAAATTTCAGAACAAAATTGAATTTAACCATCTTAAAGGTATTAGGCTTGCAATAAATCTGTATCTGATTATATGGTTGAGAAACCCATCTAAAATCTTTAGAAGATATTTTACATCTTGCTAAAGGATTTTTTCCATTGTGTAAGTACCTATACAGTATCTCTTTTTTAGATTAAAATACGCAGTGATTCAGAAATTATTTCTATATAATCTATTTTAGAGATTGATAATTAAATGTAGATTAGGAGTTTGGTGGTCTTGGTTTTTTGTATTGACTCCCTCACCTTTTCCTGGATACAGTCTACTTACTTATATTTAAAACCTATCTGATGATTGAAATTTCAATTGATGTGCTGTATATAACTTTCTCTACCATCTTACCTCGGATAAAATAAATGCTGAAATGTTTCTTAGTTTAAGCAGTAGATTGTATACACAGTTTTTCACATCAATTGTTATTCACCACCTGGGTCTAATGGTGATTAGGATTTTTCTTAAAAGAAAGTTTGTCTCTGTGGCAAGGGCAATTTGAGATAATGGCAAGGAAGTGGCTATGGATGCTAAAAATATTGTAACTTCACTCCTCCGTGCATTGTGCTGTGCAACTTCCAGTTTTGCACTTCTTTATCTTCTTTCCTGGGTTACTCCTGAGAAAGGAAGAAATATCCAGGATGAAGCTGGGTGATGCTTCTAAAATCTTACTGTGTCTTGCATTGACCAAGCCAATTTTCTTTTAAGGTGGCTGTGAATCTCCCTATGTGATGCCATTGCGATGTGAGTAGTGATGCTGGTAGAACCTTGCAATTTCCAGTGAAGCTCATGATGCTAAATCCTTGCATTGCTTCCATCCACAGGGGCAGTCATGGTTCATGTCATGGTTGGCTGGATGCTCCATGCCTCTAATTAAGGACAAAATTACAGCCAAGGGTAGATGATAATACTGTGTCCAACACTTGAAGTGTAGCCAGGAGCAGGGCAACAGTGAGGTTCTTTAAAAACCATGATCCACTATAGAGAAACACTATTATAATTTCCAAAGTAATAGAATCATAGAATGGTTTGGGTTGGAAGGGTTAAAGAGTTAAACGTTAAAGATCATCTAGTTCCAACCCCCCTGCCATGGGCAGGGACACCTTCCGCTAGCCTGGGTGGCTCAAAGCCCCAGCAAACCTGGCCTTGAACCCTTCCAGGGATGGGGCATCCACAGCTTCCCTGGGCAACCTGTTCTAGTGCCTCACTACCCTCATAGTCCTTATATCTAATGTAAATCTCCCTTTTTTTCAGTTTAAAGCCGTTCCCCCTTGTCCTGTCGCTACATGACCTTGTAAGAAGTTCCTTTCCAGCTTGTCTTGTCAGCCCCATGAGGTACTGGGAGGTGCTGTAAGGTCTCCCTGGAGCCTTCCGTTCTCCAGGCTGAACAACCCAGCTCTCAGCCTGTCCTCACAGGAGAGGGGCTCCAGCCCTCTTGATCATCTTCATGGCCCTCCGGTGGACTCGCTCCAACAGGCCTCTGTCCTTTGTCTTATTTAGTAGATAACTTGGACGTTTCCCCACCTCCCCCATTTTCTTGAGCTTCATTTTCTGCATTATTCCACTTAGTTTAGTTACTTGGCTTATTTTCTTCTTTGTTTTTTTCCTTTCCTTCTCTTTTATCTATCGATTTGATGTTATGACACGGTCATAACATAGAATAGCAGAGGATGAGAAATGGTTGTGTGGTTTTGTTGTTTTTCTTTGGGTTTTTTTTTTGTTGGTGTGGTGTTTTTTTTTTTTTTTTTTTTTCTTAAACCATTGAGTTCTGTACATGGAGAGAGTGCTGTAGGTAGCATGCAGGGGACAGAGGCATTGATTCAGATGATGTCCACTGTACCTTGATCCACAGAAGTTCAGGGTTGCGGCTGGAGGGTCCCATGTGCTCCAAGTGGTTCTAATCTCAACTGAGATACAACGAAGTATTAGGGAAATCCAGACTGGGGCTGAAGAACTGTGCAAGGCTGTGCTTAGGCCATTAAGGGTGGCAAAAGTGGTTTTATCAACAGTGCTTCCAAGTGTAGGTCTGTGAAATAGTAATAAACAGGAAACTTTTAAGAAAAATCTACGGGGATGCGCTGTTACAGCCCAGCAGAGGCTTGGTGATGGGAACTTAGTGGTCAGACAGCTTGAAAGCTCAGGGAAGGAGTTTCTGTGAGGAGTATGTGGCAGCCATGTTCACTGTCTGATCTCAGAAGATACTAAGAGAGGTAAGAATTCCTCAGTTTGAATTATGTAAATTCAGATTTTTGGGCAAAGGTGGTGGGTCAGATCACAGCTTTTTCTGGAAGCATGATGGAGTTTTTGCCTTCAGACAGATTCACTAATGTTAGTCTTTCATGTTGGCGACTGCTAGTTCTCAGCTTGTCCATCCTGATGTGATTTTTTTTTTTTTTTGTTATTGTTGTTTGAAGCCTTAATTAGAAGTGACATGCTGCAGAATATCTGGAGGGTCATTGTGTCTTCTGAAAGTGTTGTCATATCTGATACAGGAATCCTGTAGGTTGAAATCACTTCCTTAACCTTTCTTTAAATGGTGCTCTATGTGTTTTAGTTGTAAGCACTGTAACTTCTTCTTTACTAATCAAATGAACACTTGATACATATTCATGTGCAGATGGCAGGGGCTAATTCTGAACCCTGCCAGTCCTTAGCAGTTGGTTGAGTGTCAATGTACAAAATTCTCTAGCTTTAATAATGAAGGCATTTTGATCAGCAATCCCGAATGTTAAGGAATCACTAGATATTGATATAATTTCTATTAATGAGTTTTGGTAACAGCAGCAATTAAAGTTAATGCATCTAAGGTATCATAAGGTATCAGTTTTATCCTTTGGGTAATTTCTGTACTGAGGGTATTTCTCGTACAAAGTGATGTCACTGTCATTTGCTCCAAATGTGACTGTATATCAATATGTGAACACTATCTACCTTATGTTAAGAGATACTAGTTAGTTGGGATTGAGTATTGTATGTTTTGGAGCTCTTAATATGTTTTTATGTACTATTTGGAAAACTTAAAATTATTTGGGGTGGGTTTCCTACATAAACCCAGGACTGAGGAGTTTAAATTGTATTTTGATGTTCAGTGCATTTGCTCCCTACTTTCTGTCTGGATGCAGAGTAAAAGTAGTTTATTATTGGGAAATAATATGGCCATTTAGAAAACTGCTTAGGCTACGGTATTTGTGTTGGAAATTTTATTTTCTGGGCATAAGAGTTCTGTTTTCTCTCTATACCCATTTGTGGAAAGAATAAATCATCATAAATCATGTTTTCAAGGGCTGCGATGCTCAAGTTAGGTTGTTTCATGCAGCTCTGGGCTGCATGGATTTAGGCAAGCTGTCATCTGTAACCTGGCCTTATTTTAAAAAAAAAATTATAAATCACAAGCCTAATCAAATTTTTATTACCAGATAAAATAATTTTTTTTCTTTAAAACTGGCCCCAAATGGGTAACTTGTCAGAGTGCTTAAATAAAAATTACCATCAAAATAGAAGGGAAAAAAAAGCAGAGTATGTGCTTCCTTTAATCAGCTTGAGTTAAGCAGACTGCAGGCTTACAGAGAAAGATTTCAATTCTAGTTTTGGTTGTGTTTTTATAGGACTGCTAGATTTAGAGAACCTGCACTGGAAAATCAGTCTGTCCAGTTGCTCAAATATAGTGATATATGAATGTTCATCTCGGAATGAGGAGCAGGTGTCAATCAGTTATCTGGATTTAAATGTTGAAGCTGTTGTAAATCTGAGAATAAAGTTTAGTGCTTGCTGAAAAGTTCAGGTTTAATCTGTATGATGCCTTGGTTTCTCAAACTTGAAATGTCTGAGGAGGGCTGTGAGGCTGAATATAGGATTGTCTCTGCTGTGCAGATGTTTTGAAGTCCTGTAAAAAAGAGAAGAGAAATGATGAGGCTTATGTGTTGGCTATTTCAAAATAATCTTGTGTATTGCAATTTGGACTTCAGTAAAGCCCGAAAAACACAGCTTTTTCAGGAGTGAATAATTAGTGTGATAGGTCATGGAACCTAACCACAGCCTTATATTTCTGTTTGCCTGTCAGCAAAGTGGAAAACTTTTCTGGCATTCCTTATTCAACACTCAGCTTTGTTTACTTAACATACTGAGCACAAGAATGTCCTTTTTGAGATGTAACAGCCATGTTTCCCAAGGCTTAGAGGGTGGGGGAGTCAAGTTTAGCATAGTCATTTACTGTAGGTTCTCCACCTTCCATGTCTCCTCTAGCTCCATTTCCAGCTTTATGTCTGTCTTCAGACAACGTTTATAATCACTCTTTTGTTTTCTGACTGTGGTAACAAATGATGTCTGGAGTACATACTGAAACTTGGCTTGGTACAACTGAAGTGTTCGTTCGGGTTTTTAGAATTACTTTAATCTCTGTTTGTTAGTGATGTTTCATGAGGCCTCCCGTTAAATATTTAACAGCTCTTCTTAAATGTTTGACTCATGATTTTACAGTGATATGTGACTTTCCTGCCTTTACACAAAATTTCCTAGTTGGAGGGATGCATTTGCAGTATGCCCTGAGGGCACCATTGATGTCTCTTGCTGTAGAGACTGCTTCTTGCTGCATGGCAAGTGTGATACCTTCTGGGCTCATTTCATCTGCCTCTGTTAATTCTGCAGTGGTGATACGTTCGGGGCTGATTTAATCTGCCTCTAGTTCTGCAGTCGACGTGCATGGGCAGTATTTCTGGGTAGTGCAAGCAATACTTTGAACTTGCCAAGCTATAGCAGCTGTATGGGAAACCGTGTTTACCAAATGGTAAATCCCACACTGCAGAGGGTTACAAAATAAACCTTTTTTTACAATGAAGAGGGATCCTGTGGGAATAAATTCAGCGCAGTGCAGAACAGCTTCAGAGGGCAAAGCTGCTCTTGAAGGCAGAGGTGTTTTTACTGTCAGCGAGGAACTCTGATTCTTGGCATCCTCACACGCCTGAGTCCACAGAAAACAAAAGTGGTCTCGCATGAGTCATGTTGAGCGAGAAGCCATACTATAATTACATTATAAAGTGAACAGAGGAAGGAGTTCTGAATCCCAGCTCCTAAATCAAGAAGCTTGTGTTTCGTGATTGCAAAACGGCTTCTGAGCCTTGCATTGTTCTTCTTGACTCATCCCCACTCAAACTTTTAAAGAGGAAAGGAATAAACAGCTGAAGGAAAGATTGCTTGCCTGCTTTTGAGGCTTTTCTGGGACAGTATGGCTAAGATCAGCAACTGAAGTATAAAACGCAGAGAAATTGCATATTGCTACTCTATGCATGTATACACACACACAAGTGTATATGCTTGCATGTATACATACTCCTATTAATTCCTCAAAGACATAAGTAATTTACTGCCTTATGCATGTTTTTTTTGTTTTGTTTTGTTTTGTTTTAGTGAATTTGTGGTGTTCCGGAGCTAGCATGTGGAAAAGCTTTTTAAAAGTCTCCACAGGAATTAAAAAAAATCTGACAGTTGAATATTTTGGGTTGGATTTTTTTCATTGACTCCATAGACATTTAAAAATTTCTCATCACGCTGTCTTCTATCAGAATATAAATATTAGCGGGTCAGTGACTTGTTCTTGTTTCTGTGGCATCTAATATGTGTTAGTTGTCATGACAAGCTTTGGTGTTTATGTTTGCCAAAACACTTGCAGTATGTGTATCAGCAAGTCAGTTTGTATGAGAATAAGGGGTTTGTATGTGTGTAAAGACTGGTTATTGAGGAAAAAACCCGTCTGATCATTTCTTAGGTAATGAACTCTAGGCTGGTGTTCATTGTAAGGCAAGGAGCTCTGTATTAGTTTTCACAGTAGAACTGTATGGATTTCTTATTTGATAACTGTTTTGATTCGGTTTCTAACAAATATTTTTGTCGAAGGTTAAAATTAATGAATGAGATATAGCAGTAAAAGAGTTCTATTCATGCATGGTACATATACAACAAAGCATATTCTAATTTCTCTCAGCTTTCCCTACTTAATTTGTCCTCCAAAATAAATACCTGCTACCAATAGCTGAAAACTCCTGTGGGTGTGTGTCCGATTTTTCCAGGAGTGTTTTGCTTACTCATTCAGCTGGGTGCGCTCGCACCATCTCCATTTTCCAGGTCAGTAATTGAGGCACAGTTAGGTGACATTTAATGGTCAGATAAGAAATAAGCATAGAACCGTATCTTAACTCGCTAGTCTGGCCTGATTTTTAGGCTTTGTTGTTCTTTTATGTTTTTATGAAAATTTCTGTTGTCCAGCACTCCTGCAGCATGTAAATAGTCATGTTTTTTACATTGGCGATTTATAGTGAGAATAATAAAAAACAAGCAGAAAACAACAAATCCATTACATTATCAAGAAAAAACAAAATATGAAATGTATTGCCTGAAACCAAAAATGGGTTCATTAACTGTTTTGTTCATTCTGGCAGTTAGATCCCTCCTTGTCACAGGGCTGAAGGCGAGTTAGTGAGTCGTAGTTGGCTTGTCTGTGCTGAGCAGAGTAATTCACATTAGCCGGTAACTTTTGCTAGCGGACTAAAATGCCGCTGTACTCCTTCCCGGGATCTTAGGGGAGTAGGAAGGAATGGTGTCTGCTGAGTCCCGCAGCTGCTGGCCTGCCAGGGGTGATGCACTGCCGGAATACCTGGTGAGACAAGTGAAAATGTGTGTTCTGAAGATGGCTGTGCTCTGAATCGGTTTTAAGCATCCCGTGTTAATGTGTTAAAACAATTCATGTGTATCCTTAACTGGATCTGCTGCCTATCAAGAAGCTGTAGGGTAAGTAGGATTTTTAGAAAGATTGCATTTCTTCAGTGTGCCTTTGGGTCTTCAGGGTGTGGTCTGATTTTGGGATTTCTCTGCCATTGTGAGGAGGCTTTACTTGCTCTAGTCAGAGATAGTCTAACAGTTATTTGGGCATAAATTAAAATGTAGGAATAAAATAGTTGTTGCATCCTGTGATAGGGCTGTATGTATTGCTCATTTCTCTAGTCTTAGACGTCTTAAAATACCCCTGGGATAAATTTCTGTCATACAGAGGAATTAAGTGATACTCCGCTTTGATATTTCTTCCCTGATGAAGAATGCCTGCATCTTTGGTTTCCTCTTTGCAAATAGATTCTTATTTAAAGTGTGAGAAATGACTATATCTACTCTAGGAATTTAAGAATTTCAGTATATTTTTCCCCTAGTCTTTTCATTGTATAGAGGACAATGTGATTTTGAACTAAAGTCAGAGCTTGGCTCCCTGAGAAGCCCCCAAACATCCAGCTCACTGAATTAAACTTATGAGGAGAACTTGGCTTAGCAGATTTTGATTTTTGTACCAATTGGCTTGCTCATTTTCTTTCCTTGAAAGCTCTTATGACCACATCAAAGTTCTGAAAGCTTTCCCACCCCCAAACTTTTTTAAATAACATGTGGGCAGCAAATTATTTAGATAACCCTTGGACTTGTCAAGAGGTTTTTTTTTTACTTGAATATAATTGCTGTTACCTAATCCATGTTCTAGCTGCTTCCTTCCTTAATGTGCTGTAGCTCATTATTTTATGGAACTGCTGTAAAGTTTATATTGCAAGGTGGCTTGTAATTCTTTTCAGTACTTCAGGTTTGCTTTCTCTCTTCTGTCACCCACCTTAGACTTTACTTTAGGCCTTTGCATGTTAGCATTATGATTTAGTCAGGATTATTTCACATCACACCACAGATCCAATGCTTTTTATAGAAATCTGTATTGTCAGCATTACTTTATGTGTATGTAAGTAAGCCCAATTGTAATATGAAATAGGTAGATGCTAAAGTGCTGAGACAGAAGGCTTTTAATCCCATCTGTAAAATAGCAGGTTCTTTTTTACATCGTTTGGACCGGAATATCTATAACAGTAATTTTCATGACCCTGCAAAAAGAAGAAGAACGTAAAATATTTTGCAGAAAAAAAGAGGAGCGTATTAATCTCATTTAAAATCTGTAAGAATGTAATAGGGGGATGCATTGATGAACTGAAGAAGATAGATAGACAGGGATGGGTGTAAACAAAGTTGGAAAGGGGAGTTTGGGGAGGACTGATTGCTTAGCTGGGACTGTTCGGGTCTGTGGAGACTTTCCTTTCATGTGGATTTAAGGTTTGGGGTTTGGATTTTTTTTTTTTTTTAATACTATAATCAAGATAAATGTATTTGCACCAGATGCGCCGTGTGTGTCTACTATGACAAGTCCGGCTATTCATCCAGGAGTTTTCAAAGAGTGAAGTATAAATGATTTGGAACATTTTGCTCTGAGATGATGTCAAGCATACTGTACTTCCCACAGATTTCATAGCCTTGCCTGCTATTTGGTGTCTTACAAAATTAGCATCGCTTCTATTAAGCTATAATTGTAAAGAGACATACATTTTCCCTCTCTTGAAGGTAGAGTAAAAGTGGAATATTTAGGAACAACTTACACTACATAGTAGGACTTTTACAATTTGGGATGTATTCTGGTGGCTGAGTTTCTTACATGTGCTTCCCTTCCCATGTATTGTTCTAGGACGGGGTATTACTGACCTGTGCATGATTGCCAAATCTTTTCCATGTGTAAGTGAAAAAATTCTTTAAAATTTTTACATATAGTGACCTTAAAAATATTTTAATTACAACAATCAGAAGGGTAGATGAGGAGAGGTATCACTACTCAATGCTGCAAATACTGTTATGTCAACTACTTAGAGTAGAGCAGCAGCTCTTCAGCTTTGAGACAAATTGTTGGCGTCTGTACAAGAACAGAGCACAGCAAAGGGACTTCGATGTCTTTCTCTGGTAATTCCAGTTCAAGAACTTCCCTGTGTGGTTTCTGAAATGTCTGTGCCTTGAACATAACCAGTGAATTGCCTTAAGTTTCTGCTGCACATGCGATTCCTTTTACTGAGACCTGCTCTATAAATGTAATACTTGAAATATTGGTTGCGGTGACTGTGAACAGTGCAGTATGAATGGGTTTCTGAATAACAGTTTCCTGGCAGGCAGCTATGTCAATGGCTCCAGGCACTGTAGGATGAACTGCAAATTAGCAAAAATGAGTAGAGCCGTTGGGTTAGTGATTCCCATTCATTTACTGTGAAAAATACAGTTGGAATACTGTGACCTTATAGTTACAAGAGTAAGTCGGGAGAGGCAAGTAAAAGTGTTTGTTAAGCAGTGTTTGAATCTCATGAATGAGGTGTCAATCTAGGTGTGGAAGACACTTAAATATTTGTTTCAGACTTGTTTTCT